>NC_092417.1:11574832-11948165 GCF_040894005.1 Engystomops pustulosus | reverse complement strand
TGCACACTAAGCTCTTCTTCATACATCACACATGCCTTGTCCTGGGGCAGTGTACAGAGACATCCATCCAGACGGCAGCATGTATGTAACTGGAATACATGCCGGCAATAGTCCTGACTGCACCCGGCAGGACACCACTCCTAGTGCCCACCCAAGAATATCCACCCACCCTCCACTCGTCTCCAGCATCAACCAGGAAGCCAGGCGGAAAGAAGAGGACAAGGCAAAACCCCTGCTAGCAGGCAAACAGCTGCTAATGACAGTGAATTTGAGAATTCCTTTTTTTTTTTTTTTTAGCTTGGTGCAAAGTCACGCAAAAGTTTCTATGTTTTAGAGTTGTACTTTAAAAGTGACGACTGTCAAAAAGGCATAAGATTGCTCAGTGGTTGAGACCTCTAAACACAGACCTGGGGTTGGCTGCATTATGTAGCAAACACCCAGCGGTAACACCTGCAATCGGTATGTTAATCTTTTAAGTCCTCAGTCTAGTATTATCACTACCACCAGTCAGTCCTCAGTCTAGTATTATCACTACCACCAGTCAGTCCTCAGTTTAGTATTATCACTACCACCAGTCAGTCCTCAGTCTAGTATTATCACTACCACCAGTCAGTCCTCAGTTTAGTATTATCACTACCACCAGTCAGTCCTCAGTCTAGTATTATCACTACCACCAGTCAGTCCTCAGTCTAGTATTATCACTACCACCAGTCAGTCCTCAGTCTAGTATTATCACTACCACCAGTCAGTCCTCAGTCTAGTATTATCACTACCACCAGTCAGTCCTCAGTCTAGTATTATCACTACCACCAGTCAGTCCTCAGTTTAGTATTATCACTACCACCAGTCAGTCATCAGTCTAGTATTATCACTACCACCAGTCAGTCCTCAGTCTAGTATTATCACTACCACCAGTCAGTCCTCAGTCTAGTATTATCACTACCACCAGTCAGTCCTCAGTTTAGTATTATCACTACCACCAGTCAGTCCTCAGTCTAGTATTATCACTACCACCAGTCAGTCCTCAGTCTAGTATTATCACTATCACCAGTCAGTCCTCAGTCTAGTATTATCACTATCACCAGTCAGTCCTCAGTCTAGTATTATCACTACCTCCAGTCAGTCCTCAGTCTAGTATTATCACTATCACCAGTCAGTCCTCAGTCTAGTATTATCACTACCTCCAGTCAGTCCTCAGTCTAGTATTATCACTATCACCAGTCAGTCCTCAGTCTAGTATTATCACTATCACCAGTCAGTCCTCAGTCTAGTATTATCACTATCACCAGTCAGTCCTCAGTCTAGTATTATCACTATCACCAGTCAGTCCTCAGTCTAGTATTATCACTATCACCAGTCAGTCCTCAGTCTAGTATTATCACTATCACCAGTCAGTCCTCAGTCTAGTATTATCACTACCTCCAGTCAGTCCTCAGTCTGGTGATAGTGATAATACTAGACTGAGGACTGACTGGAGGTAGTGATAATACTAGACTGAGGACTGACTGGTGATAGGGATAATACTAGACTGAGGACTGACTGGTGATAGTGATAATACTAGACTGAGGACTGACTGGTGATAGTGATAATACTAGACTGAGGACTGACTGGTGATAGTGATAATACTAGACTGAGGACTGACTGGTGATAGTGATAATACTAGTCAGTCCTCAGTCTAGTATTATCACTATCACCAGTCAGTCCTCAGTCTAGTATTATCACTATCACCAGTCAGTCCTCAGTCTAGTATTATCACTACCTCCAGTCAGTCCTCAGTCTAGTATTATCACTATCACCAGTCAGTCCTCAGTCTAGTATTATCACTATCACCAGTCAGTCCTCAGTCTAGTATTATCACTACCTCCAGTCAGTCCTCAGTCTAGTATTATCACTACCACCAGTCAGTCCTCAGTCTAGTATTATCACTATCACCAGTCAGTCCTCAGTCTAGTATTATCACTACCACCAGTCAGTCCTCAGTCTAGTATTATCACTATCACCAGTCAGTCCTCAGTCTAGTATTATCACTACCACCAGTCAGTCCTCAGTCTAGTATTATCACTACCACCAGTCAGTCCTCAGTCTAGTATTATCACTATCACCAGTCAGTCCTCAGTCTAGTATTATCACTATCACCAGTCAGTCCTCAGTCTAGTATTATCACTACCACCAGTCAGTCCTCAGTCTAGTATTATCACTATCACCAGTCAGTCCTCAGTCTAGTATTATCACTACCACCCGTCAGTCCTCAGTCTAGTATTATCACTACCACCAGTCAGTCCTCAGTCAAGTATTATCACTATCACCAGTCAGTCCTCAGTCTAGTATTATCACTACCACCAGTCAGTCCTCAGTCTAGTATTATCACTATCACCAGTCAGTCCTCAGTCTAGTATTATCACTACCACCCGTCAGTCCTCAGTCTAGTATTATCACTACCACCAGTCAGTCCTCAGTCTAGTATTATCACTATCACCAGTCAGTCCTCAGTCTAGTATTATCACTACCACCAGTGCACTGTATATATATAAGAGAAGTAGTACTGTGCACTATCCATGTATGCAGGAGAAGTAGTACTGTGCACTGTATATATACAGGAGAAGTAGTACTGTGCACTACTTCTCCTGTATATATATACAGTGCACAGTACTACTTCTCCTGTATATATGCAGTGCACAGTACTACTTCTGTGTATATATATATATATAGTGCACAGTACTACTTCTCCTGTATATATGGGCAGTGCACAGTACTACTTCTCCTGTATATATATACAGTGCACAGTACTACTTCTACTATCACCAGTCAGTCCTCAGTCTAGTATTATCACTACCACCAGTCAGTCATCAGTCTAGTATTATCACTACCACCAGTCAGTCATCAGTCTAGTATTATCACTACCACCAGTCAGTCCTCAGTCTAGTATTATCACTACCACCAGTGCACTGTATATATACAAGAGAAGTAGTACTGTGCACTATCCATGTATGCAGGAGAAGTAGTACTGTGCACTGTATATATATATACAGAAAAAGATGTACTGTGCACTGCCCATATATACAGAGAAGTAGTACTGTGCACTGTATATATATATATATATATATATATATATATATATATATATATATACAGACACAGGAGAAGTAGTACTGTGCACTGTACATATACACAGGGGAAGTAGTACTGTGCACTGTATATATACTGGAGAAGTAGTACTGTGCACTGTACATATATACAGGAGAAGTAGTACTGTGCACTGTATATATATACAGGAGAAGTAGTACTGTGCACTGTATATATATATATATATACAGGAGAAGTAGTACTGTGCACTGCCCATATATACAGGAGAAGTAGTACTGTGCACTATATATATATATATATATATATATATATATATATTCAGAAGTAGTACTGTGCACTGTATATATACAGGAGAAGTAGTACTGTGCACTGTATATGTATACAGGAGAAGTAGTACTGTGCACTGTATATATATACAGGAGAAGTAGTACTGTGCACTGCCCAACTATACAGGAGAAGTAGTACTGTGCACTGTATATATATACAGGAGAAGTAGTACTGTGCACTGTATATATATACAGGAGAAGTAGTACTGTGCACTGTATATATATATACAGGAGAAGTAGTACTCTGCACTGTATATATACAGGAGAAGTAGTACTGTGCACTGTATATATATACAGGAGAAGTAGTACTGTGCACTGTATATATATACAGGAGGAGGAGTACTGTGCACTGTATATATACAGGAGAAGTAGTACTGTGCACTGTATATACAGGAGAAGTAGTACTGTGCACTGTATATATATACAGGAGAAGTAGTACTGTGCACTGTATATATACAGGAGAAGTAGTACTGTGCACTATATATATACAGGAGAAGTAGTACTGTGCACTGTATATATATACAGGAGAAGTAGTACTGTGCACTGTATATATATATATATATATATATATATACAGGAGAAGTGGTACTGTGCACTGTATATATATATATACAGGAGAAGTAGTACTGTGCACTGTATATATATACAGGAGAAGTAGTACTGTGCACTGTATATATATACAGGAGAAGTAGTACTGTGCACTGTCCATATATACAGGAGAAGTAGTACTGTGCACTGCCCATCTATACAGGAGAAGGAAGTGGTCAGCGGACGCCAGTCCAAGGCCTCCAGTTCCCGGACCAGAGCGGAGTCGCAGCAGTGCAGCTCCACGCGGGTCGAAGCCAGAAAACCGTGGACGCCGAAAAGCATCAGGTGGAGATGAGGTGGAAACATCCTGCAGCGCTCCTTCTGGAGCAGCCTCACAGCTTAGTGCTCACGGGGGTGACCAGGACTGGTGGGTGTGCAAGGCCCGGGAGCCTGATGTCAGCTACAGCACCCGCATTGTCGAGAACCTCCGTGAGTATGAGGAAGCCAGTAAGACCTTGTGGCGGCTCCGGGAGGAGCTGCGAGAGACCCGGGCAAAGATGGCGACTGCGACCACGACCAGCAAGGTGGAGCTAGCGGAGATTGCAAGGCGGCTAAAGAATAACATCAACTCTAGGAGGGAAGGAAGACCATCATCCTGCAGCATAGCGGCCCCTTCAGAGAGAAGATGGAGAATGATGACCGGTTCCGGGCCATGGAGGAGGAGAAAACCCGGAGACTGAGGGGCCTCCAGTCGCAGATGGATGAGGAGGAGGTGGTGGAAGAGACTGCACCAGAACATCAGCAGTGTCCATCTGATAGTCTGCAGCAACATCAGCAGACTCCGTACAGCGGGCCCTCTGCAGAGCAGGTGGCTCTACCATCAGACTCCAGCTCTGCTGGTGAGGGGGAAGATGACACCAGCGGCCAGGGTGGGAGGCTGATGGCGCAGATTCGCCTCCTCGAGTCTCCGGTCCATATGGAGAACTTGGCGTTTGGTGATGATCTGGGACCGTAGATGAAAGTGAAGACCAAGGCTAAAAAGATCTCGGCCAGAGAGGAGGTGAGACTGGTATATGTGCCCCACCCTGTGCACCCCCTGCCAGCGGCAGGGAAAGCCCGTTGTGCGAGTCCCACTTCCCGCCCCGTCTCGAGTTCTGTTGTGGACCCTGAGCAAGGGAGTGGGAAGATAAAACCTGTGGCGTCGCTAATGGCAACAGACGTCATCACTGCTTGTGGTAGAAAAGGTGGCGTGGGGCTGACATGGGCAATGAGGCCGATGAGGGCGCGGCATGACCTGGTTCTGGTGTTCAGGGGGGCGGCCTGGCACTAGAGCCGGCTGTGAGTGCTCCGGCTGCCCGGGAACCTGTGGCAGCTGCTAAACGGTTGCCGCTGTGTGAAGGGGCAGTTGGGGCAAAGGGACCCGATCCTCCTGAAGGGAAAAAAAGGACACTGGACCGAATGAGACTGTCTCAAGCCAGGGGTCGGCTCCCTGTCCTGGGGAGATAGTCCTATCCCCCGCAGAAGAGTCTGCAGCTGGTCCAGCCGGTGTATGTGTGCAGGTTACTGTATCTTCTAATGTGAATAGTGGTGTGAATGGTGGTGGTAATGTTGTTTTAGGTGGTGGGTCTGTAGGGTCAGTGGGGGCTGGTCCATCTGCCCCCCCAGTGGCGGCATCTCAGACGCGCAGTTATGCGAGTGTCGCTGCTGGGGCTGCTGGTGTATCCTCCCCATCACCAGACTTTGGGGACGGCATGTTGCAACGGCGCCTCCTGGAGGCCCTAAGAAGGGGAGAGAGAACGTTGAATGTAGAGGGGCAGGAGGTTGATTTATCCTTCTGGATAGACAGGTTTGGCCTGTCAGCCTTCCGAGAGGAAAGAGGGGGAGACACTGTGTGGTCTCTCCCGACAGCCGGGCCAGTGGGGGCTCGTAGGAATGTGGTTCGTCTTCGCTGGAGGGGCAGGGATGCGTGCCCTCCAAGGGCAAAAGTAGTACAGCTCCTTCTGAGGGTGAACTTCAAGGCAGTTGACATCTTTACCTTGATACATCCCTATGGCACCCCCATTTTTGACATCAGCTTTGTTCGGCCGGAGGGCCTTGAGCTCTTTTGGTCGAATTATGAGCTGAGACGCAATGAGCCCGGCTGGCGGGATGTCGCCGGGCAAGCAGTGTCCCGTAAAAATGAGGTCAAGAGTGTGACCTTTTTAACATGTAATGAGTCACTTTCATGTATGGATATTATGACCTGGTTGAACAGGTATGGCGAAGTGGTGGCGGTTCCAAAAAGTACCTGGATGAGTTTGGCATCTGGTCAGGAGCCTGGACCTTCATGGTTAAGTTGAGGCGTTCAAGAGGCACGGTTACCCACATTCCCTCCTCAGCTTTCTTGGGGAGGGACAGAATCCTGATCTTTTACCAGGGGCAGCCAAAGGTCGGCCACAGATGCGGTGATGCCACGCACTTTAGCGCCAACTGCCATGTACGGAAGTGCGCATTGTGTGGTGGGATTGGTCATCTTGCCGCAAACTGTGAGCAGACCAGGTGTCATCTGTGTGGTGAGCTTGGTCACCCTTTCAGTCGCTGCCCTCGCTCCTTTGCCAATATAGTCGGAGCCCCAGTGGGAGAGAGCCGAGGTGTTGCTCCTGCTGTGGAGGGTTCTACTAGGGTGGAAGGGGCAGAGGGGCCAAGGAAGAAAGGCAAAACCATGCCGCCTTCTGAGTTAAGGCGACTTGAAGGCCGTCGAAGGAGCAGAGAGTTTGAGGAGCCCCAGGCTGCTGGGGTGAGCTATAGCCCTGTTCCTGAGACAAGTGCTGCCGCAGCTGAGGCCCTGGGGGAGCAGGACTTGGATGAAGAGGTCAGGAGGTTGGAGAGAGAGGAAGAGGCCATCACCACTGGTTCCTCTCTTTATGAGAGTATGGGTGAGGACAATAGGAGATGGCTAAATGAAAAACGTAAGAAGGGTGCCAAAAAGAAAAAAACGCAAAACTGTAAATGCTGCAACCGCTTCAAAGGAAGGCCAAACCACCTCCCCTTTGATTGTTCTCTCTAACCGTTTCCAAGCCCTCAAGGATATCTCCTCCTTGGAAGGATCCGGAGTCAGCGGCAGTAAGTCCTGTGGGGGGCGCCGAGTCTCCCTCCTCGGAGGATGAAGGGTCCTCGAGGGGGGATACTGGCCCGGAGTCTGGTGATGGGGACGATGAGTCTGACGGATGGGTGACCAAGGGGGCAATGGATATGTCTGTCTCCCTAAAGCATATAGGTTGCTCCTCGTCAGACGGTGGTAAGGAGGGGGGTGGGAAAAAGAAAGCCATCAATCACTCTTGATGGCGGCACCCACTCCATTGACGCTGGCGTCCATTAATGTCGCCAGCATTATGTCTCGGCCACATTGATGCCGACATTTTATTTTTGCAGGAGACCAGGCTGTCAGATTTGGTGGCCGTGTATGAAGCTCAGAGGGAATGGAGACATGGGCCTTCCTATTGGTCTCTTGCGGCCGAGCCGTATAGCGGAGTGGCGGTCCTTTTTACCGCACCAGTAGAATGCCGACGGGTTATTGAGTTAGAAATGGGGAGGTGCCTGATCCTGAATGTCCTCATGAAGGGACAAGAACTTCGTCTTATTAATATTTATGGTCCCCAGTCCAAGTGGGACAGGAAGTGTCTCTTTATGAGGATCAAGCCCTACCTTTTTACAAGTCGGCAGGTGGTCTTTGGAGGGGACTTCAATGCTGTCACGAGGTCCCAGGATAGGGGAGGTTCCAGAGACAAGCTGACTTATGATAGCGTCGCTCTTAATAGCATAGCTAGTGAGGCTCGCCTGGTGGATGTCATTAGCATAGCTAGTGAGGCTCTAAAGGAGGAAGCCATTTCTTCAGCAGTGTCCGTTGTTGAGGTGGAGTTCTCCGACCACTGTCTAATTTTGTTTTCTCTGAATGTTACAGAGACCCCCCGGATGGGAAGAGGCTACTGGAAGCTCAATTCGTCTCTCCTGGAAGAAGCGGAGATCAGACAATCCTTTGAGGACTTTCTTCAGAGCCAGGTACCATTGCTGGGCCTTTTTTAGCAGTAAGTCAGAGTGGTGGAAGATGCTCAAGAAAAGGGTGGCGAGATTCTTCCGCCAGCTCTCGAGCCTCAGGAGTCTGGACAGGTACCGCCTGTATCAGGGCCTGAGGAGGAAACTCGAGCATCTCGTCTCGACTGGAGGTAGTCGTGAGGACATCTCCAGAGTGAAATCCTTGCTGAAGAGGTGTCAGTACGATAGACACGCATCTTTGGTTTTTGAGAGGGATTACGGGAAATACCGCTCGCCCGACCCTTACAGAAACTGCAAGATGTCAGTGAATAGTAAAGTTGTCACAGGACTGGTTGACAGTACAGGATCCCTGAAAAGGTCCAGATCAGGTATTCTGGAGGTCGTCAGATCCTTCTACTCACTCCTCTTGGGCAGGAAGGATCTAGATCGGGATGTGATGTCGGCTTTCCTGGCTGAAACTGTCCCTGATCAAGGATTAGACCCCTCTCTTGATGTTTTGACATTTCTTGAAGGGCTCGCCCTCAAGAAATCGCCAGGTCTGGATGGCCTAACATCCAAATTCTATGAGATCTTTAAGGACGCCTTGGTCCACCTCTTGACTGAGGTATTCAATGAGTGTCTTTCCTCGGGCGCTCTGCCGAAGTCAATGAGGAGGTCTGCCCTGATCATCCTGTCAAAGGGTAAGGACCGATCTCGTATTGAGAACTGGCGTCCCATAGCGCTTCTCAATATGGACAGAAAGGTTTTGGCAAAGGTGCTGTTTAATCGGCTGGTGCAGTTTGCACCCCGGCTCCTTTCGGGGACCCAGCACTGCTCTGTTCCAGGCCGCAGTACATTTAGTGCTGTGCTTTGTGTCCGGGAGGCAGTGGAGCAGGGCAGGGCTGGTAACTGGAAGGGGTACTTGCTGTCCTTGGATCAGGCAAAAGCGTTTGATCGGGTTAACCACGAGTACCTCTGGTCTGTCCTTCTGAGGTATGGCCTGCCGGGTGGGTTTGTCAATTGGCTGAAAGTTTTGTACGCAGGGGCAGAGAGTTTCCCGCTTGTGAACGGTTGGATTGGCCGTTCTTTTGAGGTTGGGTCTGGTGTTCGCCAGGGTTGTCCTCTGAGCCCACTACTGTACGTGTTCGCGATTGACCCATTCCTTAGGAGGGTTGATTGTGGGCCGTTAGTGGGATGGACCAGGAGGCATCGGAAGCCACTCTAAAGGTGGTAGCGTATGCCGATGATGTCACCGTTTTCGTGAGGTGAGGCGCACTGGGTGATGTTGGAAGTTCATGCTACTCAGAGGCTTCTGGGTCCAAGATCAACCAGGATAAGTGTGAGAGTCTCTGGCTGGGAGAGGGGGATCCAGGCTTTGATCTCCCGGACACTGTTCCAGGGCTCCAAGACTCTGCCAAAGTTCTTGGCATTGAATTTGGCCAGGGGGATTACCCCATGCAAAACTGGGACGGCAGGCTTAAGAACGCTGCTCAGAAGGTGGACCAGTGGAAGGGTTGGTCTTTGACCCTCAGAGAAAGGGTTAATCTGATCAAAACCTACCTACTCCCGTTACTGATTTATCTGGGCAGTGTGTGCATGTTGCCAGAACCCCTCTGGACTCGGGTCTACAGTCTGTTCCTCCAGCTGTTATGGGGGAATAGGCTGAACCTAATCAAGAGGGAGGTTACTTACCGCACGAGGAGACAAGGAGGGTTGTGTATGGTCAACCCTGTGGTGTTCCTAGTGAATACCTTTCTTAAGATCAATGTAGCAAACCTCTGGAAAGAGAGGGCTCCTCCGTGGGTATACTCCTGCAGGGGATGGTTTCGGCCTTTCTTCCAGGAATGGGAGACAGGAGGGCGAGTGAAGGATCTCCGTACACCACATGGGCATCTTCCGGCTTACGCTACCCTGGTTCTGAAGGTGATTCGCCGGTGGGGTCTGGGAATGTGGGAGATCAGGACCATGTCGAGGAAAGTCCTCGACCATAGGGTTCTGTTGACCCATTTCCAGAAGCCCCTGGCCCTCAGGGATTGCCCAAGTCGGGATCTTGGGGTGAGTTTGAGCCTTTGGAATTCCATCAGGATCCCCTTGAAGTTCTGGGACGTGACTTGGCGCTGTTTCCATGGTAAGCTGTGTGTGAAGGACAATTTGAAGAACAGGAGCTCTGAGGAAAGGGGCTGTCCCCGGGAGGAGTGCGGTGGCCTGCTGGAGAGCATGGACCACTTCCTGCTTCAGTGCCCCTTTAACACAGTGGTGTACAACCGGGTGGGCGCTTCCATCCATTGGCCCGGGTTGGCCGGTCTCTCCTATGCGGAGTGGGCCTATGGAGCATTCAGAGGCCTGGGTGGCCGGGACCGCTGCACGTTATTCCTAGTTAGCCTAGTGGTCAGGTACCACACGGTGCTTAGTGTCGACGCAGCGTAAAATCCTCCTGGTGGATGAGGTGGTTAGGAACATTCTGGGTGACCTGGTGAAGGTGCGCTCTCTGGAGTATGAGAGGCTGGGCACGGGAAGGGCCTCTCTCCTTTGGAGGGGCTTCTCCTTTAGTGTCCCTTAGTCTTTCGTCTCCGCTCCTGGTGTTGGGCTGATGCTGCACTGTAGATTTTTGTTTTGTTTTGAGGCTCTGGTAGATGTGGGGCTGCAGGCTCTGAACTTGGGCTTTGCGGGAATAACGATATTTTGTGTAGTTTTTGAAATGTTGTGTTTTATATTATTATTATTATTATTATTATTATTATTATTATTATTATTATTATTATATTGTTTGTGGTAGTTATGTGATAGTGGGGGGGGTTGTTAAGTGGGATGGGGGGTGAGTATGTGGGTGACTATGGACAATGGGCACTGGGGTGTAGAGGGGAGATGGTGCTGGGGAGAAGAAGGAAAAAAAAATGTATTACGTTGTCGTTATTTTTGTTATATTTATTGTATATATTACCTTATATACTCGAGTATAAGCCTAGTTTTTCAGCACAAAAAATGTGCTGAAAAACCCAAACTCGGCTTATACTCGAGTCAAAAAATAAATATATCTAAACTCACCTTTCCGGCGACCCCTGTATATCTTCTGTGCGATCTGTCCGGCAGCGGCGGCAGGCTATATACACTGGGGCAGGGTCTGGCAGGCTATATACACTGGGGCAGGGTCTGGCAGGCTATATACACTGGGGCAGGGTCTGGCAGGCTATATACACTGGCGCAGGGTCTGGCAGGCTATATACACTGGCGCAGGGTCTGGCAGGCTATATACACTGGGGCAGGGTCTGGCAGGCTATATACACTGGCGCAGGGTCTGGCAGGCTATATACACTGGGGCAGGGTCTGGCAGGCTATATACACTGGGGCAGGGGCTGGCTGGCTATATACACTGGGGCAGGGTCTGGCAGGCTATATACACTGGCGCAGGGTCTGGCAGGCTATATACACTGGGGCAGGGTCTGGCAGGCTATATACACTGGGGCAGGGTCTGGCAGGCTATATACACTGGGGCAGGGTCTGGCAGGCTATATACACTGGGGCAGGGTCTGCCAGGCTATATACACTGGGGCAGGGGCTGGCAGGCTATATACACTGGGGCAGGGGCTGGCAGGCTATATACACTGGGGAAGGTGCTGGCAGGCTATATACACTGGGACAGGGGCTGGCTGGCTATATACACTGGGGAAGGTGCTGGCAGGCTATATACACTGGGGCAGGGTCTGGCAGGCTATATACACTGGCGCAGGGTCTGGCAGGCTATATACACTGGGGCAGGGTCTGGCAGGCTATATACACTGGCGCAGGGTCTGGCAGGCCATATACACTGGGGCAGGGTCTGGCAGGCTATATACACTGGGGCAGGGTCTGGCAGGCTATATACACTGGCGCAGGGTCTGGCAGGCTATATACACTGGCGCAGGGTCTGGCAGGCTATATACACTGGCGCAGGGTCTGGCAGGCTATATACACTGGGGCAGGGGCTGGCAGGCCATATACACTGGGGCAGGGGCTGGCTGGCTCTATACACTGGGGCAGGGGCTGGCAGGCCATATACACTGGCGCAGGGTCTGGCAGGCCATATACACTGGGGCAGGGTCTGGCTGGCTCTATACACTGGGGCAGGGTCTGGCAGGCTATATACACTGGGGCAGGGGCTGGCAGGCTATATACACTGGCGCAGGGTCTGGCAGGCTATATACACTGGCGCAGGGTCTGGTAGGCCATATACACTGGGGCAGGGGCTGGCTGGCTCTATACACTGGGGCAGGGGCTGGCTGGCTATATACTGGGGAGGCTGTGACCAATGCATTTCCCACCCTCGGCTTATACTTGAGTCAATAGGTTTTGTTTAACTTGATGTATTGTTGAGAGCCTCCTGAGTATGAGGAAGCCAGTAAGACCTTGTGGCCGCTCCGGGATGAGCTGCGAGAGACCCGGGCCAAGATAGCTACAGGAACCAAGAACAGCAAGGTGGAGCTAGCGGAGATTGTTAAGTGGATAAAGACTAACATCAACTCTCTGGAGGGGAGGAAGACCATGATCCAGCGGCCCCTTCAGAGAGAAGATGGAGAACGACGACAGGTTCTGAGCAATGGAGGAGGAGAAAACTTGGAGACTGAGGGGCCTCCAGTCACAGATGGATGAGGAGGATGAGGATGGAAGAGACTGCACCAGAATATCAGCTGTGTCCTCCTGATGGTCTGCGGCAACATCAGCAGGTGAGGGGGAAAATGACACCAGCGGCCAGGGTGGGAGGCTGATGGCACAGATTCGCCTCCTCGAGTCTCCGGTCCATATGGAGAACATGGCGTTTGGTGATGATCTGGGACCGGAGATGAAAATGAAGACCAAGGCTAAGAAGATCTCGGACAAAGAGGAGGTAAGACTGGTATATGTGCCCCACCCTGTGCACCCCCCTCCAGCGGCAGGGAAAGCCCGTTGTACGAGTCCCACTTCCCGCTCCAGCTGCAGTTCTATTGTGGACCCTGATCAAGGGAGTGGGAAGATAAAACCTGTGGCGTCACTAATGGCAACAGACGTCATCTCTGCTTGTGGTTGCAAAGGTGGCGTGGGGCCGACATCGGCAATGAGGCCAAACAGTAAAGGCGGCTCGGCATGTCCTGGTTCTGGTGTTCAGGTCCGTCCCTCAGTGAGAGGGGGGGGGGGCGGCCTGGCACTAGAGCCGGCTGTGAGTGCTCCGGCTGCCCTGGAACCTGTGGCGGCTGCTAAGCAGTGGCCGCTGTGTAAAGGGGCAGTTGGGGCCAAGGGACACGATCCTCCTTGAGGAAAAAAAAAATGGACGCTGGACCGAATGGGACTGTCTCAAGCCAGGGGTTGGCCGTCTGGAGAGATGGTCCTATCCCCTGTGGCAAAGACTGCAGCTGTTCCAGCCACTGTATGTGTGGAAGCTGAGGTACCTTCTAGTGTGAATAGTGGTGTGAATGGTGGTAGTAATGTTGTTGTAGGTGGTGGGTCTGTAGGGTCAGTGGGGGCTGGTCCATCTGCCCCCCCCCCCAGTGGTTGCATCTCAGGCTTGTAGTTATGCAAGTGTCGCTGCTGGGGCTGATGGTGTATCCTCCCCATCGCCAGACTTTGGGGACGGTATGTTGCAACATGCCTCCTGGAGGCCCTCAGAAGGGGAGAGAGAACGATGAATGTAGAGGGGAAGGAGGTTGATTTATCCTTCTGGATAGACAGGTTTGGCCTGTCAGCCTTCCAAGAGGAAAGAGGGGGAGACACTGTGTGGTCTCTCCCAACAGCTGGGCCAGTGGGGACTCGTAGGAATGTGGTTCGTCCTTCCCTGGAGGGGCAGTGATGCGTGTCTTCCAAGGGCAAAAGTAGTAGAGCTCCTTCTGAGGATGAACTTCAAGGCAGTTGACATCTTTGCCTTAATACATCCCTATGGCACCCTCATTTATGACATCAGCTTTTGGGCCGGAGGGCCTTCAGCTCTTTTGGTCGAATTAGGAGCTGAGGCGCAATGAGCCCAGCTGGCGGGATTTCACTGTGCAACCGGTCTCCCGTCAAAATGAGGTCAAGAGTGTGACCTTTTTAACATGTAATGAGTCATGTATAGATATTATGACCCGGTTGAACAGTATGGTGTCTGGCATCTGGTCAGGATTCTGGACCATCATGGTTAAGTTGAGATGTTCAGGAGGCACAATCACCCACATTCCCTCCTCAGCTTTCTTGGGGAGGGACAGAATCCAGATTTTTTACCAGGGGCAGCCAAAGGACGGCCACAGATGCGGTGATCCCACGCACTTTAGCGCCAAGTGCAGAAATGAGCATTGTGTGGTGGGATTGGTCATCTTGCTGCAAACTGTGAGCAGATCAGGTGTCATCTGTGTGGTGAGCTTGGTCACCCGTTCAGTCGCTGCCCTCGCTCCTTTGCCAATATAGTTGGAGCCCCAGTGGGAGAGAGGCGAGGGGTTGCTCCTGCTGTGGAGGGTTCTACTAGGGTGGAAGGGGCAGAGTGGCCAAGGAAGAAAGGCAAAAACATGCCGCCTTCTAAGTTGAGGCGACTTGAAGGCCGTCGAAGGAGCAGAGAGCTTGGGGAGCCACAGGCTGCTGAGGTGAGCCATAGCCCTGTTCCTGAGACAAGTGCTGTCGCAGCTGAGGCCCTGGGGGAATAGGACTTGGATGAAGAGGTCAGGAGGTTGGAGAGAGAGGAAGAGGCCATCACCATTGGTTCCTCTCTTTATGAGAGTATAGATGAGGACAATAGGAGATGGCTAAATGAAAAACGTAAGAAGGGTGCCAAAAAGAAAAAACCCAAAACTGTAAATGCTGCAGCCGCTTCAAAGGAAGGCCAAACCACCTCCCCTGTGATTGTTCTCTCTAACCGTTTCCAAGCCCTCAAGGATATCTCCTCCTTGGAAGAGGAGGCGGGGGGTAAGGATCCGGAGTCAGCGGCAGTAGGTCCTGTGGGGGGAGCCAAGTCTCCCTCCTCGGAGGATGAAGGGTCCTCGAGGGGGATACTGGCCCGGAGTCTGGTGATGGGGATGATGAGTCTGACGGTGGGGTGACCAAGGGGGCAATGGATATGTCTGTCTCCCTAAAGCGTAGAGGTTGCTCCTCGTCAGACGGTGGTAAGGAGGGGGGTGGGAAAAAGAAAGAAGTCTAACTCAATCACTCTTGGTGGTGGCACCCACTCCGTTGACGCTGGCATCTATTAATGTCGCCAGCATTAAGTCTGATGCAGCTAGATTTGCGGCCTTTGAATTTCTCGGCCGCATTGAAGCCGACATTTTATTTTTGCAGGAGACCAGGCTGCCCGATTTGGCGGCCGTGTATATAGCTAAGAGGGAATGGAGACACGGGCCTTCCTATTGGTCTCTTGCGGCCGAGCCGTATAGCGGAGTGGTGGTCCTTTTTACCACACCGGTAGAATGCCGATGAATTATTGAGTTAGAAATGGGGAGGTGCCTGATCCTGGATGTCCTCAGGAAGGGACAAGAACTTTGCCTAATTAACATCTATGGTCCCCAGTCTTGTTGGAGTAGAAAGTGTCTCTTTTTGAGGATCAAGCCCTACCTTTTCACAAGTCGGCAGGTGGTCTTTGGAGGGGACTTCAATGCTGTCACGAGGTCCCAGGATAGGGGAGGTTCCAGAGACAAGCTGACTTATGATAGCGTCGCTCTTAATAGCATAGCCAGTGAGGCTCGCCTGGTGGATGTCCACATCCGGCACACCCCAGGCCACGCGGGGTTCACCTATTATAGGGGTAGCTGTAGGTCTAGAATAGACAGGTTTTATTTAAAGGAGGAAGCCATCTCTTCAGCAGTGTCCGTTGTTGAGGTGGAGTTCTCCGATCACTGTCTAATTTTGTTTTCTCTGAATGTTACAGAGACCCCCCGGATGGGAAGAGGCTACTGGAAGCTCAATTCGTCTCTCCTGGAAGAAGCAGAGATCAGACAATCCTTTGAGGACTTTCTTCAGAGCCAGGTACCATTGCTGGGCCTTTGTAGCAGTAAGTCAGAGTGGTGGGAGATGCTCAAGAAAAGGGTGGCGAGATTCTTCTGCCAGCTCTCGAGCCTCAGGAGCCTGGACAGGTACCGCCTGTATCAGGGCCTGAGGAGGAAACTCGAGCATCTCGTCTCGACTGGAGGTAGTCGTGAGGACATCTCCAGAGTGAAATCCTTGCTGAAGAGGTGTCAGTACGATAGACATGCATCTTTGGTTTTTGAGAGGGATTACGGGAAGTACCGCTCGCCCGACCCTTACAGAAACTGCAAGATGTCAGTGAATGGTAAAGTTGTCACGGGACTGGTTGACAGTACGGGATCCCTGAAAAGGTCCAGATCAGGGATTCTGGAGGTCGTCAGATCCTTCTACTCACACCTCTTGGGCAGGAAGGATCTAGATCGGGATGTGATGTCGGCTTTCCTGGCTGAAACTGTCCCTGAGCCAGGAGTAGACCCCTCTCTTGATGTTTTGACATTTCTTGAAGGGCTCGCCCTCAAGAAATCGCCAGGTCCGGATGGCTTAACATCCGAGTTTTATAAGACCTTTAAGGACGCCTTGGTTCCCCTCTTGACTGAGGTATTCAATGAGTGTCTTTCCTCGGGCGCTCTGCCGAAGTCAATGAGGAGGTCTGCCCTGATCATCCTGTCAAAGGGTAAGGACCGATCTCGTGTTGAGAACTGGCGTCCCATAGCGCTTCTCAATACGGACAGAAAGGTTTTGGCAAAGGTGCTGTTTAATCGGCTGGTGCAGTTTGCGCCCCGGCTCCTTTCGGGGACCCAGCACTGCTCTGTTCCAGGCCGCAGTACATTTAGTGCTGTGCTCTGTGTCCGGGAGGCAGTGGAGCAGGGCAGGGCTGGTAACTGGAAGGGGTACTTGCTGTCCTTGGATCAGGCAAAAGCGTTTGATCGGGTTAACCACGAGTACCTCTGGTCTGTCCTTCTGAGGTATGGCCTGCCGGGGGAGTTTGGCTGAAAGTTTTGTACGCAGGGGCAGAGAGTTTCCCGCTTGTGAACGGTTGGATTGGCCGCTCTTTTGAGGTCGGGTCTGGTGTTCGCCAGGGTTGTCCTCTGAGCCCACTACTGTACGTGTTCGCGATTGACCCATTCCTTAGGAGGGTTGATCGTGGGCCGTTGGTGGGAGTCGGGATGGATCGGGCAGCACCGGAAGCCACTCTAAGGGTGGTAGCGTATGCCGATGATGTCACCATTTTCGTGTCCTCGGGAGGGGAGGCGCAATGGGTGATGTCAGAGGTTGACCGCTACTCAGAGCCTTCTGGGTCCAAGATCAACCGGGATAAGTGTGAGAGTCTCTGGCTGGGAGAGGGGGATCCGGGCTTTGATCTCCCGGACACTCTTCCAGGGCCCCAGGACTCTGCCAAAGTTCTCGGCATCGAATTTGACCAGAGGGATTACCCCATGCAAAACTGGGACGGCAGGCTTAAGATCGCCGCTCAGAAGGTGGACCAGTGGAAGGGTTGGTCTTTGACCCTCAGGGAAAGGGTAGTAGCAGGAGAAGTAGTACTGTGCACTATATATATATACAGGAGAAGTAGTACTGTGCACTGTATATATATACAGGAGAAGTAGTACTGTGCACTGTATATATACAGGAGAAGTAGTACTGTGCACTATATATATATACAGGAGAAGTAGTACTGTGCACTATATATATATATACAGGAGGAGTAGTACTGTGCACTGCCCGAGTATACAGGAGAAGTAGTACTGTGCACTATATATATATATACAGGAGAAGTAGTACTGTGCACTGTATATATATACAGGAGAAGTGGTACTGTGCACTATATATATATACAGGAGAAGTAGTACTGTGCACTGTATATATATATACAGGAGAAGTAGTACTGTGCACTATATATATATATATACAGGAGAAGTAGTACTGTGCACTGTATATATATATACAGGAGAAGTAGTACTGTGCACTGTATATATATATACAGGAGAAGTAGTACTGTGCACTATATATATATACAGGAGAAGTAGTACTGTGCACTGTATATATACAGGGGAAGTAGTACAGTGCACTGTATATATGCAGAAGAAGTAGTACTGTGCACTGTATATATATATATACAGGAGAAGTAGTACTGTGCATTGTATATATATACAGGAGAAGTAGTACTGTGCACTGTATATATACAGGAGAAGTAGTACTGTGCACTGTATATATATACAGGAGAAGTAGTACTGTGCACTGTATATATACAGGAGAAGTAGTACTGTGCACTGTATATATATACAGGAGAAGTAGTACTGTGCACTGTATATATACAGGAGAAGTAGTACTGTGCACTGTAAATATACAGGGGAAGTAGTACAGTGCACTGTATATATACAGGAGAAGTAGTACTGTGCATTGTCCATATATATACAGGAGAAGTAGTACTGTGCACTGTATATATATACAGGAGAAGTAGTACTGTGCACTGTATATATATACAGGAGAAGTAGTACTGTGCACTGTATATATACAGGAGAAATGGTACTGTGCACTGTATATATATACAGGAGAAGTAGTACTGTGCACTGTATATATATACAGGAGAAGTAGTACTGTGCACTGTATATATATATATACAGGAGAAGTAGTACTGTGCACTGTACATATACAGGAGAAGTAGTACTGTGCACTGTATATATATATACAGGAGAAGTAGTACTGTGCACTGTATATATATATATATATACAGGAGAAGTAGTACTGTGCACTGTATATATATATACAGGAGAAGTAGTACTGTGCACTGTATATATATATATACAGGAGAAGTAGTACTGTGCACTGTATATATATATACAGGAGAAGTAGTACTGTGCACTGTATATATACAGGAGAAGTAGTACTGTGCACTGTATATATACAGGAGAAGTAGTACTGTGCACTGTATATATACAGGAGAAGTAGTACTGTGCACTGTATATATATACAGGAGAAGTAGTACTGTGCACTGTATATATACAGGAGAAGTAGTACTGTGCACTGTATATATATATACAGGAGAAGTAGTACTGTGCACTGTATATATACAGGAGAAGTAGTACTGTGCACTGTATATATACAGGAGAAGTAGTACTGTGCATTGTATATATATACAGGAGAAGTAGTACTGTGCACTGTATATATACAGGAGAAGTAGTACTGTGCACTGTATATATATACAGGAGAAGTAGTACTGTGCATTGTATATATATACAAGAGAAGTAGTACTGTGCACTGTATATATACAGGAGAAGTAGTACTGTGCACTGTATATATATACAGGAGAAGTAGTCCTGTGCATTGTATATATACAGGAGAAGTAGTACTGTGCACTGTATATATACAGGAGAAGTAGTACTGTGCACTGTATATATATACAGGAGAAGTAGTACTGTGCACTGTATATATACAGGAGAAGTAGTACTGTGCACTGTATATATACAGGGGAAGTAGTACAGTGCACTGTATATATACAGGAGAAGTAGTACTGTGCACTGTATATATACAGGAGAAGTAGTACTGTGCACTGTATATATACAGGAGAAGTAGTACTGTGCACTGCCCCAGTATACAGGAGAAGTAGTACTGTGCACTGTATATATACAGGAGAAGTAGTACTGTGCACTGTATATATATACAGGAGAAGTAGTACTGTGCACTGTATATATATATACAGGGGAAGTAGTACTGTGCACTGTATATATACAGGAGAAGTAGTACTGTGCACTGTATATATATATACAGGGGAAGTAGTACTGTGCACTGTATATATACAGGAGAAGTAGTACTGTGCACTGTATATATATACAGGAGAAGTAGTACTGTGCACTGTATATATATACAGGAGAAGTAGTACTGTGCACTGTATATATATACAGGAGAAGTAGTACTGTGCATTGTATATATATACAGGAGAAGTAGTACTGTGCACTGTATATATACAGGAGAAGTAGTACTGTGCACTGTATATATATACAGGAGAAGTAGTACTGTGCATTGTCCATATATATACAGGAGAAGTAGTACTGTGCACTGTATATATATATATATACAGGAGAAGTAGTACTGTGCACTGTATATATATACAGGAGAAGTAGTACTGTGCACTGTATATATATATACAGGAGAAGTAGTACTGTGCACTGTATATATATATACAGGAGAAGTAGTACTGTGCACTGTATATATATACAGGAGAAGTAGTACTGTGCACTGTATATATATACAGGAGAAGTAGTACTGTGCACTGTATATATATACAGGAGAAGTAGTACTGTGCACTGTATATATATACAGGAGAAGTAGTACTGTGCACTGTATATATATACAGGAGAAGTAGTACTGTGCACTGTTTATATATACAGGAGAAGTAGTACTGTGCACTGTATATATATACAGGAGAAGTAGTACTGTGCACTGTATATATATACAGGAGAAGTAGTACTGTGCACTGTATATATATACAGGAGAAGTAGTACTGTGCACTGTATATATATACAGGAGAAGTAGTACTGTGCACTGTATATATATACAGGAGAAGTAGTACTGTGCACTGTATATATATACAGGAGAAGTAGTACTGTGCACTGTATATATATATACAGGAGAAGTAGTACTGTGCACTGTATATATATACAGGAGAAGTAGTACTGTGCACTGTATATATACAGGAGAAGTAGTACTGTGCACTGTATATATATATACAGGAGAAGTAGTACTGTGCACTGTATATATATATATATATATATATACAGGAGAAGTAGTACTGTGCACTGTCCATATATATACAGGAGAAGTAGTACTGTGCACTGTATATATATACAGGAGAAGTAGTACTGTGCACTGTATATATACAGGAGAAGTAGTACTGTGCACTGTATATATACAGGAGAAGTAGTACTGTGCACTGTCCATATATATACAGGAGAAGTAGTACTGTGCACTGTATATATACAGGAGAAGTAGTACTGTGCACTGTATATATATACAGGAGAAGTAGTACTGTGCACTGTATATATATATACAGGAGAAGTAGTACTCTGCACTGTATATATATACAGGAGAAGTAGTACTGTGCACTGTATATATATACAGGAGAAGTAGTACTGTGCACTGTATATATACAGGAGAAGTAGTACTGTGCACTGTATATATATATATATATATACAGGAGAAGTAGTACTGTGCACTGTCCATATATATACAGGAGAAGTAGTACTGTGCACTGTATATATATACAGGAGAAGTAGTACTGTGCACTGTATATATATACAGGAGAAGTAGTACTGTGTATATATACAGGAGAAGTAATACTGTGCACTGTATATATACAGGAGAAGTAGTACTGTGCACTGTCCATATATATACAGGAGAAGTAGTACTGTGCACTGTATATATACAGGAGAAGTAGTACTGTGCACTGTATATATATATACAGGAGAAGTAGTACTGTGCACTGTATATATATACAGGAGAAGTAGTACTATGCACTGTGTGTATATATATATATATATATATATATATACAGGAGAAGTAGTACAGTGCACTGTATATATATACTGGAGAAGTAGTACTGTGCACTGTATATATACACAGGGGAAGTAGTACTGTGCACAGTGTATATATATACAGGAGAAGTATTACTGTGCACTGTATATATATATACAGGAGAAGTAGTACTGTGCACTGTATATATATACAGGAGAAGTAGTACTGTGCACTGTATATATACAGGAGAAGCGGTACTGTGCACTGTATATATATACAGGAGAAGTAGTACTGTGCACTGTATATATATACAGGAGAAGTAGTACTGTGCACTGTATATATATACAGGAGAAGTAGTACTGTGCACTGTATATATACAGGAGAAATGGTACTGTGCACTGTATATATATACAGGAGAAGTAGTACTGTGCACTGTATATATATACAGGAGAAGTAGTACTGTGCACTGTATATATATATATACAGGAGAAGTAGTACTGTGCACTGTACATATACAGGAGAAGTAGTACTGTGCACTGTATATATATATACAGGAGAAGTAGTACTGTGCACTGTATACATATATACAGGAGAAGTAGTACTGTGCACTGTATATATATATATATATACAGGAGAAGTAGTACTGTGCACTGTATATATATATACAGGAGAAGTAGTACTGTGCACTGTATATATATATATACAGGAGAAGTAGTACTGTGCACTGTATATATATATACAGGAGAAGTAGTACTGTGCACTGTATATATACAGGAGAAGTAGTACTGTGCACTGTATATATACAGGAGAAGTAGTACTGTGCACTGTATATATACAGGAGAAGTAGTACTGTGCACTGTATATATATACAGGAGAAGTAGTACTGTGCACTGTATATATACAGGAGAAGTAGTACTGTGCACTGTATATATATATACAGGAGAAGTAGTACTGTGCACTGTATATATACAGGAGAAGTAGTACTGTGCACTGTATATATACAGGAGAAGTAGTACTGTGCATTGTATATATATACAGGAGAAGTAGTACTGTGCACTGTATATATACAGGAGAAGTAGTACTGTGCACTGTATATATATACAGGAGAAGTAGTACTGTGCATTGTATATATATACAAGAGAAGTAGTACTGTGCACTGTATATATACAGGAGAAGTAGTACTGTGCACTGTATATATATACAGGAGAAGTAGTCCTGTGCATTGTATATATACAGGAGAAGTAGTACTGTGCACTGTATATATACAGGAGAAGTAGTACTGTGCACTGTATATATATACAGGAGAAGTAGTACTGTGCACTGTATATATACAGGAGAAGTAGTACTGTGCACTGTATATATACAGGGGAAGTAGTACAGTGCACTGTATATATACAGGAGAAGTAGTACTGTGCACTGTATATATACAGGAGAAGTAGTACTGTGCACTGTATATATACAGGAGAAGTAGTACTGTGCACTGCCCCAGTATACAGGAGAAGTAGTACTGTGCACTGTATATATACAGGAGAAGTAGTACTGTGCACTGTATATATATACAGGAGAAGTAGTACTGTGCACTGTATATATATATACAGGGGAAGTAGTACTGTGCACTGTATATATACAGGAGAAGTAGTACTGTGCACTGTATATATATATACAGGGGAAGTAGTACTGTGCACTGTATATATACAGGAGAAGTAGTACTGTGCACTGTATATATATACAGGAGAAGTAGTACTGTGCACTGTATATATATACAGGAGAAGTAGTACTGTGCACTGTATATATATACAGGAGAAGTAGTACTGTGCATTGTATATATATACAGGAGAAGTAGTACTGTGCACTGTATATATACAGGAGAAGTAGTACTGTGCACTGTATATATATACAGGAGAAGTAGTACTGTGCATTGTCCATATATATACAGGAGAAGTAGTACTGTGCACTGTATATATATATATATACAGGAGAAGTAGTACTGTGCACTGTATATATATACAGGAGAAGTAGTACTGTGCACTGTATATATATATACAGGAGAAGTAGTACTGTGCACTGTATATATATATATACAGGAGAAGTAGTACTGTGCACTGTATATATATACAGGAGAAGTAGTACTGTGCACTGTATATATATACAGGAGAAGTAGTACTGTGCACTGTATATATATACAGGAGAAGTAGTACTGTGCACTGTATATATATACAGGAGAAGTAGTACTGTGCACTGTATATATATACAGGAGAAGTAGTACTGTGCACTGTTTATATATACAGGAGAAGTAGTACTGTGCACTGTATATATATACAGGAGAAGTAGTACTGTGCACTGTATATATATACAGGAGAAGTAGTACTGTGCACTGTATATATATACAGGAGAAGTAGTACTGTGCACTGTATATATATACAGGAGAAGTAGTACTGTGCACTGTATATATATACAGGAGAAGTAGTACTGTGCACTGTATATATATACAGGAGAAGTAGTACTGTGCACTGTATATATATATACAGGAGAAGTAGTACTGTGCACTGTATATATATACAGGAGAAGTAGTACTGTGCACTGTATATATACAGGAGAAGTAGTACTGTGCACTGTATATATATATACAGGAGAAGTAGTACTGTGCACTGTATATATATATATATATATATATACAGGAGAAGTAGTACTGTGCACTGTCCATATATATACAGGAGAAGTAGTACTGTGCACTGTATATATATACAGGAGAAGTAGTACTGTGCACTGTATATATACAGGAGAAGTAGTACTGTGCACTGTATATATACAGGAGAAGTAGTACTGTGCACTGTCCATATATATACAGGAGAAGTAGTACTGTGCACTGTATATATACAGGAGAAGTAGTACTGTGCACTGTATATATATACAGGAGAAGTAGTACTGTGCACTGTATATATATATACAGGAGAAGTAGTACTCTGCACTGTATATATATACAGGAGAAGTAGTACTGTGCACTGTATATATATACAGGAGAAGTAGTACTGTGCACTGTATATATACAGGAGAAGTAGTACTGTGCACTGTATATATATATATATATATACAGGAGAAGTAGTACTGTGCACTGTCCATATATATACAGGAGAAGTAGTACTGTGCACTGTATATATATACAGGAGAAGTAGTACTGTGCACTGTATATATATACAGGAGAAGTAGTACTGTGTATATATACAGGAGAAGTAATACTGTGCACTGTATATATACAGGAGAAGTAGTACTGTGCACTGTCCATATATATACAGGAGAAGTAGTACTGTGCACTGTATATATACAGGAGAAGTAGTACTGTGCACTGTATATATATATACAGGAGAAGTAGTACTGTGCACTGTATATATATACAGGAGAAGTAGTACTATGCACTGTGTGTATATATATATATATATATATATATATATATATATATATACAGGAGAAGTAGTACAGTGCACTGTATATATATACTGGAGAAGTAGTACTGTGCACTGTATATATACACAGGGGAAGTAGTACTGTGCACAGTGTATATATATACAGGAGAAGTATTACTGTGCACTGTATATATATATACAGGAGAAGTAGTACTGTGCACTGTATATATATACAGGAGAAGTAGTACTGTGCACTGTATATATACAGGAGAAGCGGTACTGTGCACTGTATATATACAGGAGAAGTAGTACTGTGCACTGTATATATACAGGAGAAGCGGTACTGTGCACTGTATATATATACAGGAGAAGTAGTACTGTGCACTGTATATATACAGGAGAAGCAGTACTGTGCACTGTATATATACAGGAGAAGTAGTACTGTGCACTGTATATATATACAGGAGTAGTACTGTGCACTGTATATATATACAGGAGAAGTAGTACTGTGCACTGTATATATATACAGGAGAAGTAGTACTGTGCACTGTATATATATACAGGAGAAGTAGTACTGTGCACTGTATATATACAGGAGAAGTAGTACTGTGCACTGTATATATACAGGAGAAGTAGTACTGTGCACTGTATATATACAGGAGAAGTAGTACTGTGCACTGTATATATATACAGGAGAAGTAGTACTGTGCACTGTCCATATATATAGGAGAAGTAGTACTGTGCACTGTATATATACAGGAGAAGTAGTACTGTGCACTGCCCATATATACAGGAGAAGTAGTACTGTGCACTGTATATATACAGGAGAAGTAGTACTGTGCACTGTATATATATACAGGAGAAGTAGTACTGTGCACTGTATATATACAGGAGAAGTAGTACTGTGCACTGTATATATACAGGAGAAGTAGTACTGTGCACTGTATATATATACAGGAGAAGTAGTACTGTGCACTGTATATATATACAGGAGAAGTAGTACTGTGCACTATATATATATATATATATACAGGAGAAGTAGTACTGTGCCCTGCAGATTCCTGATGCCAGTGACTTCCTGCAGGTTCCTGTCCCTTCCTGTCTGGTCTCGGCTCTTGTGTTCCGGTCCCTGGTCTGGCTGTGAGGTCAGTGTTGGGGGTTTATGTGGGAGACGTCGCTGCCTGTGACGTGTAATGGGGGGCACCTGCTGATGTGTAGAGCTGGGGGTCTTCTCCTCTGGGGTCAGATAACAGACGGATAATTTTCTGCCCCCTTTTGCTCTCCTGGGTAGGAGGAGGAGGGGAGGCGTCTCCATGTTTGGGTGGTATTCAGCTCCCCCTGTAGTGCTGACCAATTACAGGGTCTGCAGACAGGACCGTTACTTCTCTACAGTTTAAGGGAAATTTATCATCAAAATCTGTCATGATAAATGCCCGGCGCACCTCCCACCGAGAGACAAATCATGTGCGCCTAGGAAATGATTTCTGTCTTAAGCTGCGGCTTTGGTCCTCCCCCACACGCTATAATTCCCCCCCCCCCCCCCTCCTTAGTGCCTTCATCTCCCCCTAACGTTGTGCCCCCCCAGTTCTCTGTCACATTGTATCCCCTCTGATATTGTGCCCACAGATTCTCCTCCTATAATGCCCCCTCAACAGCTCACCCTCTTATTGTACCCCCAGGAGCTCTCCCTCCTATTTTGCCCCATCAGTCCCCACTCTTATAGTGCCCCCCCACAGCAGCTCCTACTTATATTGTGTCCCCCCTCCTTCCGCTGTTCGCCTGCTTATAAAGCCCCACAGCAGTTCCCCTTTTATTGTGCCCCCCAGCAGCTCACTCTCTTACTGTGTTCCCCCTTATATTGTGTCCTCCCCCTCCCGCAGTTACCCCTCTTATTGTGCCTCCCCAGCAGCTCCCGCTCATATTGTGCCCCTCCTCCCGCAGCGCCCCCCTCCTATAGTGCCCGCCAGCAGCTCCCGCTCATATTGTGCCCCTCCTCCCACAGCTCCCCCTCCTCCCACAGCTCCCCCTCCTATAGTGCCCGCCAGCAGTTCCCCCTTATATTGTGTCCCCACAGTAAAATAATAAACACATACTCGCCTTTCCTCGTTCCTCTGCAGCTCCTCCTCTCCTCCTGCTGTATGTAGCAGTGAAGCCGGCAGATGACATCATCACATGGCGCCTGCCGGCTCTGCTACACACCGCAGAGGCACAGGGATAATACAAGGAGCTGCCGGTTCTCTCCACTATCTCTGTAGTCAGAGGATGCCGACAGAGTTAATGGGGGTCATTTACTAAGGGCCCGATTCGCGGTTTCCTGGCGTGTTACCCGAATATTTCCGAATATATTGTACCTGGGATTTTGGCGCACGCGATCGGATTGTGGCGTATCGGCGCCGGCATGCGCGCGATGGAAATCGGGGGGCATGGCCGAACGAAAACCCGAAGTATTCGGAAAAACCGCCGCATTTAAGAATGGAAAATGTGTCGCTCGGGACGCGCTTACCTTCACTCACCCGGCCTCGGTGAATTCCGGCGCGTTCAGATTATTTTCAGCGCAGTAGCGCCACCTGGTGGATGGCGGAGGAACTACCTTATTAAATCCCGGACGTACCCGAATCCAGCGCAGAGAACGCGCCGCTGGATCGTGAATGGGCCGGGTAAGTAAATCTGCCCCAATGTCCCCCGCGTGACAGGGGGGTCAGGTGGGTCGGCAGGAGAGAGGCTGAAAACTGGGACTGCCCTGCTGGACCTGTGATTGCCGGAAGGCATGTTAAAAACTGAAAAGAGATTTGCCTGATTACATAGTTGTTAACATAATGTTAACAAACACATGTGTAGCCACACACTTGGTGTTAACATTATGTTAACACACGCATTGTGTAAAAGTAATGTCAACAGCAATGCAATCAGGCAAATCTCCTCTTCTCAGCTGTTCTGACGCGTCACCGCAACGCGTGAACGGACGCAGCGTCAGTGCTGCTGCGGCGTCACAGTCTGGTACAATGAGCAGAACTTGTCTCGTCCACCCCCTGCCGGAGTAAACAAGCAGCAGCAGGAGGAGGAGGAAGTGCAGGGGGAGGGGAGAGCTGCTCTGCTCCCGTAACATGTGATAAGACATCAATCACCGTGGGGGCTCTGGAAGCACCAGCTGGAGCCATTCAGCTCATTGAAATAATTATATAAGTTGATTTTGGAAGGCAGGAGGCCATGGATGACACATATAAGAAGATCCCACAGTCCCGGTGCCCGGATCTATGAGTAAGTGCTCCTAGTTTATCATCATGGATTTTGATGGAGATTTCCTTTAAATATTAGAATTTGTTACAATATTGTTACATTGATGCCACGTTCCTGTGCCCACTATTACAATGGGCATGCTACCCACTGTGGTGCCAGGTAGGAGTCAGGGAAACCCCCCCCTTTTCTGTCTAGTGTGTACCCCTATTAGCACGCCCAATCCAGAAGGAATGTGTAACCCGCAGCTGATGGAACGTTATGTATCCTTGTTTCCCCGGCATCATGCGGGCACAGTGCCACGTGAGGAATTGGCACTATCACACCTGAGCAGCGCCAGGTTTACCCTGCGGGTATTCAGTCTGACTATTTTCCAGGTCCTGTCGGTGATGCCCTCTGTGCCGCCGCACAACTTCTCCTGGGTGGAGTCCGGGTTCCTGGCTGGCATGGCCATGCCACGTCTACCCGCTCACTACGAATACCTCTATGAGAATGGCATCCGCCACCTGGTGACCCTGACCGAGCACAAGCCCCCCTACCACGACACCTGCCCGGGCATCGCCCTGCACCGCATCCGCATCGTGGACTTCTGCCCGCCCAGCCTGGAGCAGATCAAGAGCTTCCTGAAGATTGTGGAGGACGCCAAGGCCAAGGGGGAGGTGGGTGGCAGCGCCATGGGCGAGGGCTTACACTGTGGGGCTCATTTACTAAGAACAGTGCAGGGTGTGCTATGTGCAGTGTCCTGTGTAGTGTGCAGGGGGCGCCACACAGCAAACACAGGTGTTGATATATAAAGGGTTGGTGGGTTTCTCCTTGATACGAGTGCGGGTTTGTTACAATGTTATGCAGCCTGGACCATCGCCAGCAGCGCTGACATTCTCTCCAGTCCTGATAGTTTGTTACAATGTATCAGTGACGGTATACTATAAGGGTGGTGTAGCGTTTTGAACACATTTTTAAGCAGTCCGTTAAAAAAAACGCATCTGTTTTTTCAAAGTTTGTCAGTTTTTCCTAGTTATAATTGGGGAAAAATGGACAAAAACAGAAAAAACGGATGCGTTTTTTTTAACGGACTGCTTAAAAGCTGGTTCAAAACGCCACGTGTGCCACCACAATGAGGAAAGGAGAGAGACTAGTGTTACTGAGGATCATCTAGGTTGGATACCACTGTAACAAACCCTCAGCTGTGAGAAGTAATATATCTCTACAGGTTTTCACCCTCTGGATGAATGTAGTAATTCACTGACAGCAAGCAGAGATGTGAAAAACTCTATTTACAGGCTTAGTACTTCAAGCAGCTGAGGGTCTGCTACAAGTGAAGACAATTCCCAGCAGCTCAAAGTCTGTCTCCTTTCCTGTTAGTTTGTTACAGTGTATCAGTGCAGGTAAAAGTGTTAGGGAAAAAAGTCTAGTTTGGATAAAATTGTAGCAAAGTCACCGCTGTAAGTAGTTACGGGTCTGTACAGGTTTTCAGCTGTTCATGGACAGCAAGCAGAGATGTTTAAACCGGAAACATTGGATTTTCCTGCACTGGCCTAATGCTTCTCACAGCTGAGGGTTTGTGACAGTTTTCTCCAGCAGTTCTCAGCAGAGCAAATCTCTCTACAGTGATGACATTTTGTTACAATGTATCCGGTAACTAAGCCTGTGCTTAACAATTGTAACAAACCCTCAGCTTTGGAGGATTTTCCTTTAATCCTACACAGGATAGAATACTTCTCACAGCTGAGGGATTGTTGCAGTTGTATCCAGTGTAGACCATTTTCTATGAAGTAAAGACATAGGAAGCCTCAAGCTCTGATCATTTGTTACAGTGTGTAAGGGCATGTGGTCATTGTACAGCAGTGATTCCGGATACCATGCAGGAACCTGTTCACACTGACGCAGTATAATGGGCGGATGCGTCGCTGTGTATTAGCTGACATTGCATATGAATCATCACAGCAAATTATTTATTACACAACGCTGGTGACTCGTAACACTGTGTCAGTAACCACTGCCATCCTGCATTGGATTCTTCATGTCATTAACTATCATGATAATATTCCCCTGTGTCGGTAGTTACTGCGGTCTTGCATGGTGTCCCCTGTGTCGGTGGTTACTGTGGTCTTGCATGGTATTCCCCTGTGTCGGTGGTTACTGTGGTCTTGCATGGTATTCCCCTTGTCAGTGGTTACTGCGGTCTTGCATGGTGTTCCCTGTGTCGGTGGTTACTGCCGTCTTGCATGGTATTCCCTGTGTCAGTAGTTACTGCGGTCTTGCATGGTGTTCCCTGTGTCAGTGGTTACTGTGGTCTTGCATGGTGTTCCCTGTGTCGGTGGTTACTGTGGTCTTGCATGGTGTTCCCTGTGTCGGTGGTTACTGCGGTCTTGCATGGTGTTCCCTGTGTCGGTGGTTACTGCGGTCTTGCATGGTGTTCCCTGTGTCGGTGGTTACTGCGGTCTTGCATGGTGTTCCCTGTGTCGGTGGTTACTGTGGTCTTGCATGGTGTTCCCTGTGTCGGTGGTTACTGCCGTCTTGCGTGGTGTTCCCTGTGTCGGTGGTTACTGCCGTCTTGCGTGGTGTTCCCTGTGTCGGTGGTTACTGTGGTCTTGCGTGGTGTTCCCTGTGTCGGTGGTTACTGCCGTCTTGCGTGGTGTTCCCTGTGTCGGTGGTTACTGCCGTCTTGCGTGGTGTTCCCTGTGTCGGTGGTTACTGCCGTCTTGCATGGTGTCCCCTGTGTCGGTGGTTACTGTGGTCTTGCGTGGTGTTCCCTGTGTCGGTGGTTACTGCCGTCTTGCATGGTGTTCCCTTTGTCTCATATCTCACCCCTTCTCTTTCCCCAGGGGGTCGGGGTGCACTGCCTCCATGGACGCGGTCGGACAGGTACCATGCTGGCGTGTTATCTGGTCACATCGCATAGGATCACCGGAGTGGACGCCATCCATGAGATCCGGAAGCTCCGACATGGATCCATAGAGACGACGGAGCAGGAGAAGGTGGTGGTCCAGTTCCACCACCACATCAAGTGATGAGGACTGTGGGGGGTCCCGGGATATTACATTATCTGCTGCTGTGTATATAAACCTATGTAACTGCTGCGCTCGTGGATTCTTGTCTGGGGGGTTCCCCTTTACCCCGGCTGTACACCGGAGGAGGGGGCACTTCTTGTCTGGGGGGGGGGTTCCCATTTACCCCGCCTGTACACCGGAGGAGGGGGCACTTCTTGTCTGGGGGGGGGTTCCCATTTACCCCGCCTGTATACCGGAGGAGGGGGCACTTCTTGTCTGGGGGGGGTTCCCATTTACCCCGCCTGTATACCGGAGGAGGGGGCACTTCTTGTCCGGGGGGGGGGGTTCCCCTTTCGCCCGGCTGTACATCGGAGGAGGGGGCACTTCTTGTAATTCCTAATCTGCTTGTAGGGATCGGGAGCAATCACATGACCAGACTTCCGCTCTGTCGTCAGGAAACCTCCCGGATTACGGGGCATTAGCCGGAGTGACGCTTAAGGATTTCTCAATATTTTTACCATAAATACAGATAAGCGTCCGGGCAAATACAAGAGACGGGCCCCTCACCATAGTTATGAGGGGGGGGGGACCCTCTTTAGCCTGTGTGTAGTTATACTTCAGTGTTGTCTTTAATAAGCCACCAAGAACAAGCCCACTGCAGGGTCACAATGCACTTGGGTAAATAGAGAAGGGGCCCCAATCAGATTCATCCATAACACAGTACTAGGGGCCCCTAGCCACAACTATAGGACCCGGTTCTACCAGTACCGCCCCAGTTGTACTTTCCAATTATTCCCTCCAAAGCTGTTGCTTTTTCTGAATTCCCTTCTCCCACCAGTAAAAAATGGGATGTGGTCAGTCAAGAGCGGGCCCCTTCTTTCTCCAAGGGCCACATCATATGGCACCACATCCTCGGTCCTTCTATGGAAGATCTGAAGTGTAATTGGGGTTGTCTAGCAGTTCACAAGCCTTACAAAGGCTTGAGCGTTCTGCAGGGGTGGAGCTAATGGCTGCTCATGGGTGTGTATGAACACTGGATGCTGATTGGATGCTGAAGTTCTAAGCTTGTTCCTTATTTTGCCCAAAGGGACTGATCTATACAGCATTGGAGGGTATGAGTACACTGTCCCGTGTGATGCTGATGTAGCCCTCGCCCCGTCCCCCCGGTGCGATGCTGATGTAGCCCTCGCCCCGTCCCCCCGGTGCGATGCTGATGTAGCCCTCGCCCCGTCCCCCCGGTGCGATGCTGATGTAGCCCTCGCCCCGTCCCCCCGGTGCGATGCTGATGTAGCCCTCGCCCCGTCCCCCCGGTGCGATGCTGATGTAGCCCTCGCCCCGTCCCCCCGGTGCGATGCTGATGTAGCCCTCGCCCCGTCCCCCCGGTGCGATGCTGATGTAGCCCTCGCCCCGTCCCCCCGGTGCGATGCTGATGTAGCCCTCGCCCCGTCCCCCCGGTGCGATGCTGATGTAGCCCTCGCCCCGTCCCCCCGGTGCGATGCTGATGTAGCCCTCGCCCCGTCCCCCCGGTGCGATGCTGATGTAGCCCTCGCCCCGTCCCCCTGTGCGATGCTGATGTAGTCCTCGCCTGTCCCCCGTGCGATGCTGATGTAGTCCTCGCCCGTCCCCCTGTGCGATGCTGATGTAGTCCTCGCCCGTCCCCCTGTGCGATGCTGATGTAGTCCTCGCCCGTCCCCCCCCTGTGCGATGCTGATGTAGTCCTCGCCCGTCCCCCCCCTGTGCGATGCTGATGTAGTCCTCGCACCCCCCCCCCCGTGTGATGCTGATGTAGTCCTCGCCATCCCCAGATGATGCTGATGTAGTCCTCGCCCGTCCCCCCCCTGTGCGATGCTGATGTAGTCCTCGCCCGTCCCCCCCCTGTGCGATGCTGATGTAGTCCTCGCACCCCCCCCCCCCCCGTGTGATGCTGATGTAGTCCTCGCCATCCCCAGATGATGCTGATGTAGTCCTCGTCTGTCCTAGCCCGTTCCCCGCGTGCTGCTGATGTAGTTGCTCGATAGAAATATCTGGTGACGGATACAAAGAAGCGGAAAGTAAACAGGATCAGAAGGGACAAAGGAGCCGCCGACTAAGCACCGGATCCAGTGTTACTAGAGTTACTGACCCCCACATGTGCCGTGACCCCCGGGAGGACATCACTGAGCGCCACATCCACTGCCAGAGGAAAAATCATAGGAAGAAGAATAAAACAAGACATGAGAAGTAGCGAACACTGCAAAAAAAATAATAAAAATGAATTGCAATTGAGTTGCAATAATTTTTTTTTCTCCACAACTTCCAAAAGCCAGAACTTTATTTAATTTTCTGTATGGAGAACAGTACGGGGCTTGTATTCTGTGTGATGAACTGGAATTCTGGAACATAAATCCATATATTACCGTCCTGCTATGATTAATAACATACACAAAGGTCTGATTATACATCTCTAAAGGAACAATACCTAACATGGAGAGCACAGAGCACAGCAGTGTCAGGGAAATCTACCACTGACAAACATAAGTCCATATTCCACAGTCCTGCTGCTACTAACTACATATATATAGTCATGATCAACCACTTTATGAGTGACCAGGTCAACCACTTAACAAACAAATCTTTTAACTCCCTGTTTCGTAACGATTAATTTCTGTTTTATTTTGGCATCTATATGGCAGCTGTGTTGGGGCTTGTTTTTTGCAGTACAAATTGAAGTCTTAAATGGCCCAATTTTGGGTTACACATATCACACTGAGTAACATTTCTTAACTCTTTCTGGGAAGGAAGAAAATAGACAGCAATACAAGTATTAACTTTTTACACTTTAAATTTATCAAGTTTTGCACATTTCTCAAATCATTACAATTTTTGCCAACAAAAAAGTTTTTTATTTTTTTTGGGGGGGGGAGGGGGGGTACAACTACTCTCTAAAGCCCATCACTTTAAAAAAAAAAAAATATTCTGTCAACGTCGTTGTATGGTTTGTATGTAAGTGCTTGGGCTTGCGACACAATTTGAATGTTAAATCCGGCGCTCATTCCGAATCAGTCGGATCATCTGACGGCACCCCCCTAAATTGTGTCGCATGGAAGCAGCGCAGCTGTGCCAAAAACCTAGCGCAGACACTTGTTAAATACCAGTGCAAGCCGTGCAATCCCCAAAAAAGTGAACAGTCCGATGAAAGTGAGCAACTCAAGTGTCGAGAACTTATTGTAATACAAAGTGTAACTCATTCCAAAAAGGCTGAATAAGTGAACACTCCCAGAATATAGGAAACTCGAGCGCCCCGGGTACATCACGTCTCTAACAGACATGGGGAATAAGCGGGTTACGTTTATGTAGTAGCCCCGGCGTATGCGACCACTGCATCAAGATTTTATTGTGTAAAGAGCTGACAAAGAGCCTCTGGGGGCGTTCTCCCAAATAATCTTCCATTCTGGCTCCGGTAACGATGTACCCAGCCAGTCCTCCCACCTTAGGCTACATTCACACACACATTGCAAGACCATTATACGTCCGGCAATGGGTGCACGGAGCGGTACGGTGCAGCTCAGGTGTGGCATCGTACTGCTCCGTACCTGGGGAATAAATAGGACATGTCCTATCTTACCCAATATGTTGTCTGACTGGCTCTGGGTTTGTGCCATAAGTAGGGCATGTAAGTCTGAGATCAGTCTTTTTGAGGTGGAGTCCGTGGGAATGCTGTAAGGGGGCGGCTTTGTGGTGGACCCCAGGGTTGTAGGACAGAATTGGTGAATCTGAGTATAAGTATTGGTAGCTGGGAGAAATTATTTGGATGCTGAGCAAAGGTCGGTGAGTGTTTGTGGTGGGATGGGCCAGGTCTATAATTTGAAATCTACTTATCGGTCCTAAGACTTTGGAGTAGATGTTTGGTGTATGTGGTGAGCGGGGATTTATGTGTCGTAGAGAGAAAACGGATCCAACATCTGCACCATTTATCCCTAGTAAAGGGGCCAGTAAGGATGAATTGAGGATTTCCGCCTGTGGACCCCACATTAGTGAACGGGGGATGAAGCTGTTGCCAACCAAAGCTTTTCAATTTCCATCCACCTATTAAAGGCAGGCAATGATGTCCAAAAGACTATATGCCGCAGGTGTGTCGCGTAATAATACAGGGTTATGTCTGGGAGGCCTAACCCTCCTTTCGACTTTGGCGCTACCAAGACCGTCTTTGGGATTCTATGTCCCCTCAAACACCACAGAAAGTCTAAAAAGAGTGATTGGACCCGTCGTAGGGTTGTTATCGTTGACAGGAGAGTCTCGTATAGGAGTCTCAGAAGAATGGACATTGTGATTGCCCCCACCTTTCCCAACAATGACAAGTGGGAAGGGCGCAAACTTTGTAGTGGTTTTCTCACATCCAGCACCAGCGGGGGACACATTTTCCATATGTCAGGAAGAGGTAGTGACTTTTATTCCTAGATATTAAAGGGAGGATAGATGCCGGGAGTATCGGAAACTATCCAGCAGTGAGTGTAATGTATGGGTGGGGGTGGATTCAGCGGTTGGGCTTCTGTCTTGGTGTGGTGTACCCCGATACTGCACTACAGTCCTCAATGGTGTCCTGGAAATTTGGTAGAGAAATAAGGGGGTCGGTGAAAGCAATACATGGTCGGCAAATAGAGCGACTTTACATAGTTTGTCTTTCTCCTTGATACCCTTACTATTTGGGTTGCTTCGATTGTATGCGGCCAAGGGATCGGGGGATTGGGGACATCCCTGGAGAGTCCCGGTGTTTATAGTTAGAGGGGTGGAGTGAGCATGAGGAAGTAGAATTTGCCCCTTAGGGGCTGAGTATAGACCCTTCAGGGCTTCCACTTTGTGTCTTGTTTTATAATAATTTCTTTTTTTACTCTTTTTGTCCATACATTGCAGTCAGATCTGGGAGTCCCCCCAGAATGACACCTTTCCCTCTTCATCCACCGTTTAGATACCACAGTCCCGAGGACTTACCAATACTGATTGATCTGCTTATGTTTTGGGTATATAAATTTTGGGGGCGCACTTAATGTTTAATAATAGAAATCTTTATATAGAACGACATAGATTTACAAATTATTTCCCGGTATGTCGCCTAATAAAATATCTAGAAATATCCTAAAAAATGAGGGGGGGGGACCTCTTACTCTATACTCTACTCTTACGTCTATAGTCTATGGCGGCCTCATTGGTGGAGTCGTAGGCAGTGGCGTAACTAGAAGCTGATGAGCTCCAGTGCAAAGTTTCTGGCAGGACCCCGACTTTATAATACTAATCTTCTCATATGGGAAAGTGGCACCTTAGGGGCCCCCTAAGACACTTGGGCCCGGTTGCGACCACACTCTCTGCACCCCCTCAAGTTACGCCCCTGGTCGTAGGTGTTTTATGGAGAGAGATGACAGGATTTGTGAATATGTAAGGTTAAGGTGTGATGTAGAGTGCACAGAACCACCACCGGGGGGAGACAGCGCAGCAGCCATGTCCTCGCCTGGTGCTCAGGACTACATTTCCCATCGTGCACCCTGGATGGTGGCTCATTGGCCGCAGCTGCTGAGCCTGTGATGGGTAGAGAGCGGCAGGGCCGTCCTGGCAACCCAAAGCTTCATTGGTTGTTGCTGTGGAAACAATGGGCGCTTGATTGAAAGAGTGGGTGGGCTCCAGCATCATGGGGCACACCTACTATTATGTTTGCAAGTTGCAGGCTGGCAGGGAGTTCAGGCAGGAATAGAAAGGAGGAGAGAAGGGGGGGAAATAAGACACAGGAGCTGGGAGAGCGGAGTGCAAGCTTCTGTGTGTCCTGCATGCTCACGCTGCCCGCCTGCTCTGGGACTAGCCTTCCCTTGCCTCCAGCCACAGGTACATGCACCATCCATTGTCTCCAAAGAGATTTGCAAAAAAACAAAAAACAGCGGATGTGGCAATTTTTTGGGTGCACCTGGAACATGTGCAACCGAACCCGGTGAGGCAGGAGGTCCCTGCCAGCCCCCTACCTCCGTGTCGCAGCTGAAGGATCTCCCCCCTTCCCATTGGCAACAGGTAGAGGGTGGATCCGATTGTAGGGTGGTCCGGCTTCATGCCCTGTGACAGCGTGTCGACATGGTGCGCTAGGTGGTCCGGCCACCAGGACCTACACACCACCCCATCTGGTCCATGCTCATATTCCAGGACGTCCATGGGCCCAGCTCCGCCAGGTAAGCCTGCCGTACCCAAACGCATAGCGTCCGCCACCCGGGTACCCGCGGCGGGCACCCAGACGCTTCGCTTGTCCTCGTCAGACGTTGCCAAGTCGGAGACTTGTTGATCTTTTTTTTTCTTTTGATTGTGTTAATTTGAGATATTTTTCCTTGCATCGTATCCCCCTCCTCCTCCCTCTTCTTCCTCCCTCCTGGTCATGGTCGTCTTTGTGGCACCTGCTTTGTGTGTGGCGTTTACATCCTACCTTACTTTCCGGTGGATTTACGACTCGTGAAGACCCCCCCCCCTCCAAAACCCGCCGTCCCTTTGTATGTTTTTGAATATTTTCGTGTTGTTTTTGTGATGTGTCATGAAGTGATCTTAGGGGGGTGCAGTCCCCCTCATCGTTACCTATCTGTATAAACTCCAGGTCAGTACACCCCCTCCCCATCTCTCTGACGACTTAAATATTGGGCCACTTCCATGACTACGTTTGACATATCCCCCCCTCCCCTTCTCCGATGTGTGTACCTGCCGTACAATGGAGTGGAATAAGTAGCAGTAGACAGAAGAGCTTACAATCTAATACCTAAAACGGGGGGGTCCGACTCAAGGTCACAGAGACGGAGGGGTCCATAACGGGGTGTTGCCAGGGATTAGGGTCCTCCGGAGGGGACAAAGGACTGTTATCCGTATTATCTCTCCCTTTCTGCACAGACAATGGAGGTAAGGGCAGGCTCGCCTCGTAGACTAGCCGGCCCTAGAAAATGCCAATTATTCCCTTTACGCCCCGTGACATTTATCCGTCATTGTGGGGTAATCCTGGGGGGCACTCATCATGGAGGAGGGGGGGAATCAGTAACAAAGGCCTACAATAAAACTATGAATCCCGAGGCCTCACTCCGTCTACATGGGGGTTGTATACAGCCGTAGGGCGATGCGGTGTGGGGGGCCTCCCCCTACTATGACCCCCCCCCCGTATCTGCAGAATATCGGAAGCAAATGACTAGGAATCCCATCTGCTGTATGGGATCGGGAAGTGCCTCTACCCAGGCAGACCCTCGTTACGGGAGTGTTGGGGGGGCACCATGTGTTAGTTGGGAGGTTGGCACCGAAACGCGTGGCCTTGTCATGCCGCACCTGTCCTTGCCCACCTGGGCCTCCACCGAAACGTCCAGACTGCAACTTTTTGTCATGTTGCTTAATGACTCAGAGACCACCGAGGCACGACAGCCGCTCCCAGTGCCAACTACCCCCGGGGCAGTTACTAGAAGGGTCATAACCTCTCCCACAGGAAGCACAAAATATGGATTTTCTAATTATATTTCATAAGACTTTATTTACTGCTGAATGAATCGGTTACTTTATTGTTTGTTATGTTTTTATTTTTATGTTGTTTTTATGATTTTGATACTTCCTGCAGTTTACTGATATTTTAAGGAATTTTTTGGGGGTCAGGAATCTTGTATTTGACGCCTTTCAGTTGTTGACTTCTTCATTGTTCACAATGGGATTAGTGGGAGAAGTCGTGGAGCTGGTGATGCTGTCATGTTGTTGGAACTTGTAGCAGGGAGGAATTTGTCATTTAACTCTGTGCAGTCCTATGTAACACTGGAGATTAGCTTGTACAGATCATGACCCCTGCAGTCCTATGTAACAGCACAACACTACATGATCTGTACTCTGAGCAGGTGTAGTAGATGTGTCCTGCAGTCCTATGTAACACCACAGATAACACAGTGATATCTCTGAGTACAGATCATGTAGTAGATGTGACCTGCAGTCCTATGTAACACCACAGATAACACAGTGATATCTCTGAGTACAGATCATGTAGTAGATGTGTCCTGCAGTCCTATGTAACACCACAGATAACACAGTGATATCTCTCTGAGTACAGATCATGTAGTAGATGTGTCCTGCAGTCCTATGTAACACCACAGATAACACAGTGATATCTCTGAGTACAGATCATGTAGTAGATGTGTCCTGCAGTCCTATGTAACACCACAGATAACACAGTGATATCTCTGAGTACAGATCATGTAGTAGATGTATCCTGCAGTCCTATGTAACAGCACAGATAACACAGTGATATCTCTGAGTACAGATCATGTAGTAGATGTGTCCTGCAGTCCTATGTAACACCACAGATAACACAGTGATATCTCTGAGTACAGATCATGTAGTAGATGTGTCCTGCAGTCCTATGTAACACCACAGATAACACAGTGATATCTCTGAGTACAGATCATGTAGTAGATGTGTCCTGCAGTCCTATGTAACAGCACAGATAACACAGTGATATCTCTGAGTACAGATCATGTAGTAGATGTGTCCTGCAGTCCTATGTAACACCACAGATAACACAGTGATATCTCTGAGTACAGACCATGTAGTAGATGTCACCTGCAGTCCTATGTAACACCACAGATAACACAGTGATATCTCTGAGTACAGATCATGTAGTAGATGTGTCCTGCAGTCCTATGTAACAGCACAGATAACAAAGTGATATCTGAGTACAGCTCATGTAGTAGATGTGACCTGCAGTCCTATGTAACACTACAGATAACACAGTGATATCTCGGAGTACAGATCATGTAGTAGATGTGTCCTGCAGTCCTATGTAACACTACAGATAACACAGTGATATCTCGGAGTACAGATCATGTAGTAGATGTGTCCTGCAGTCCTATGTAACAGCACAGATAACACAGTGATATCTCTGAGTACAGATCATGTAGTAGTGACCTGCAGTCCTATGTAACAGCACAGATAACACAGTGATATCTCTGAGTACAGATCATGTAGTAGATGTGTCCTGCAGTCCTATGTAACACTACAGATAACACAGTGATATCTGAGTACAGATCATGTAGTAGATGTGTCCTGCAGTCCTATGTAACACTACAGATAACACAGTGATATCTGAGTACAGATCATGTAGTAGATGTGTCCTGCAGTCCTATGTAACACCACAGATAACACAGTGATATCTGAGTACAGATCATGTAGCAGATGTGACCTGCAGTCCTATGTAACACTACAGATAACACAGTGATATCTCGGAGTACAGATCATGTAGTAGATGTGTCCTGCAGTCCTATGTAACACTACAGATAACACAGTGATATCTGAGTACAGATCATGTAGTAGATGTGTCCTGCAGTCCTATGTAACACCACAGATAACACAGTGATATCTCTGAGCACAGATCATGTAGTAGATGTGTCCTGCAGTCCTATGTAACACCACAGATAACACAGTGATATCTCTGAGTACAGATCATGTAGTAGATGTGTCCTGCAGTCCTATGTAACACCACAGATAACACAGTGATATCTCTGAGCACAGATCATGTAGTAGATGTGACCTGCAGTCCTATGTAACACCACAGATAACACAGTGATATCTCTGAGTACAGATCATGTAGTAGATGTGTCCTGCAGTCCTATGTAACACCACAGATAACACAGTGATATCTCTCTGAGTACAGATCATGTAGTAGATGTGTCCTGCAGTCCTATGTAACACCACAGATAACACAGTGATATCTCTCTGAGTACAGATCATGTAGTAGATGTGCCCTGCAGTCCTATGTAACACCACAGATAACACAGTGATATCTCTGAGTACAGATCATGTAGTAGATGTGTCCTGCAGTCCTATGTAACACCACAGATAACACAGTGATATCTCTCTGAGTACAGATCATGTAGTAGATGTGCCCTGCAGTCCTATGTAACACCACAGATAACACAGTGATATCTCTGAGTACAGATCATGTAGTAGATGTGTCCTGCAGTCCTATGTAACACCACAGATAACACAGTGATATCTCTGAGTACAGATCATGTAGTAGATGTGTCCTGCAGTCCTATGTAACACCACAGATAACACAGTGATATCTCTGAGTACAGATCATGTAGTAGATGTGTCCTGCAGTCCTATGTAACAGCACAGATAACACAGTGATATCTCTGAGTACAGATCATGTAGTAGATGTGTCCTGCAGTCCTATGTAACACCACAGATAACACAGTGATATCTCTGAGTACAGATCATGTAGTAGATGTGTCCTGCAGTCCTATGTAACAGCACAGATAACACAGTGATATCTGAGTACAGATCATGTAGTAGATGTGTCCTGCAGTCCTATGTAACACCACAGATAACACAGTGATATCTCTGAGTACAGATCATGTAGTAGATGTGTCCTGCAGTCCTATGTAACACCACAGATAACACAGTAATATCTCTGAGTACAGATCATGTAGTAGATGTGTCCTGCAGTCCCATGTAACAGCACAGATAACACAGTGATATCTCTGAGTACAGATCATGTAGTAGATGTGTCCTGCAGTCCTATGTAACACCACAGACAACACAGTGATATCTCTGAGTACAGATCATGTAGTAGATGTGTCCTGCAGTCCTATGTAACACCACAGATAACACAGTGATATCTCTCTGAGTACAGATCATGCAGTAGATGTGACCTGCAGTCCTATGTAACACCACAGATAACACAGTGATATCTCTCTGAGTACAGATCATGTAGTAGATGTGTCCTGCAGTCCTATGTAACACCACAGATAACACAGTGATATCTCTCTGAGTACAGATCATGTAGTAGATGTGCCCTGCAGTCCTATGTAACACCACAGATAACACAGTGATATCTCTGAGTACAGATCATGTAGTAGATGTGTCCTGCAGTCCTATGTAACACCACAGATAACACAGTGATATCTCTGAGTACAGATCATGTAGTAGATGTGTCCTGCAGTCCTATGTAACACCACAGATAACACAGTGATATCTCTGAGTACAGATCATGTAGTAGATGTGTCCTGCAGTCCTATGTAACAGCACAGATAACACAGTGATATCTCTGAGTACAGATCATGTAGTAGATGTGTCCTGCAGTCCTATGTAACACCACAGATAACACAGTGATATCTCTGAGTACAGATCATGTAGTAGATGTGTCCTGCAGTCCTATGTAACAGCACAGATAACACAGTGATATCTGAGTACAGATCATGTAGTAGATGTGTCCTGCAGTCCTATGTAACACCACAGATAACACAGTGATATCTCTGAGTACAGATCATGTAGTAGATGTGTCCTGCAGTCCTATGTAACACCACAGATAACACAGTAATATCTCTGAGTACAGATCATGTAGTAGATGTGTCCTGCAGTCCCATGTAACAGCACAGATAACACAGTGATATCTCTGAGTACAGATCATGTAGTAGATGTGTCCTGCAGTCCTATGTAACACCACAGACAACACAGTGATATCTCTGAGTACAGATCATGTAGTAGATGTGTCCTGCAGTCCTATGTAACACCACAGATAACACAGTGATATCTCTCTGAGTACAGATCATGCAGTAGATGTGACCTGCAGTCCTATGTAACACCACAGATAACACAGTGATATCTCTCTGAGTACAGATCATGTAGTAGATGTGTCCTGCAGTCCTATGTAACACCACAGATAACACAGTGATATCTCTGCGTACAGATCATGTAGTAGATGTGTCCTGCAGTCCTATGTAACAGCACAGATAACACAGTGATATCTCTTAGTACAGATCATGCAGTAGATGTGTCTGCAGTCCTATGTAACACCACAGACAACACAGTGATATCTCTGAGTACAGATCATGTAGTAGATGTGTCCTGCAGTCCTATGTAACACCACAGATAACACGGTGATATCTCTATGAGTACAGATCATGTAGTAGATGTGTCCTGCAGTCCTATGTAACACCACAGATAACACAGTGATATCTCTGAGTACAGATCATGTAGTAGATGTGTCCTGCAGTCCTATGTAACACCACAGATAACACAGTGATATCTCTGCGTACAGATCATGTAGTAGATGTGTCCTGCAGTCCTATGTAACAGCACAGATAACACAGTGATATCTCTTAGTACAGATCATGTAGTAGATGTCTCCTGCAGTCCTATGTAACAGCACAGATAACACAGTGATATCTCTTAGTACAGATCATGCAGTAGATGTGTCTGCAGTCCTATGTAACACCACAGATAACACAGTGATATCTCTGAGTACAGATCATGTAGTAGATGTGACCTGCAGTCCTATGTAACACCACAGATAACACAGTGATATCTCTGAGTACAGATCATGCAGTAGATGTGTCCTGCAGTCCTATGTAACACCACAGATAACACAGTGATATCTCTGAGTACAGATCATGTAGTAGATGTGTCCTGCAGTCCTATGTAACACCACAGATAACACAGTGATATCTCTGAGTACAGATCATGTAGTAGATGTGTCCTGCAGTCCTATGTAACACCACAGATAACACAGTGATATCTCTGAGTACAGATCATGTAGTAGATGTGTCCTGCACAGGTGACAGCTGACGTTATGATGTCACTGGGGGTGATGGTGATGTTTGGTGATGTCACTGTTATGAAGGTGTGATATCTCTGAGGAGTAAACTATGGATAGAATGAGGTCACTGTGGGCTGGACTATTATTAGATTGAGTTGTGTGATGTCACCGAAGACAGGACCATAAATATACCGGACTGTATGATGTCATGAGTGTCGGACTATGGATGCACTGGTTAGTATGAGGTCACTAAGAGCCAAACTATGAATATGTTATATGATGTCATTGAAAAGATGATGTCGCTGATGACTTGGCTGTAAAATGTTAGAGGTCAGGCAGGATGGTAATTATGTCATCCAGGGCTTCACCATAATTGATCTTAGAAATATGGTGGCCAAAAAAAAAAATTATCAAAAAGTTGAGAGAAAATTCGTAAACATTGACCTCGTCTTCATAGGAAGCCGGTAACCCCCCCCCCCCCGTGTCTTCATGTTGTCTTGCTGTGACCCAGCTCTCTCTCTGCCCCGGGCCCCCACCACTGATGGACCTCTTCTAATCTTCCCCTGAAGTTTCTGGACGTCTTTCAATCCTCGTCAAGGTCTGATCAGCTTTTCCCCGGTGCTCCGTCCTTTAGGTCACCATGAACTGGCGCCTTTCCCGAGGCTTGCAGCCGGTACAAGCTCTTGGAGGCTTTGAGGAGCTTAGAAGCCACGGAGGTTGTCCACGATAGGAAGAACTTTCTGTTTGTTTTTTTTTTAATAGTATCGTCAACGCCCCGTGAGGAACCAAGATGCCTCCACTCATAATGGGTGAAGACTATTTTGGGTGCCACAATATGGTGTCCGTAAGTTAGAATTCAGGTGTGACGTAATGTTCTATTCCTTCCATGTTGACTTCTTAGGGTTCCAGGTAGCTGCGATGTGGGATTAATCATGTTATTAGGCTTCTTGTAGGTCATGCTTGGTGCTAAGGGGGCTGCTTTCCAAGGTAGCAAAAGGAGGCATTGTTTTCCATTTCCCACCTCGATTTCGGACCCCTTTGAGGTGACCTCTATTGGCAAACTCTCCATATGAGAACTCTTACTTTCCGACCCCATTCAATAGCCTCTCACTTAGCCCAAAAAGTTCCCTGCGCTGTACTGAGGAGACCCATCCATGTCGAAACCGCATTGTCTACAGTTGGGAGTCTCTTCCTACTGGTTTGGTAGGTATCATGTTATTAGGCTTCTTGTAGGTCATGCTTGGTGCTAAGGTGGCTGCCATTCAAGGGGGCTGCTTTCTTGTAGGTTTCTTGTAGGTCATGCTTGCTGCTAAGGGGTTGCTTTCTTGTAGGTCATGCTTGCTGCTAAGGGGGCTGCCATTCAAGGTAGCAAAAGGAAGCATTGTTTTCCATTTCCCACCTCGGAAAACGTTTTTTTCATATTTCCCAGATCTCCTTAACTGGTGACCATCTTGCCTCTGCCTCTTTGCCTTTCATGGAATGTGTATGGCCACTTTTGGGATCCTTGCGTTGTGGAGAGGTTTTTGTCATTCCGATACTGACTGTGACAAATCGAGAACAAAGTAGTCACTGACTAATCCTACGTTTTACAGGTGACACTTGGGTAATAATGTATGATAAATGATTGGTCACTACTTTGTTCTCTACATACAATAGTCATCTAGACACTATGGGGTGAGGTATGATGAAACTCCGCCCGTCCTCCGGATGTATCTGGTGGGTGGCTGTGGACATCTCTACACCAGGTTCTTGCCTTCAAACTTTCAGACATGACTTCCTGTAGGCTACAGCAAGTGCACAGGTCTACTCCACCGGTGGCCACCTCTAGAGATGAGCAGACCCAATGTTTCGGTTCAGGTCGACATATTACTGGATTTGACAATCTGGCAAATCGCCGAACCTTCTCTACTAGCCAAGGCTCTGAATGGCCAGAGGGAGACCCATAGCCATGGCTAGTTGTTAGGGGCATAAATTTTCCAGATTGGCTGTTCGGCCACTAATCCGGCAATATATTAAGGTCCTTCGAGCAGAAGAATGGGGTCCGTTCATCTCAAGCCACGCCCATGCCCCCTTGGCACTTGCCTATGGGTAAATAATCAGGATTACTGGAGGTTCACTAGTAATTGTGATTGTTTCAGGGCTTGTGCGCCCAAAATCTGATGTAGAAGTCCTGATACACCCCTTCCCCCTAGATCTCAGCTTTCTGGACTTGAATAATCATCTTCTTAGAATAAGGATTCTGTAATACAAGCACCTTAGAAAGATTTTATGTTATAGTCTCACCTTGTGGTGATCCATTGATCGCTGCTGGTCCCTCTGGGTCACTGGTTTCCCTACAGTGGCCACTACAGGTGAAATGTAGTATTACACATATGGATGAATAGAGTTTATTCGTACTGATCTGTACTCTGGATCCTGATAGCAGATGTAGAGGGGCTTTTGCGTAGGAGATATCCTCTTAGAAGAAGCCCCTCCCCACAATAAAAAAATAGACCTAAATAAGACTGCTGCTACTTGTAGTCCTCCAGCAATGTTCTTGCTCCGACGACGGGACTCCGCGTCCCTCTCCTCCCAACATCTGTCTTCTATTGGAGGAGACGTCTCTCTGCCAGAACCTCGCTGGGTCTGTTTCAATTATCATCTGGGATATTAAATGTCTGTCCAACATGGCAAGAGACTCAAAGTGCCCGGATTTTTTTCCGAACTTCTCTCCAAGGAAAATAAACTCAATTCTTCTCCGACTTTGGTATAAAAATAAACCTTCAGAGGTGAAAGTCTGAGAAAAACGTTCTGAGGGTTGAGAATGGAGAATATTGAGGGAGAATTCTGGATTTGTAGAAGAATGAACGTGGTGTCTGTGGAGGCAGTGAGGTTGGGGGCTGGAGGCGCCTCGGCAATGTATAATGGTTGGCTGGAAAAATATAGTCAGAGCTATGAATCCATTCTTCTCCAGAACATTCCTCTGCTGTGCCGGAGAAGTTCTCTGAGGTTTAAACACTAGACCACCAGGACATAGAACGATGATATCACTGTATAAACATCACTGGTGAGGGCACATTAGAGTATAGTGATCAGTACTATACACCAGACCACCAGGACATATATCACTGTATATACATCACTGGTGAGAGGACACTAGAGTATAGTGATCAGTACTATACACCAGACCACCAGGATATATGTCACTGTATATACATCACTGGTGAGAGGACACTAGAGTATAGTGATCAGTACTATACACCAGACCACCAGGACATATATCACTGTATATACATCACTGGTGAGAGGAGACTAGGGTATAGTCATCAGTACTATATACCAGACCACCAGGACATATAACACTGTATATACATCACTGGTGAGAGGAGACTAGGGTATAGTGATCAGTACTATACACCAAACCACCAGGACATATATCACTGTATATACATCACTGGTGAGAGGAGACTAGAGTATAGTGATCAGTACTATACACCAGACCACCAGGATATATGTCACTGTATATACATCACTGGTGAGAGGAGACTAGGGTATAGTGATCAGTACTATACACCAGACCACCAGGATATATATCACTGTACATACATCACTGGTGAGAGGAGACTAGGGTATAGTGATCAGTACTATACACCAGACCACCAGGACATATATCACTGTATATACATCACTGGTGAGAGGACACTAGGGTATAGTGATCAGTACTATACACCAGACCACCAGGACATATATCACTGTATATACATCACTGGTGAGAGCAGACTAGAGTATAGTGATCAGTACTATACACCAGACCACCAGGACATATATCACTGTATATACATCACTGGTTAGAGGACACTCGAGTATAGTGATCAATACTATACACCAGACCACCAGGACATAGAGCGATGATATCACTGTATATACATAACTGGTTAGAGGACACTCGAGTATAGTGATCAGTACCATACACCGGACCACCAGGACATATATCACTGTATATACATCACTGGTGAGAGGAGACTAGGGTATAGAGATCAGTACTATACACCAGACCACCAGGACATATATCACTGTATATACATCCCTGGTGAAGGTACACTAGAGTTTAGTGATCAGTACTACATGCCGATCTGTAGGTCAAGTTCATGGTGCAGTGATTAGGGTCAGGTCTCTCTGTGCTGCCGGTGGTTCTGGAATTTGCCCCCGCTGTTTGCTTTGCCCCCTGAGCAGAGTTTATGGACACTATGTAGATAGGTGTGGACTGAGTAAATATTGACTCTGTGCCTCTGAGGAGCTGCTCACTTCTCTGATACTCATGAACTTCTCTGTTGCAGGTGTATAAGGCAACGCTCTGCAGTCCGAGGCGCGGGGGACCCTTCTCCGGGAGAAGACCGGGATTTCCTCTTCTTCTGGATTTCACTCAATGAATGACCCGTTGGGGGGACTCCTCGGCATCGGGGGGTTGCCCACCTATGTCCATGCTGTGGAGTGTTCTGCACGCTGGAGGTCACCGCGTCGGGTCTCCTGATGCTGCATGAAGGGAGCGCTGAAGTTACTGTGGCCGTCTGCCTATGTGTGGCCGCCAGGTGTGTGCTATGCATTGGGCTTCCTGGATATTCTGCCTCAGCCTGTCATTCTGCTGCGTGGAAGGTAAGTGGGGGCCAGGGCTTGGGATGTAGATAACTTACCGCCACCATATTTTCCTTCAGGACCCATAGACATGCATCGTACATCTCAAGATAGCGACAGAACATTGGATTGTCCCTTCTAGGGCAGTTTTTGGGTCATTGGGTCAAAATTTGCACCCTAACACAACCCGCCCAGTGCTTAAAATGGTCTTCTACTTGATGATGGTCTCTTCTTCCCGCAGGTACCATCCGATCGGACGCTCAGGCTGTGGTTGGTCGCATAGGAGAGAGTGCGGTGCTGCCGTGCAGCCTCCTCCATGACGCCAGCCGCCCTCCCCTCTACGTCATCGAGTGGGTGCGCTTCGGCTTCATCCTCCCCATTTTTATTAAGTTTGGTCTCTTCTTACCCCGTGTGGACCCCCAATATCTCGGTAAGTGTCCCCCGATATATATGTTCTCTATCTATCTCGTATCTATCTATGACATGTGTACTGCTCCTGGGAGACAGCAGCCATGTTTTTCCAAGACCAAAGACCAACTTCTCCAATTCGTTCCAACGTGAGAACTCTAACAATGGGCGTCCGAGGATATTCATTAAATGGGAGATTTCTGTGTTGCATTCCACATAGTATTCTGCATTCTCAAGGTGGAGGTCAACCAGGTGTTGGGCATGAGGGTCTCCTTTGATAACCTGGGGAAGGGTTGGGAGCCTCGGGCGGTGTGTGTCAGGATCAGCCTCTTGGTAACGGTTGTGTGGACACCGATCACAGAGATCAGTATCTGTCACCAGAGCCGGAGGATAGGGTTACACGACTAGACGTGGGCCTGTTGTAATATAAACATCTCAGCCCGGTGGTGCAGGTGGAGCACACCCTGAGGGGAATGAGGAAGTGCACGCATGAGTGACTGTATAATGGAGGGTGCCGCTTGTGGGTCACTGGGGCCTGTTGACAGACTGGCATGTATAATTAGTTACAATCTTCTATGGTAACACACCCAATGGCTTCGAGTCATGTATTCCGCAAAATATCAAGTGTCGACTCAAAATTTCTATATGTATTTTTGTCTTGGGGGGTTAAGCAAACTTGCTAGGTTCTTGGCAGATCGGGGTTAATCTGCCTCGGGGAACTTAAGACGCCTTGTGGTTTTGCCTCAGGTGTCAGACTGGATTAATCACGCTTTATTGCATGGAGGGGGAAGGAGGGGTAGTGGGGGGGATATTTTGTGAATTAATACTCTTGTGTAGATTAGGGTCATGCCCGAGACAATGAAATTGGGCTAAAATCCCAGACATATAGAGGTCATGGGATCTTATTCGACAAATGAGGCTGATGATATTGCTTCCGAGGTCTTCAGTCGCTCGTGATGGAACCAATTGCTACTTGACACAACCTGCACCAAAGTCAGTTGCATAATCCGAGAATGTGACATAAAAAACCATAAGACACCAATCCACCATTTTGGTTTTTGTAGACCCGAGTTTAACGGTCTAAGACCCTAAGACAGTAATGGCAAACGTTTTAGACACCGAGTGCCCAAACTACAACCAAAACCCACAAATTTTTTGCAACGTGCCAATGTAGCAATTTAGGCAGTGACTTATTACTTCCTGCTCTGTCACAGGTTTAAATCGTATTGGCACCAGAGGACACCAATAGTAAAAAGACGTAGTTTGGATTATCATTGAGCTTCCTTCCAGGGTCCTGGGCTGCCTGGGAGTACAAGAGGCCTTGAGTCCTGTTTGGCAAACTCTGTGCTGTAGTGAAGTGCGGGTGCCCTCAGAGAAGGCTCTGAGTGCCAGCTCTGGCACCCGTGCCATAGGTTCGCCACCACTGCCCAAAGATAACTTTTTCAGTGGACGGGCTATGGTACCAAAAGGAATGGGGGAGCCAAAGTTAGTAGATACTTTTTAAACAAAGAATATATGGAGGATGTCTTGAAGATGACTTGAGTCCAGACAACTATAAGCTATGATTTGTCTAACTTGGCCACATCAAGAGCAGATACTGGATTCTTCTGATGCCCTTAGATTTGGCCAAGTAACAATTAAAAATGCCAGGTAATGTCAGAAAGGGGTATTTACTGGAAGCCATTGCCCTCATTAGCTTAGATTTACTTCAGTTTATTCAAAGGAATCTCAAAGTTGGCCGACAACTGTAAGATGCGACTTGTCCAACTTGGACAAAACAGGGAAGGGATGAGGAGCTTCAAAATACTTCTGATTTTTGCAGATTAAGTATGTAAAAACTTGACATGACAGATAATTAAGGGGGTATTTAATGAAAGCCACTAGTTACTAGGGTATTTACTCAAAGGAGTCTTGGTGTTGGCTAAAGTTCAGACAACATTCCATGTTCCATGAACATATCCATGTTCTAAAGAACAAGGGGGATTACGACGAGCTACTGGATACGATGCCCTTGGGATTCCGCAAGCAAAAACTATAAGAGAGTTTAAGGAGGGGGCATTTAATGGAAGCCCCCACCTCTTTTTAGTTTACTAGGGTAGCAATTCATACAAGCATCTAAGTTGGCTGAAGACCAACACAACTATAACGACCGTGTTTCTTCCAATATGGCCAAATGTTCATAAGCACAAAGGGGCTAAGAGGAGCCACTTCAGAAAGGTCAAATATTATACAGACAATAAGAGGGGGGGGGGATTTATTAGAAGTTGATGCCCCTTTAGCTAAAAGGTTTTTTTATGGTATCAAAGTTGGCTCTGGTCTAGTCAGCATTGACTAATTTGACAAATGACAGACTGCCATATATGTATGCCCTTTGGGCAGGTAAAATCTATAATTGTTAGGTACTTTGAGGATCGGATATTTATTGGCAGCTATTTCCCCTTTTATCTTAGACTTATCGATTCAAGTTGGCTTAAGTCCCAACAACTATAAGCTTAAGTTGACTCGTCCAGTTGGGGCAAATGTCCATGTGTCAAAGTACAGGGGAGGGATGACTACCGGCTACCGGATAGTTCTGATGTCTTCAGGACTGGGCAGGTAATCATTAACTTGCCCTCATTCTAAAAGGTCGGAGAAACCTCTGGCAAGAAAACCAGAGAACAAGATCTTCTGGCAGATTCAGTCCTTCGGTCCCGTGTTCTTCTTGTAGACCCGATTCCGCGGGTGCCTCATTTTCTGGGCTTTGTTCATTTTTAATAATGACTTCATTGTAGACCTCCTGAAAAAAAGTCAACCGTGGGATTAATATATTTACGTTAATGAGTATAATTAACAGGTGAGCAAACACGGGAAAACCGGCTCCAAGCTCCGAACCGGCATTTCTAGTCATGAGACGATCCGGGGTCGTGTCACCCGAGATGAGTGAAGCTCCTATTCTCTCGGGACGACAAGCATTGTCTTCTGCTGTAACAAAAGAGTCTTTATGTTTGCGGCAGGGGAGGGGAGCGAGCGGTCACTTCAGAACAAGTTATCCTCAGGCGCTGGGGTGTGGAGCGTTACGGGACGTTCACAGGAATATTTCTTCTAGGAATCTTTTCTGTGTCATTGGATTACGTTTGAATGTAGGTCGTGTATTGGAGGAGAGCGTTGGCGAGGCGGAGGCGTATGTACAACCACAACACTACGGGACGATGTGGGAATGTAAGGTCCCGACGCTTCACATGGCTCAAATCAAAAGAGGCGACGGTTTAGAATTTAAAATAAAAACATCCAATTAAAAACAAGCTCCTACTTTTTATAGCAAATTAAAAACATGGTCACGGAATGCGGCCCCCAACTTTGTTGCAATCTTAAGAAATGAAACCTTTGACCTCCATCTGAAGCCGATCCCCCTAGTACCTTCCTATGCCGCCTGTATCCCGACCTATCATACTAGACTCTGCTTTTGCAATGTTTATACTGTCGACAAAGCGCCGCCTCCTTTGTTCGGTTGTCGCAGACCCGCCCACTTTACTAGATTGTCACAGCCACCTCCTTCGTTAAATTAATTAAAATCCATATAGATTGTGGACCTTCCCTGCTATAGGCAATGTGTAATAAAGAAGAATCTCTTGCCAAATATTTTTTTTTGTTGGGTAGAATTTTTATGTTTTTGTTAATAAAAAAAAAAAATTTCAATGGAAGTTAAAGGAATTCCACCCGCATAGAGATTAGGGATTTTCGGAGCCCCATTAACCCCATGCGTACCATTTTGGCATGTTCTCCCTTGTAAGATCATGACATGTGATCTGAGTTTAGAGAAAAGCCCCTGGAAGTAAGTTCATCCCCCTCCCCCCTCTGAGGGGGTGATCTCTGCATGGCTCACAGCAGGTGTATTGTTCTGGTGCTGCTGCTGCTCTATAGAGAGACCATATATCACATGTAGGCTGCTCTATAGGGGGCTCCTGTCATGAATAGCGCACATTCACCATGAGAGCGCCAGCATCCAATGTGGAAAGTCACCCAAGTATCCAACCCCATTACATACCCAAGTGTATATATATAGATGTATCATTATATATATTAGCAATATATGTATCGTTATATGTATCATTATACGTATCAATTGTGTATTTGATTTAAATTAGTTTTTTGATTTCTCCATCTCAGAAACTTTTATATTACTTTTAAAAATTTTAACTGCAGATTATTTTACTATATTATACTTGTTATAATATATTTATTACTATTTTACTTCTTTTAATAATTTTTAATATTTTTGATCCATGATTACATTATTGAATTTCAAGGTATTTTAGGATTTATTCTAAGGTCCTCATCTTCAAATAATTTTTTAAAAACTTTTTTTTTTTTTAAATTTGTTTTTGGCTGTGTTTTACTCTTATGAGCCGATTCTGTCCCATTTGTTTGGACTGGTGTATTTTCTGTCCAAACAATAGACACCATGATGGATCCCAATAGATTCTATAGTCGATGAGGTCCATCGGGTGCTGCCGGTGACCGTTGTATGACTGATATGGAGCTGTGTTGCGTTTTTTTTTGGTGATGAACAGAAACCACAAGGCTTGGGTAGATATTCCAACCTGCCCTGATACACTACGTCATTGAGAGGGAGTCGGAACGCACAGACTAAGTTGTTATGTGACCCAAATTTGGCCGCTTATGTGTTGGGATTTAGGGTCCTTGTATTGGACGTAGCTCTTGGCCAGACCGTAGCTCGTAAGGAAGGAATTTGTAGGATCATGAGTGAACTTTCCAGTGTCTTGCACTCACGGGGCCGTAGCGAGATTTCTCTATACAAGCCCAAGTTGGTCCAAAGAATCTGGACATCACAGAGACCAAATATCCCAGACCGCGTAGGTTCTACATGGGACATGGAACCCATAGTAATCCAAGACTGGTTCAGAAGAACTATGGACATTCAGATATTGCACTTATGGACCCAAAATTTACACCCCATTATATTGGAATGACAGTGGTCTCCGGATAACATTTGGTTTGCCGTTACACTGTAACGCAGCTCAGCTGTTGTTAGGTTACCGGGCACAGAGTCTGGAATCTCCGTACAGTGGGATCCTCCATGGTGGGATGTCACTAAGGCCGACGTGGTTACTTATTCATCGTCTTCTCCTTCTCGTGTCAATAGAGACTCGTTAAAAGGGAGGACGTAAAAGTTTTAACAAGGGGCATGTCAGGTGACTCCAGACTCCAGTGACTGGAGGGATGACAGGAGGGCAGAGATGCGGGGTCTGCAGCGTCTCCCGCGCTCCATAGTAACAGCTTGTTTATTTTCGAACACAGGAAAGAAAAGAAGCGGAGGGGCATGGAGGGGCTACGGGGGAGGCCGCCTGGCATTGTCCTAGTGATTACATTTAAATTCCCTCTGCCATGGTTACCAGGTGGACAGAGGGAGGGTCCCGGGGCGGGGGTGTAGGAGGGGACATGGAGGCAGAGGTATGCTGCCGCCGCCACTGCTGTTGATGTGGGGTGGGTGGCTTTTTAAAAAAAAAACTTTTTGCATTTTTCAAAGTTTGGAATGAGTGAGTGCAGGACGGGTCTGCATTGTGCGCACTCACTGGAGGAAGACGACGGAGGGCGCTCACTGCCATATATAATGAGGAAGGGGACACGGGCGAGGGCATTCCATCACTACATGATATCCGAGCCGCCGTATCTAAGCCTGCCCTGTGTGATACTGTCTGACCAGCCAGGGAATATACATTGTATTGTACTAAGTTATGTATCTCTTTTGTTGTATCTGAGCCCTTCATGTGTGATACTCAATTGTAGTATCTCAGCCCATCATGTGTGACACATTTAATTGTAGTATCTGATTTCTTAATGTGTGATACACTCAATTGTAGTATCTAAGCCTGTCATGTGTGATACTGTCTGACCAGCCAGGGAATCTACATTGTATTGTACTAAATTATGTATCTGAGCCCTTCATGTGTGATACACTCCATTGTAGTATCTGAGCCCTTCATGTGTGATACACTCCATTGTAGTATCTAAGCCCATCATGTGTGATAAACTAAATTGTAGTATCTAAGCCCATCATGTGTGATACAACGAATTGTAGTATCTGAGCCCATCATGTGTGATACAATCAATTGTAGTATCTGAGCCCTTCATATGTGATACAGTCAGTTGTAGTATCTGAGCCCTTCATATGTGATACAGTCAGTTGTAGTATCTGAGCCCTTCATATGTGATACAGTCAGTTGTAGTATCTGAGCCCTTCATATGTGATACAGTCAGTTGTAGTATCTGAGCCCTTCATATGTGATACAGTCAGTTGTAGTATCTGAGCCCTTCATATGTGATACAGTCAGTTGTAGTATCTGAGCCCTTCATATGTGATACAGTCAGTTGTAGTATCTGAGCCCATCATGTGTGATACAATCAATTGTAGTATCTAAGCCCATCATGTGTGATACAACGAATTGTAGTATCTGAGCCCATCATGTGTGATACAATCAATTGTAGTATCTGAGCCCTTCATATGTGATACAGTCAGTTGTAGTATCTGAGCCCTTCATATGTGATACAATCAATTGTAGTATCTGAGCCCTTCATATGTGATACAGTCAGTTGTAGTATCTGAGCCCTTCATATGTGATACAATCAATTGTAGTTTCTAAGCCCATCATGTGTGATACAACGAATTGTAGTATCTGAGCCCTTCATGGGTGATACACTCAATTGTAGTATCTGAGCCCATCATGTGTGATGCAATCAATTGTAGTATCTGAGCCCATCATGTGTGATACAATCAATTGTAGTATCTAAGCCCATCATGTGTGATACAATCAATTGTAGTATCTGAGCCCTTCATATGTGATACAGTCAGTTGTAGTATCTGAGCCCATCATGTGTGATACAGTCAGTTGTAGTATCTGAGCCCATCATGTGTGATACAATCAATTGTAGTATCTAAGCCCATCATGTGTGATACAACGAATTGTAGTATCTGAGCTCTTCATGTGTGATACAGTCAGTTGTAGTATCTGAGCCCATCACGTGTGATACACCCATTTGTAGTATCTCAGCCCTTCATGTGTGATACACCCAATCGTAGTATCTGAGCCCATCATGTAAGATATTTGCTCTTTGTACTTGTTGTCACCCATTTGTTCCGGCCTTGGGAATCCTTCTGTCCTCAGAGTCCCCCATCATCAGTCTCCTCTAGTAAATTGCTTTCCTTTGTCATTTGGGCAGTAAAACATCAGTGAGATCTGACTGTGGCAGCTGCCAGGGCTATAAACTCTGCCGGGAGGACACTGCGACCCCTCCTAAATTCTCACTGTGACCCCTGTGCAGACTATTTGGCTGAATTGAGACCAAGGTGTGAACAGACACATAAGGCGCATCTCCAAGACCAACCAGGAGGACATCGCTCCCTATGGGGTGTAACATGTGCAATACTTTATACTGAACCGTGTATCTAATCTTATGTGTGATACTGACTGCTGAGCTGTGTATCTAATCCTATCCTGTGTGATACTGTCTGCTGAGCTGTGTATCTAATCCTATCCTGTGTGATACAGTCTGCTGAGCTGTGTATCTAATCCTATCCTGTGTGATACTGACTGCTGAGCTGTGTATCTAATCCTATCCTGTGTGATACTGTCTGCTGAGCTGTGTATCTAATCCTATCCTGTGTGATACTGTCCGCTGAGCTGTGTATCTAATCCCCCATGTGTGATACTGACTGCTGAGCTGTGTATCTAATCCTATCCTGTGTGATACTGACTGCTGAGCTGTGTATCTAATCCTATCCTGTGTGATACTGTCTGCTGAGCTGTGTATCTAATCCTATCCTGTGTGATACAGTCTGCTGAGCTGTGTATCTAATCCTATCCTGTGTGATACTGCTGAGCTGTGTATCTAATCCCATCCTGTGTGATACAGTCTGCTGAGCTGTGTATCTAATCCTATCCTGTGTGATACTGTCTGCTGAGCTGTGTATCTAATCCTATCCTGTGTGATACTGTCTGCTGAGCTGTGTATCTAATCCTATCCTGTGTGATACAGTCTGCTGAGCTGTGTATCTAATCCTATCCTGTGTGATACTGTCTGCTGAGCTGTGTATCTAATCCCATCCTGTGTGATACAGTCTGCTGAGCTGTGTATCTAATCCTATCCTGTGTGATACTGTCTGCTGAGCTGTGTATCTAATCCTATCCTGTGTGATACAGTCTGCTGAGCTGTGTATCTAATCCTATCCTGTGTGATACAGTCTGCTGAGCTGTGTATCTAATCCTCTCCTGTGTGATACAGTCTGCTGAGCCGTGTATCTGATGCTATGTGATACTTTGTGCCGGTGTGGTACATGACATTGGCGGTCAGTATTTCGGTACATAATGAGTGATGATAATTGGGCCGCCCCTTCCTCTCAGCCTATTGTTTGGGTCCCTCTCCAGCACCCCATGAGCCTGGGAACAAGAGCGTTAATGGCCACCGCTGAGGGATTTCATAGTCGCATCTTTTGAAAGTTTAAAAACTGCATCTTTACCTTTGATTGGTCCCTCTTGCGCCCCCCATCCTCCCCCTCCTCCGCTCTCCTCATCCTTAGGTGCAGCCATGTGGATGGAGGACAGGGAGGGGGGCACATATATTTCTTACTATTTGCGAGTACTAGTTACTAGTTATAACACAACTTTCCAAAGTGCGGATATAAATATGATAAAACTTTATTTATCCCCAAGGGGGACATTGAGCACCTGTTCAGTCTTGGGAAAGCTGGGTGACAACTCATTGGGGCAGATTTACTTACCCGGTCCATTCACGATCCAGCGGCCCGTTCTCTGTGGAGGATTCGGGTCTTCCAGCAAGGTAGTTCCCCCGATGTCCACCAGGTGTCGCTGCTGCGCTGAAGTTCGTCGGAGTGCACTGAGGTTCACCAAGATAGGCCGGGTGCAGGTAAGCGAGTGTCAAGCGACACTTTTTTTTAAAAAATGCGGCGTTTTTTCCGAATCCAACAGGTTTTCTTCCGGCCACGCCCCCAATTTCCGTCGCGTGCATGCCAACGCCGATGCGCCACAATCCGATTGTGTGCGCCAAAATCCTGGGGCAATTCAGGAAAAAATCGGCGCAAATCGGAAATTTTCGGATAACCCATCGGAAAAACGCGATTTTGAGCCCTTAGTAAATGACCCCCATTGAGGCCAACTCCGAATTCTGCGGCATTATGGGCTTCACATCAAATCCTTCTCCTCACCTCGTAAATTTGGGGAATATTTAAAAGATAGGAGGGTAGTCATGGCCCCTCCCTGCTCTACCCATAATCCCCTTCTCTGTGCGACGCGCTCTGCCTCAGTTGCTAGGACAATAATAATGTCATCGAGAAGATACAAGGGAAATTCATGAATGGGAGTTAATGACGGCGCGGAGGACGCATATGTGCGAGCTAAATATATACACCCGGGGCCAGCCAATCACATGCACCGCCGCTGCCTGTCACTGTATCCGAGTGCTCCGGGTGTAGGCCTAAGAATCTACAATCCTGGGATACACATGCATATTTCACAGTCCTGCTGCTACAAACAACATACACTGCTGCTGATTACACATCTCTCCAGGGACAATACATAACACTGGCTGCAGTCTATATGGGTCACACCTGCTGACAGGTTCCCATGGTTTTCAGCGGATGCTAGCTGACCTCCGTATATGAGGTCACATGATATCACCCTTCTCCATATATAAGGTTATATCTGTGGATGGAGCCACGTGGATTTCTATACAGAGTAACAGGTGCTTGAGTTGTCTTCTGACGATTAAAGGGATTTCCTCCCGACCCTGCGTGACCTCGGGCACAGGCTGTCCAGGATTTACATGGGATGTCTGTAACCACTCCCCTGGAGGCCTCCTGCACCGCTGTATATAAGGGCACGGTACATGCATGTCATGAGGATCAGCAGTACAGGACAGGGGTCCATGTTCAGTACACCCTGGTGGTAAAGGGTTAAGTGTGGGTGGAGCTTGTGCCACACGAACTCCGTTCCTGAGAGCTAAGACCTGTTTTGCGTAAGCTGCGGAGTGACAGCCACTATCCTGAGCTTATCCACTACGAGGAGGGTCTGCGGTTTTAGCCAATTCAAATTTGGCTAATGTCGTTCTGATCGGATCAGGCGACTGATAATAGCTCCAGGCAATTAAGGAGATTGAGACTTCTCCTCACGTATTATCTCCCTCCTCATCCTCCATCACTACCTCCACCCAGAATCCTGAGCACATCCTGTATACAGCGACCTTATATCATTGTACTTATATTCTTGTACATAGGGGCAGTATTATAGTAGTTATATTCCTGTACATAGGGGGCAGTATTATAGTAGTTATATTCCTGTACATAGGGGGCAGTATTATAGTAGTTATATTCCTGTACATAGGGGGCAGTATTATAGTAGTTATATTCCTGTACATAGGGGGCAGTATTATAGTAGTTATATTCTTGTACATAGGGAGCAGTATTATAGTAGTTATATTCCTGTGCATAGGGGGCAGTATTATAGTAGTTATATTCTTGTACATAGGGGGCAGTATTATAGTAGCTATATTCTTGTACATAGGGGGCAGTATTATAGTAGTTATATTCCTGTACATAGGGGGCAGTATTATAGTAGTTATATTCTTGTACATAGAGGGCAGTATTATAGTAGTTATATTCCTGTACATAGGGGGCAGTATTATAGTAGTTATATTCTTGTACATAGGGGGCAGTATTATAGTAGTTATATTCTTGTACATAGGGGGCAGTATTATAGTAGCTATATTCTTGTACATAGGGGGCAGTATTATAGTAGTTATATTCTTGTACATAGGGGGCAGTATTATAGTAGTTATATTCCTGTACATAGGGGGCAGTATTATAGTAGTTATATTCTTGTACATAGGGGGCAGTATTATAGTAGTTATATTCCTGTACATAGGGGGCAGTATTATAGTAGTTATATTCTTGTACATAGGGAGCAGTATTATAGTAGTTATATTCTTGTACATAGGGGGCAGTATTATAGTAGTTATAGTCTTGTACATAGGGGTAGTATTATAGTAGTTATATTCTTGTACACAGGGGGCAGTATTATAGTAGTTATATTCTTGTACATAGGGGGCAGTATTATAGTAGTTATATTCCTGTACATAGGGGGCAGTATTATAGTAGTTATATTCTTGTACATAGGGGGCAGTATTATAGTAGTTATATTCTTGTACATAGGGGGCAGTATTATAGTAGTTATATTCTTGTACATAGGGGGCAGTATTATAGTAGTTATATTCCTGTACATAGGGGGCAGTATTATAGTAGATATATTCCTGTACATAGGGAGCAGTATTATAGTAGTTATATTCCTGTACATAGGGAGCAGTATTATAGTAGTTATATTCCTGTACATAGGGGGCAGTATTATAGTAGTTATATTCTTGTACATAGGGGGCAGTATTATAGTAGTTATATTCTTGTACATAGGGGGCAGTATTATAGTAGTTATATTCCTGTACATAGGGGGCAGTATTATAGTAGTTATATTCCTGTACATAGGGAGCAGTATTATAGTAGTTATATTCCTGTACATAGGGAGCAGTATTATAGTAGTTATATTCTTGTACATAGGGGGCAGTATTATAGTAGTTATATTCCTGTACATAGGGGGCAGTATTATAGTAGTTATATTCTTGTACATAGGGGGCAGTATTATAGTAGTTATATTCCTGTACATAGGGGGCAGTATTATAGTAGTTATATTCCTGTACATAGGGGGCAGTAATATAGTAGTTATATTCCTGTACATAGGGGGCAGTATTATAGTAGTTATATTCCTGTACATAGGGGGCAGTATTATAGTAGTTATATTCTTGTACATAGGGGGCAGTATTATAGTAGTTATATTCCTGTACATAGGGGGCAGTATTCTAGTAGTTATATTCTTGTACATAGGGAGCAGTATTATAGTAGTTATATTCTTGTACATAGGGGGCAGTATTATAGTAGTTATATTCTTGTACATAGGGGGCAGTATTATAATAGTTATATTCTTGTACATAGGAGGCAGTATTATAGTAGTTATATTCTTGTACATAGGGGGCAGTATTATAGTAGTTATATTCTTGTACATAGGGGGCAGGATTATAGTTATATTCTTGTACATAGGGGGCAGTATTATAGTAGTTATATTCTTGTACATAGGGGGCAGTATTATAGTAGTTATATTCTTGTACATAGGGGGCAGTAGTATAGTAGTTATATTCTTGTACATAGGGGCAGTATTATAGTAGTTATATTCCTGTACATAGGGGGCAGTATTATAGTAGTTATATTCTTGTACATAGGGGGCAGTATTATAGTAGTTATATTCTTGTACATAGGGGGCAGTATTATAGTAGTTATATTCCTGTACATAGGGGGCAGTATTATAGTAGTTATATTCCTGTACATAGGGGGCAGTATTATAGTAGTTATATTCCTGTACATAGGGGGCAGTATTATAGTAGTTATATTCCTGTACATAGGGGGCAGTATTATAGTAGTTATATTCCTGTACATAGGGGGCAGTATTATAGTAGTTATATTCTTGTACATAGGGGGCAGTATTATAGTAGTTATATTCCTGTACATAGGGGGCAGTATTATAGTAGTTATATTCTTGTACATAGGGAGCAGTATTATAGTAGTTATATTCCTGTACATAGGGGGCAGTATTATAGTAGTTATATTCCTGTACATAGGGGGCAGTATTATAGTAGTTATATTCCTGTACATAGGGGGCAGTATTATAGTAGTTATATTCTTGTACATAGGGGGCAGTATTATAGTAGTTATATTCTTGTACATAGGGAGCAGTATTATAGTAGTTATATTCTTGTACATAGGGGGCAGTATTATAGTAGTTATATTCTTGTACATAGGGGGCAGTATTATAGTAGTTATATTCTTGTACATAGGGGGCAGTATTATAGTAGTTATATTCTTGTACATAGGGGGCAGTATTATAGTAGTTATATTCCTGTACATAGGGGGCAGTATTATAGTAGTTATATTCTTGTACATAGGGGGCAGTATTATAATAGTTATATTCTTGTACATAGGGGACAGTATTATAGTAGTTATATTCCTGTACATAGGGGGCAGTATTATAGTAGTTATATTCTTGTACATAGGGGGCAGTATTATAGTAGTTATATTCTTGTACATAGGGGGCAGTATTATAGTAGTTATATTCTTGTACATAGGGAGCAGTATTATAATAGTTATATTCTTGTACATAGGGGGCAGTATTATAGTAGTTATATTCTTGTACATAGGGGGCAGTATTATACATGCCCTTTTGTCATGGCCAAAAGTTTTGAGAAATATACAAATGTTAATTTTTACAAAGTCTCCGGCATCAGGTGTTATAATGGTAATTTGCATATTCTCCAGAATGTTATACAGAGTGATCAGCTTAACAGCAATTAATTGCAAAGTCAATATTTGCCTAGAAAATGAACTTTTTCCCCCAAAACACATTTCAACTTCAGTAACACAGTAACACAGGTGTGGGTGCTGATGAGGACAGGGCTGGAGATCACACCACTGAACCCTTTAAAAGGAGGCTGGTGCTTGGCATCATTGTCTCTCTTCTGTTAACCATGGTTATCTCTAAAGAAACACGTGCAGCCATCATTGCACTGCACAAAACTGGCCTAACAGGGAAGAATATCGCAGCTAGAAAGATTGCACCTCAGTCACCAATCGCATCATCAAGGAATTCAAGGAGAGAGGTTCCATTGTTACCAAAAAGGATCCAGGAGCCCAAGAAGGACCAGCAAGTGCCAGGACCATCTCTTACAAGTGTTTCAGCTTGGGGCTCCCAGCAGTGCAGAGCTTGCTCAGGAATGGCAGCAGCAGGTGTGAGGCCTGGTGTCCAGGAGGGCAACAAAGAAGCCACTTCTCTCCAGAAACCATCAGGGACAGACTGATATTCTGCAGGAGGTACAGGGAGTGGATACTGAGGACTGGGGGAAAGTCATTTTCTCTGATGAATCCCCTTTCTGGTTGTTTGGAACATCTGGGAAACATCTTGTTGGGAGAAGACAAGGTGAGTGATGCCACCAGTCCTGTCTCCTGCACCTGTAAAGCCTCCTGCAACCATTCATGTGTGGGGGGGCGGCTTCTCAGCCAAGGGAATCGGCCTAAAAACACCTCCATGAATAAAGAATGGGACCAGAATGTCCTCCAGGAGCCGCTTCTCCCGACCCTCCAGGAGCAGATGGTGATGAGCACTGCCTCCTCCAGCATGATGGAGCACCGGCCATAAAGCGAAGGGGAGAACTAAATGGCTCAGGGAACAGAACACAGAGATTTTGGGTCCATGGCCTGGAAACTCCCCAGATCTTATCCCATTGAGAACTTGTGGTCAATCATCAAGAGACGGGGGGACAAACAAAACCCAACACATTGTGACAGAATGCAGCAGTGATAGTGCAGGAATGGACAGCGATCAGTCAGGATTTGGTGCAGGAGGTGAGTGAGAGCCGCCAGGGAGAATTGCAGAGGTCCTGAAGAAGGAGAGGTCCTGCAGATACTGACTCGCTGCAGTAGCTCCTCCCACCTGACAATAAAAGCTTCTGCTCCCCATAATATGATTGCACTTGTATCTCTGTATGTGATAAAAATCTGACAAACCAGAGGGACACATCATGTGACAATAGAAGATTTGTGTCATTCTCACAACTTTTGGCCATGACTGTAGAAGTATCTTCTCCGGTGATATGTATTGTGATTCCTTGCCTTTTGTTACTTATTTGCTCTGCTCCTTCTGAATGATCTGTTTACTAATAAGGAGCACTTAATACAGCTGACCCCTGACCCATTGACCTCCATTAGGCAGCTTTTCAATCACTGCCCTCTGGTCATTTGTCTTTTCTACTCAGTAAATAGAAACACAATCCCAGGAGAGATCTGGGAACTTCTCAGTAAAAGTGCAGAACCCAAAGTCAGTGTCTGGTTATGTCCTTAGAAGGCTCCTATCAGAGGAGATGTCCTCTCCGCACATTCCCATGTCATTGTGTCCCCTCCAGGCAGCCAGGACTCGGCTTTATACGGGTGACGTGATCCAGAGTCCCATCATGAGATCTCCCAGGACCCCTGTCTCCTAATCCCATTAGAACTTTATTTACAGTTTAGTGGCAGGAGAACGTGGCGGCTCTTACATTGAGGTGAATGTTATTCGCAGCGTCTGTCTCCAATCACTGTGACAGCGATGAGTGTTCAGTATCACAGCGGAGAACATGGAGGACTGTGTCATGTACTGTGTCTTTAAATAATAAGGCATCTGGGGCAAATTGGGATAGATTGAAGGGTCAAAGGTGAAAGAGGTGACAACCCCCAGTCTTATACTTCACCATTTGTAACATAGTGGCCGAGGGTGGACTTGCATGTGTGCATTCTAGAGCTGTACTCACTATTCTGCTGCTGGTGCAGTCACTGTGTACATACATGACATTACTTATCCTGTACTGATCCTGAGTTACATCCTGTATTATACTCCAGAGCTGCACTCACTATTCTGCTGCTGGTGCAGTCACTGTGTACATACATGACATTACTTATCCTGTACTGATCCTGAGTTACATCCTGTATTATACTCCAGAGCTGTGCTCACTATTCTGCTGCTGGTGCAGTCACTGTGTACATACATGACATTACTTATCCTGTACTGATCCTGAGTTACATCCTGTATTATACTCCAGAGCTGCACTCACTATTCTGCTTCTGGTGCAGTCACTGTGTACATACATGACATTACTTATCCTGTACTGATCCTGAGTTACATCCTGTATTATACTCCAGAGCTGCACTCACTATGCTGCTGCTGGTGCAGTCACTGTGTACATACATGACATTACTTATCCTGTACTGATCCTGAGTTACATCCTGTATTATACTCCAGAGCTGCACTCAATATTCTGCTGCTGGTGCAGTCACTGTGTACATACATGACATTACTTATCCTGTACTGATCCTGAGTTACATCCTGTATTATACTCCAGAGCTGCACTCACTATTCTGCTGCTGGTGCAGTCACTATGTACATACATGACATTACTTATCCTGTACTGATCCTGAGTTACATCCTGTATTATACCCCAGAGCTGCTCTCACTATTCTGCTGCTGGTGCAGTCACTGTGTACATACATGGCATTACTTATCCTGTACTGATCCTGAGTTACATCCTGTATTATACCCCAGAGCTGCACTCACTATTCTGCTGCTGGTGCAGTCACTGTGTACATACATGACATTACTTATCCTGTACTGATCCTGAGTTACATCCTGTATTATACCCCAGAGCTGCACTCACTATGCTGCTGCTGGTGCAGTCACTGTGTACATACATGACATTACTTATCCTGTACTGATCCTGAGTTACATCCTGTATTATACCCCAGAGCTGCACTCACTATTCTGCTGCTGGTGCAGTCACTGTGTACATACATGACATTACTTATCCTGTACTGATCCTGAGTTACATCCTGTATTATACCCCAGAGCTGCACTCAACGATCTCTGTCTCTACAGGACGCACAAGGATAGAGGAAGGTGCTTCTCTACACATCGACTCCCTCCGTTCCGATGACCAGGGCTGGTACGAGTGCAGGGTGCTGTTTTTAGATCGTCATCATGTGGATGAGGACTTCAAGAACGGGACTTGGGTGCATCTTACTGTGAACTGTAAGTCTTGTACATCGATATAAATCACAACGACTTTATATAGATGATGGTTTGCTTTGGGCTCGTTTTTCACTGTAGGAGACTAGGCCGGGGTCCAGTAGTAAATGACTTGATCATGTTATGCAGGGCTTGTATGGGCAGTATTTGGGTATTGTTGGATAACGAGCAGAAGAAACCCCCCCCCCCTTGACGGGGGTCCCATTTTCTTGGCTGAGCTTTTTCTGCATCAGCAAAGTCAAGGTCTGTGTACGAGAGGAACCTTTCACTCTTTGTTTGCGTGGAACAAGCAGCTCCGTCTGGCAACAACAATGCCCCATGTCGGGATGAAGGCGGCGATGCCAACACAACACGGCGCTGTTTAGACTGGCAGAAACTTGACCGGTACATCTGCCAGTAGTAGCTGGAGGATCCCCAGTGCCAGACCTCCTCTTATGAAGACCAACATGAGGGTTGTGAAAAAAATTCTGAACAATTTGGAAGGACATCCAGTCCGTTGGTGCAGGTGGTTGTTTGAAGTGACCGTGTGAATATCGAGGGATTGGCGCTGTACCCCACTGCTCTTCCTGCCGATAGGCTCCCTCTGCCACCAATACCATAATCATCACAAGAAGAAGATGACATTCCCATAGTGGGTCTAATCCTCACAGCAGAGGCTCGAGGACCTCTCTATACAAGAAATCGAGGGAGTTCCTGACTTCCTGCCCCCTAATTTAGTCTGCCCTTAGTTGGGCTTTGTGTCCCCTTAGACCTCCTGCCCATAAATTGTTGTGACAGAAAGGTCTTTCCTTGAGGTCAGACATAAAAGCCAACATCTCATGGAAGGTCTACAAGACCAAAGAAGTCGAGACCGTGGAAGAAGAAAAGAAACTCAAAGCTAATTAGGTCTGAATTGAAGTTTTGGATGACTTACGATTGTGCTCACTGCCCCCCCCCCATTTACCACCCCCATCCCACATAAGTGAAGGGAGAATCAAAATCTCCTCAGAAAGCTTCAGTAGGGAAAGTTTTGTTCCTGAAATGACTGCAACCAATCACAGAGAAGCGTTTACGAGCAGAATTCGAAATGATTGGTTGCCAAGGACCTTTGTAGTTTAGGAAGGGTCCAGGTCGCCTCGATATGTGGTGTTTTGGCTAATGATACCAAATTTGAGGTGTTCGTTCATTATGACTTAAGAACTTCTTGGGGAAATGACTTTTTTCTTTCGGTAGTTTTCAATCGAAAGTTTCAAAAGATTCTTAAAACCGAGGACTAAAAATAAAGACCTGTAATGCCTGGAGGTCAGAGGTTAAAGCTCACATCTCATGGACGGTCTCCGGGAACCAAAGAGGTCGAGACAGCGAAAGAAGAAGAAGAAGAAAAGCAACTCAACGCTGATTAGTTCTGCATTGAAGACTCCGACTGTGCTCAACTCTCCTTCTTTTCCACCCACATCGTAAAGACCTTCGGAGAATTAAAATCTTATTCACCTCATCGTATAAAAAAGCTTCAATTGTCTCCGGGATGACAGTTGGTCTTCATTGCTCTAGCAACCAATCACATCACAGCTTTTATGAGTGGAATTTGAAATGATTGGTTGCCCGGCAACAGCAGTTTTTTAATTCATAAATCTCTGAAGAAGGCTCCAGATTGCCGTGAAATGTGGTGTTTTGGCTAATGATACCAAATCTGAGCTGTTACCAGAAAGAACATCTCAGGGAAAAAAATACATTTTTGGTAGTTTTCAGTTGGAAATGTAAAAAAATTCTTACAACTGATGACCTCTGTAGTGCCCGGAGGTCAGGGATAAAAGCCCACATCTCATGGAAGGTCTCTGAAACCAAAGACGTCAAGTATAGGGAAGAAGAAAGGCAACTCATCTCTAATTAGGTCTGAACTAAAGTTTAGGATGACCTTTGACCTCCAGTCCTACTCAAAAAACCCCTTTCCCGCCCCCATCCCGCATTGTAAAAACATTTCTCATCGTAAATCCTGTCCGCCTTTACAATCCATAGCAACCAATCACAGAATTCGAAATGAAAGCTCCACTGTGATTGGTTGCGATGGATTATAAAGGCTGGCTGTTGTTTAAGCAGCTATGGGGAGCAGATACATATATAGCAGATTGGTTAAACTGTATGCCCCCAAACTACGGAGGCGCTTACATGTCTTTCGTAGTTATTTTTGTAAAAAACTGGGAAAATTCTTAAAGGGAATATACAATATTACATAAAGTGACTGCGCCCCCTGTACAACATGTATAACATGAGTTGTCTCGTCACTGATGTTATCTGGCAGCCGCTCCAGTGAACTTGCATGAATTACTTCCCACAAAGCTCATCTGTGTAAACACATGTAACTCACCTCCAGGGATACGTGTTCACACCAGGCTGCTAGTCTAGACACATACTGATTAACCCTTCACTTCCCAGCCCGGGCCGGGCGTGTGCCCACAGGCGGCATGTTACGTTTAATAAATTGTAATATCCTGTAAGTGTCACTTACAAAAGTGGAAGAAACACAGATGTAATGTGCCAGATGTGTATAGATAATAATGTACCAGAATTACAATAAGGGCCTGAGTCTAAAAGATGTAAAACTTATACCCAGGTTATACCGGCTGTACATATATCATTATATACAGGAGATCCCCAGGTTATACCGGCTGTACATGTATCATTATATACAGGAGATCCCCAGGTTATACCAGCTGTACATATATCATTATATACAGGAGATCCCCAGGTTATACCGGCTGTACATATATCATTATATACAGGAGATCCCCAGGTTATACCGGCTGTACATATATCATTATATACAGGAGATCCCCAGGTTATACAAGCTGTACATATATCATTATATACAGGAGATCCCCAGGTTATACCGGCTGTACATATATCATTATATACAGGAGATCCCCAGGTTATACCAGCTGTACATATATCATTATATACAGGAGATCCCCAGGTTATACCGGCTGTACATATATCATTATATACAGGAGATCCCCAGGTTATAGCGGCTGTACATATATCATTATATACAGGAGATCCCCAGGTTATACCGGCTGTACTTATATCATTATATACAGGAGATCCCCAGGTTATACCGGCTGTACATATATCATTATATACAGGAGATCCCCAGGTTATACCGGCTGTACATATATCATTATATACAGGAGATCCCCAGGTTATACCGGCTGTACATATATCATTATATACAGGAGATCCCCAGGTTATACCGGCTGTACATATATCATTATATACAGGAGATCCCCAGGTTATACCGGCTGTACATATATCATTATATACAGGAGATCCCCAGGTTATACCGGCTGTACATATATCATTATATACAGGAGATCCCCAGGTTATACCGGCTGTACATATATCATTATATACAGGAGATCCCCAGGTTATACCGGCTGTACATATATCACTATATACAGGAGATCCCCAGGTTATACCGGCTGTACATATATCATTATATACAGGAGATCCCCAGGTTATACCGGCTGTACATATATCATTATATACAGGAGATCCCGAGGTTATACCGGCTGTACATATATCATTATATACAGGAGATCCCCAGGTTATACCGGCTGTACATATATCATTATATACAGGAGATCCCCAGGTTATACCGGCTGTACATATATCATTATATACAGGAGATCGCCAGGTTATACCGGCTGTACATATATCATTATATACAGGAGATCCCCAGGTTATACCGGCTGTACATATATCATTATATACAGGAGATCCCCAGGTTATACCAGCTGTACATATATCATTATATACAGGAGATCCCCAGGTTATACCAGCTGTACATATATCATTATATACAGGAGATCCCCAGGTTATACCGGCTGTACATATATCATTATATACAGGAGATGCCCAGGTTATACCAGCTGTACATATATCATTATATACAGGAGATCCCCAGGTTATACCGGCTGTACATATATCATTATATACAGGAGATCCCCAGGTTATACCGGCTGTACATATATCATTATATACAGGAGATCCCCAGGTTATACCGGCTGTACATATATCATTATATACAGGAGATCCCCAGGTTATACCGGCTATACATATATCATTATATACAGGAGATCCCCAGGTTATACCGGCTATACATATATCATTATATACAGGAGATCCCCAGGTTATACCGGCTATACATATATCATTATATACAGGAGATCCCCAGGTTATACCAGCTGTACATATATCATTATATACAGGAGATCCCCAGGTTACACCGGCTGTACATATATCATTATATACAGGAGATCCCCAGGTTATACCAGCTGTACATATATCATTATATACAGGAGATCCCCAGGTTATACCGGCTGTACATATACCATTATATACAGGAGATCCCCAGGTTATACCGGCTGTACATATATCATTATATACAGGAGATGCCCAGGTTATACCAGCTGTACATATATCATTATATACAGGAGATCCCCAGGTTACACCGGCTGTACATATATCATTATATACAGGAGATCCCCAGGTTATACCAGCTGTACATATATCATTATATACAGGAGATCCCCAGGTTATACCGGCTGTACATATACCATTATATACAGGAGATCCCCAGGTTATACCGGCTGTACATATATCATTATATACAGGAGATCCCCAGGTTATACCGGCTGTACATATAACATTATATACAGGAGATCCCCAGGTTATACCGGCTGTACATATATCATTATATACAGGAGATCTCCAGGTTATACCGGCTGTACATATATCATTATATACAGGAGATCCCCAGGTTATAGCGGCTGTACATATATCATTATATACAGGAGATCCCCAGGTTATACCGGCTGTACATATATCATTATATACAGGAGATCCCCAGGTTATACCGGCTGTACATATATCATTATATACAGGAGATCCCCAGGTTATACCGGCTGTACATATATCATTATATACAGGAGATCCCCAGGTCATACCGGCTGTACATATATCATTATATACAGGAGATCCCCAGGTTATACCGACTGTACATATATCATTATATACAGGAGATCCCCAGGTTATACCGGCTGTACATATATCACTGTATACAGGAGATCCCCAGGTTATACCGGCTGTACATATATCATTATATACAGGAGATCCCCAGGTTATACCGACTGTACATATATCATTATATACAGGAGATCCCCAGGTTATACCGGCTGTACATATATCACTATATACAGGAGATCCCCAGGTTATACCGGCTGTACATATATCATTATATACAGGAGATCCCCAGGTTATACCAGCTGTACATATATCATTATATACAGGAGATCCCCAGGTTATACCGGCTGTACATATATCATTATATACAGGAGATCCCCAGGTTATACCGGCTGTACATATATCATTATATACAGGAGATCCCCAGGTTATACCGGCTGTACATATATCATTATATACAGGAGATCCCCAGGTTATACCGGCTGTACATATATCATTATATACAGGAGATCCCCAGGTTATACCGGCTGTACATATATCATTATATACAGGAGATCTCCAGGTTATACCGGCTGTACATATATCATTATATACAGGAGATCCCCAGGTTATACCGGCTGTACATATATCATTATATACAGGAGATCCCCAGGTTATACCGGCTGTACATATATCATTATATACAGGAGATCCCCAGGTTATACCGGCTGTACATATATCATTATATACAGGAGATCCCCAGGTTATACCGGCTGTACATATATCATTATATACAGGAGATCCCCAGGTTATACCGGCTGTACATATATCATTATATACAGGAGATCCCCAGGTTATACCGGCTGTACATATAGCATTATATACAGGAGATCCCCAGGTTATACCGGCTGTACATATATCATTATATACAGGAGATCCCCAGGTTATACCGGCTGTACATATATCATTATATACAGGAGATCCCCAGGTTATACCGGCTGTAGCTATATCATTATATACTAGGAGTTGCACAGACCTGTGTGTATTTAGGCATAGTCACCCCAGGGGTTAGCAGACAGACAGGGATTATAATACATTGAGGGGTGGATTACAGTAGCAGGACGGGGGTCAGGGTTACAATGGGGTAAATGATGTGTGTTGCAATTCTTGTACAGATCAGGATCACAGTCCTATTCATCTGTACAATAGTCTGTGGTTTGGCACCTCCCGCTTAGAGGAAGCGGCAGATCTGTGGGTGGTAGAAGTTTTTGTTCTTTCATTATTTGCCAAAAACAAAGACAAAAATTTGCTACAATCTTTATGGGTAGAATATGGGAGTATTGACAAATAGAATGAACTAGAGAAGAAAGTTCCAACCTTAATGGAATATGTAACAGACGCCATATTTATATTATTTATATTTTTCATTCCCAGCTCCGCCTTCTTTCAGTGAGACTCCGCCCGCATATGTCGAGGTTCGTGACGGAGACACCTTAACTCTCACTTGCGTGGCCAGCGGAAACCCTCACCCAGTTGTCTCCTGGAAGAGAGATAACATCAACATAGCCAATGGTGATAAGATCCAGGCAAGTCATGAGCTTATCAAGGTGCTCCGCAGAGGAGGAGCTACTGCTACAGCACCGCCCATGCTTAATTCTGAGCACGTCTAGTTTCATGGTTCTGATGTTTTCTGCTATTCTTTTTTTATTCTTTGGGGGGGTTGTGATATACGACTCTCAACATGTACTAGAAATGGAGTCGGGAAGAGCATTCTGGGAGTTGTAGTTAGTTTGTATAGTTCTTAATTTAGAGTTACACCCACTAGGATCGCTTTGAAGGTGGCAAAGTAAATTTCCACATAAATGAATCCATAACAGTGAAGTAACAACGGTGGAGTTCCTTTTTTTTCCCTTACATGTGGCTGAAGATGTAAATATTAGCTTTGAGGAGCGGTGAGATACGTGTTTCCCGGGTATCACGTGGATTAGATACTCGGTATCATCCAGTTAATTCCACTGGAAGCCTCTGTACACAAAAGAGGAGAGACACTGTGGTCAGGGTGGTATCCAGTAACTGGTACAGCAGGTGTGTAGCTGTATGTACACAGCACACACCACAATCAGACGCTCACACTCAGGATTTGCGCCCTAGACAGTAAACACTGACGCGCTGTTGTTTTTGGAAGTCAGCCTTGTCGTGGCACTATCGCCCTGTTTACTCAGAGCTTGCATTGTCTTTGTGCTCCGTAACAATAGGCGCCCGGAGCTCATTATACCAAGGACGCGTTGCGAGAAGCTTTCTGTGTGACTCTGGCGCCCTCTAGTGTCCGTTCATGGTATAGTCAGCTTGGTAAATGTGGCATAGACTTAAAGGGGAACTCCATACATTTTTTTTTCTTCCCCATTCAGTGGAATCCGGAAATCGTACTCTCTGCTCAGAACATGTCTGAACTTTCTATTCCAGGTCACTAATGGGTCACTACGAATAGTTGGGGTGCAGCGCTCCCACGCTGGTGCCTATACATGTCACGCCGCCAGTAAAGAGGGGGAGGTGACCCACACCAGCCGTGTCCTGGTGCAAGGTATGAAAAGATCACACGTAAAGAGGGGGATGTAAAAAAAAAATGGAAAGGGTCATTTCCGCATTTCCTGTACGTAGGTCCGCCCATCATCGTCGTCCCTCCGGAGAACATCACTGTGAACGTATCACAAGACGCCTTCCTGACCTGCCAGGCCGAGGCCTACCCCACCAACCTCACCTACAGCTGGTTCCACGGGAATAGCAACGTCTATCTCCTCAGGTGAGACGGAGAGATGTAATGCTGTATCTAAGCTGTATTTGTTGAGATGCTGTATCTAAATTTTTGTAGTCGCACTCTACGGCCCAGGCCCTCCTAGATGATCCGTAATATTCATAGCATATCCCTTGCCTCCTCTTCCAGCCGTCTCCAGTCTCGGGTTCGTATCTTGGTGGATGGGAGTTTCCTGCTACAACAAGTCATTCCAGAGGATTCTGGGAAATACACCTGCATCCCGAGCAACGGGATGTGGAAGTCTCCGTCTGCCTCGGCCTACCTCACTGTGCTGCGTATGTACCGGCGCCCCGATCCCTTAATAAATGATGCGCTTGACCTTAAATACACAAATTTACAATATTACCTATTAGTCTAGGATTATAACAGCACTAATATATTTTTAGATCCCGCCTACGTCACCGACATGCCGCCAGAAACCTTCCTGCCCATAGGAATGAGGGGAGTGATCCGGTGCCCAACCAGAGCCAATCCGCCCTTGTTATCTGTCAACTGGACAAAGGATGGAGTCCCTCTTGATCTTGACAAGGTAATGGGTGGAGCTGTATCTACCTCTCACACAGGATATACAGGCAGGGGGCGGGGCTGTGACCACCTCTCACACGGGATATACAGGCAGGGGGCGGGGCTGTGACTCCCTCTCACACAGGATATACAGGCTGGGGGTGGGGCTGTGACTACCTCTCACACAGGATATACAGGCAGGGGCAGTGCTGTGACTACCTCTCACACATGATGTACAGTCAGGGGGCGGGGCTGTGACTACCTCTCACACATGATCTACAGGCAGGGGGCGGGGCTGTGACTACCTCTCACACAGGATATACAGGCAGGGGGCGGGGCTGTGACTACCTCTCACACATGATGTACAGGCAGGGGGCGGGGCTGTGACTACCTCTCACACAGGATATACAGGCAGGGGGCGGGGCTGTGACCACCTCTCACACGGGATATACAGGCAGGGGGCGGGGCTGTGACTCCCTCTCACACAGGATATACAGGCTGGGGGTGGGGCTGTGACTACCTCTCACACAGGATATACAGGCAGGGGCAGTGCTGTGACTACCTCTCACACATGATGTACAGTCAGGGGGCGGGGCTGTGACTACCTCTCACACATGATCTACAGGCAGGGGGCGGGGCTGTGACTACCTCTCACACAGGATATACAGGCAGGGGGCGGGGCTGTGACTACCTCTCACACATGATGTACAGGCAGGGGGCGGGGCTGTGACTACCTCTCACACAGGATATACAGGCAGGGGGCGGGGCTGTGACTACCTCTCACACAGGATATACAGGCAGGGGGCAGTGCTGTGACTACCTCTCACACATGATGTACAGGCAGGGGGCGGGGCTGTGACTACTTCTCACACAGGATGTACAGGCAGGGGGCGGGGCTGTGACTACCTCTCACACAGGATGTACAGGCAGGAGGCGGGGCTGTGACTACCTCTCACACAGGATGTACAGGCAGGGGGCGGGGCTGTGACCACCTCTCACACAGGATGTACAGGCAGGAGGCGGGGCTGTGACTACCTCTCACACAGGATGTACATGCAGGGGGCGGGGCTGTGACTACCTCTCACACAGGATGTACAGGCAGGAGGCGGGGCTGTGACTACCTCTCACACAGGATATAGAGGCAGGGGGCGGGGCTGTGACTACCTCTCGCACAGGATATACAGGCAGGAGGCGGGGCTGTGACTACCTCTCACACATGATATACAGGCTCTCATCTAATGTTTGATCACTTGGTCATTATATGATCTCAGATCATCAGCAAAGGGCGGGGCTGTGACTACCTCAACAAATTACACTTTTTTTTACTGGAGTGATAGCTTGTGCCTCCTTTGTTCCCGCTTTCCTAGTTCCCTGGATGGTACTTACAAGATGACGGCTCTATCGTGGTGGCCATGGGTAATGACGATGCTCCTGGCACGTACACATGTACCCCATATAACAGCTATGGCACATCCGGCATGTCTCTGCCCACAGTGGTGATATTAAAGGTACAATACACCACCAGGCAGGATTCCATAACATTGTATGTATCTATTCCAGCCTCACTGATTATTTATTATGTCAATAGGATCCTCCAGAATTCATCGATCTCCCCAAGGACGAGTACTTCCAAGACGTTGGGCGAGAGCTTATCGTTCCTTGCTCAGCAACGGGGGACCCTAGCCCTAACATCAGCTGGACAAAGGTTTGACAGAGCAACATACTCACCAAAACATAAGTGAACCAAACAGAGATATTGGCTCACGTCATCCGTAATATATTGCACTAAAGGCGGCCATTTTGTCCTACAGCTGGGGTTACCTGGGAAGAGTATCGTGCAAATGGATGTCAATGGCAGTTTGGTGTTTCGACCACTCACCAAGGAGGAACATGGCGAGTGGGAGTGCACTGCAGCCAATGATGTCGCTAGTATCAGTGCGCGCACCACCATCTATGTTTTGGGTAAGTTACCGTCGTGTACATTCAGTGGTTACGCTGGTGAAATGCAGGACATGCTCAAAAGACAGAACATAAAATGGGCAAAAAACTGACTCGCACATTTGTAATTGTTAATTCTTAAAAATGTTGTGCATATATACAAAATTATCATAACGTCACATTGAAATTTTTAATAAAATAAAACAAAAATTTTAATGGATTGGTACACTGGTTAATAAAAAAGGGTAAATTATGAAAAATAATAAAAGCAGAACACGAGGCCCATGAAAGCCCATGGACTACCCCATACTTACCTAGGGGGCAGTAACCTTTTCTTTTCTCTGGGGGCGTGTCTCTGTTACTGCCCCCCTTGGCAATTATAAGTTTCAGGGGGTCATTTACTAAGGGCCCGATTCGCGTTTTCCCGACGTGTTACCCGAATATTTCCGATTTGCGCTGATTTTCCCTGTATTGTCCCTGGATTTTGGCGCACGCGATCGGATTTTGGCGCATCGGCGCCTGCATTCACGCGACAGAAATCGGGGGGGGGGGGGTTGGGGGTTGGCATGGCCTCGGGGGAACTTCAGCGCATCAGCGGCCCCCGCTGGACGTCGGAGGAACTACCTTAGTGAATCGCCGGAAGACCCGTATCCACCGCAGAGAACGCACCGCTGGATCGCGAATGGACCGGGTAAGTAAATCTGCCCCTATGTGTCTAAAAACTGCTCTGGGCCTTCTAAATGGGTGGACGGGATTGAGTAAGCAAACGCCAAAATGATCAGGGACAAAGCGGCAATCACAAGAGGTATTATTTAGGTCTTTTTTATACAAATGGGTGACATGGGGTGATCGGTGGGTGTCTCATCAACATCAATCAGTCTCCAACCAAGTAGACACAAAATGGTGATGATTTATCAGGGCTTCTACGATTATTTTCATCCTTACGCCAAGTGGCTGTAGAGGGGCATGGAGTGGGCTGTGGCGGGCGGTGAAGTGGCGGAGCCCTACACCTGCGCACTAGTTATAGCTTGCGCCCGTTCAGGCACAGGCTATAGAATTCACCGTCAGCGGAGCTACCTGCCAGATTTATCAAGCAGCTGGAACCTCTGGGGCGGGGCTTACATCATACCCTGTATGATAAGCCTTCCCCCATAAGTTTTAACTTTAGACAACCCATTAAAAAATTAATTAGCTTCTGACCCATGATTTTTTTTTTATTACACATGATTTATGTTTCTTTTTACCTTGTGATTCTTCGGACTCTTTCCAGGCACCAGCCCGCACGCGGTGAGCAATGTTACGGCCCAGTCTCTGGTATCGGCGGTGAACATCAGTTGGGTTTCGGGCTTCGATGGAGGTTACTTCCAGCGGTTCAGCGTTTGGTATGCCCCGCTGTGAGTCTCTTAATACTAACATAGGGCAGAGATGTATCTATGTCTATACATGGTGGCATGGCATGCTTCTTCCCCTAGAATGGGGGCTCCATTCACAATTTCGTGTAGCATGACCTTCCATAACTTTTTATTTGTTTTTTAGTTTATAACATTGAATTTACCTCATATGATAATGGAATGGAACTTTTTTTTCTAACTAATTTTACGAAATTGAAAAATTTAAAAATTGCAGGACGGTTGATTTAGCATGTCTGCTTTGATAATAGATCATAGCGGGAACAGTGACCTCAAGGTGTCATTACAACTGATTGAGAGCTTATTAAAAATTCCCAAAAATTTTTAATTTTGTATTGGAACGTTACAGAGACTTCATTACTAAGGGAAGGTCAGGTGACATCACTGCTGGGATTTATGGTGGCAGAAATAATAGTGGTCCCAAATAAACTTGCATGTGGTGATTCTACCACCTTCATTTAACTTTTTTAATTCAAAAAATATTTAGAAAAAAATTACTTTGAAATGAGTATTTTTTTTTGTGTGTAAAGCAGATCCATCTCTCTAACAGAGTCTTATCCTAACCTCCTTCTTCGTGTCATGAATGTTACTTAGGGCCCGTTACCATCTACCTTTTTAGCTTCCGGTTTGCTGTTTCCATTTAAAAACGTATGAATAACGTATATTTTTTTTTCCAATTGATTTCAATAGAATTGCATTGGTGTCTGTTAGTATCCGTTTTTACATCCTTCGTTAGACCTTCCTTTATTTGAGCGGATAGTTTCAATTAAAAATATTGGATGGCTGTAAAATTATAAAAAAAACTAAACTACTTAGTTGACACTAACAAAAAGCAAAGTATCTTTAAAAAAAAAAAAAACGGATCTGTTAAAGGTACCCGTTAAAAAGGTTTAATTTTTTGTATCCTCCGGTCATCGGTAAAAAAACCCCTGAAAACTGGAAAACGGAAGCCAAAACGCAGATATGAACTGGGCGTTAGATGTGTGTCTGGAGGGATTGATTTTACAATCAGAGGCTAAAATGAGTATTTTTAAAATTTTGATTTATTAAAAAAAAAAAAAAAAAAAATTAAAAAAATATATATTGTAAAATGTTGCTACAAACAAACATCTATATATGAATTGTTACTTGTGTGTGTGTGTGCCTCTGGTGTGTAAAAGGTCCCCTTATAATTATGAAGTACTCTATGAATCCAAAATTAGGTGGCATGCAACGTGTTGAACGCAAACAATTCTGTGATGCTGTGAAATTCTGCAAAAGTACTTCCTTGTGTGTTGTAGCTGCAGGACTGTGGAAAAAAATAGATGTATATTCAAGCCTCACACTGCTGTAGCAGGGTCCTTTATGAATTCTAAAATTAGGGGCTATGGAGCGGCTTAATGCACATAGTTAAGAGCACAGCTGTGTGAGGACACCCACCTCCGCCCCCCTACCCCAGCAGCTACAACCCTGGAATCTAAATTCATATTTCACAGTCCTGCTGCTACTAACAACATACACAGTATTATGATTACAGCTCTCAATGGACCAATGCCAGTGTGACAGATTGCCTTTAAGGACTCCCCACCCCACGCTCTCTACTGTGCCCCCTAATTTTACCATTCTACAGAAGCTCTACAATCTCATGTCCTGTATATACTGTGGCCACAGATGTCATGTGAAAGTCTGCTCTAAGGAGTAATTTCCAAAAACATAGACCGTGATAGAATCCGTCTTCTTCTTGGTCAATACCAGTTGTCTTATTTCTCTAAAATATCATAAGCCACCTTCAATATACAAGCCTCTCGATAGATCGTTGCTAGTGTTGGGTGACCTGGAGACTTTCCCTTTGACATTTGTGGCGGCTGTGGCCCGTGTGGACTGATCCCTAATCATTGTTGGATGTCTCTTGTGATGCTGTCAGGGTAAAGCGGCTGTCACATGGTCACCATGAATGGATTTCGCTTTCGGCGCCAGTCGGAGCCAGTTCCCTTGTGGTGGAGAACCTACAGGCTGACAGCCCCTACCAGTTCAGTGTTTTGTCGCAGAACAAGCTGGGGAGTGGGCCGTTCAGTGAAATCGTGACCGCATCTCCGCTTAGTGAGTATACGATAGAGAAGAATCCTTCACCACAGTCTTTCTACCTTCCTCTTTCCTCGTTTGCTGGTGGTATCCCCTCTTTGCGTCTCACGTCTCCTAATATCTTTCTCTGTCTTCAATAATCCCTACTATTTTGGCCTCTCAGGTGTCCCACCCACCACATTGCCTCCTCCTGTACCCACCACAGACTCTAGAGATACCCTTACCCCTCCCCGCTTCCTGGCTGCCAATGAGACGTCCCGCGGAGTGCTGTTGACGTGGACACCTCCTCTGCGATCCCTATATCCTCTACGTGGATATGGCCTGGAGTGCCGGAGGGATGAAGGAGACTGGGAGTTACTTGATGATGCGATTCCTACAACGCAGACCGAGCTGCTCGTTCCTGGACTGGTTAAGGTGAGGGTTGGGAGCAGGTCACAATATTTCATGGGAAGCAGAAGACTTTATAATGAACATGTGACACATGGGGGTCATTTACTAAGGGCCTGATTCGCGTTTTCCCGACGCGTTACCCGAATATTTCCGATTTACGTTGATTTTTCCCTGTATTGCCCCGGGTTTTTTGCGCACGCGATCGGATTGTGGTGCATCGGCGCCGGCATGCACGCAACGGAAATCAGGGGGCGTGGCCGAATGAAAACCTCACGGATTCGGAAAAACCACCACATTTTTTAAAAAAAAGGGTCGCTCGGCACGCGCTTACCTTCACTCAGCCCGGCTCGGTGTACTCCAGTGCATTCCAATGCTCTTCAGCGCAGCAGCGACATCTGGTGGACGTCGGAGGAACTGCCTTAGTGAATCGCCGGAAGACCCGAATCCAACGCAGAGAACGCGCCGCTGGATCGCGAATGGACCGGGTAAGTAAATCTGCCCCATGGAGTTGGCTAACATTTCCAAAATAAGTCAGGTCCCAAAATTTTACTTAGACATGAGTCCAGATCCCTGACCATAAACTGATCAAAATGAATCAGATCCTTGGTATGTAAAATTAAACTGAAAATGTTAAAATTAAAAAGGTAAACCGATATCAAACCCCTAAAAGAGTTTAGACCCTTGAAATTAAAACTATTCCACAAATCAGAACGCTAAAATTTCCAGACCAGGTTATTAAATTCCCATAGACACCAAATCAGGCCATAAAATAAGTTCAGACCTCAGAACCCTAAAAATAACTGGATTTCAAACCGTTTTGAAATTAATTGGATTTAAAACACTTATCCACACAAACCACAGATAAGACCTCTAAAGCTAATAGACCATAAAGACCCCCAGACCAGAACCCTAAAATTATTAAGATGCAAATGCAGTCTTCATTTATAAATGGATTTAGGCCCCAAATTAGTTCTGGCAACACCCTAAAATGAATCAAATTGTAAATCAGACACCTAAAATTATATAAACCTCAGACCAGTTTGATACATTCATTTGGACTCCAAATCAGGTCCGAAAAATTAGTTGAGAACCCAGAACCAAAAATGTAGTGAGGCCCCGGATCACACTCCTAAAGTGAATCATATCCAAGACCAGACCCTAAGATTAACCAGATACTATAACCTTAAAATTAAAACCTAAAACTAGTCAGACCACAAGAAATAATTCAGACCTATCCAGGCTCCCTAAAATTAATTAGATACAAGACCCAATTGCTAAACAAATTCAGACCCAAAACCAGTCAGCTAAAATTAGCTCACACCTTAGCCCCTAAACTTATTCAAATCGTACACAACTTTCCTATGATAAATTCACGTTCAGACCCCAGGTCAAAGCGAATAGATCGGATTATTAAGATAATATAGACCCCGGAGAAGAGAACCCTAAAATTAATCAGATCACAATTCAGTCCTAAGAATAGATTTATACAATGATTAAGTCTCCAAATTAGTTCTGACTCCTAAAATTAATCGCACCCCAGACCAGGTTACCAAACTCATTTAGACACAAAACTAGTTCTGATCTCAGCACCTTAAAGTGAATTAAATTATAAAATTATTTAAACATTAAATCTGGTTCATACATTTGGGACCCCAAATCGGGTCCCAAAATTAGTTGAGGATCACACCATATCGCACAAATCAGATTCTAGACCAGAACCCTAAAATTAACTAGACACTATACCCTAAAATTTTAAACCTCTAAAACTAGTCAGAGCCCAAACAAAACTAAACCCTAAAACTATTTAGACCCAAGACCACATTACTAAACTAATTCAGACCCAACACCAGGGCGCTAAAATTAGCTCTCACCTCAAACTTCAGATCACCCACAACTTTCCTGTAATTCTTCACACCCCAGGCCACTAAAATGAATTAGACTATAATGGTACCGCTACAGCCAATACAGACCCCAGACCAAATAAAAGATACTAATACTTCCCGATCCACTTCTCATTCTGTGAGGTCTAGACGGGTGAAGGACACAGTCCACCAGTTGAGTACCTACCCTCTAGTAGAAGAGAATATTGCTATAATACAACATCACAAGCAGATCATTTATCTATCAGGGTCTGTAGGACCCTTTGCTCATGACACAGACTTGTCGTGACCCCACTGTGGACTTATTAGACATTGGAAATACAACCCTGAACTTAGAACCCTGACAGCAGAACTTTGTTTTTCCAGGACGCCATGTACGAGTTCCGCTTGGTGGCGTTTGCCGGAGATTACATCAGCGATCCTAGTAATTCTGTCAATATCTCTACCGCAGGTAAGTGGAAAGGACACACAGGTTGGTTATAACGTTATGCGGTCCTCATGGAAATGCACCCAGAACATATTTGGTGCATTTTTTCATAAAATTTAGAGCAGGTTTCCTAATCCGGGTCCGATCTATTCGTCACACACCAGCAGATGGCACTACAACCCAAACGCTGCGCACCTACCTCCGTCCATTCACATAAGAATAAGCAATTTATAAGGAACACCTAGTACATTGCAGTTACAGGAGCCAAACGAGAAGTATACCAATCATTTTATCTCCTATTCAATGGCCAAAGTAAAACTCAGTTTTCTAAAAACAAAATTGTACGTAGACAATGGGGCGGGACTAGGAGGTGGTGACTGTCACCAAGCAGCTCCAAGTGCCTTTTTTTTCTATAGGTGACAGGTCCTCTTTAAGGATTAGATACATCTATAAAGAAAAAAAATTACATTCGGCCATTTTAAGGTAACCACAAGGCTGATGTTGTCCATGATGAAGAGGAGTTTGACACTCCATAGCCTTACGATTTGTTATTTTAAAGAGGTTTTTTCCATCTTTAAAAATGATGATGTAATTCTAGGGTAGGACATAACGTTATAATTACTGCAACCTTGGAAGATCCAGAGAATGAAGGAGCTGATTAAATACAGGAAGTCCCCGGGTTACATACAAGATAGGGTCTGTAGGTTTGTTCTTAAGTTGAATTTGTATGTAAGTCAGAATTGTATATCTTACCATTGTAATCCCAGACAGAACTTTTTTGGTCTCTGTGACAATTGGATATTAGAAATGTTGGGTTGTCATAAGAACCAGGATTAACACTAAAGCTTCATTACAGACACCTGTGATAACTGTTACAGCTGATTATTGTAGCCTAAGGCTAAAGTATAATAAATGACCAATATCCAGAGGTCTGTTTGTAACTAGGGGTCGTATGTAAGTCGAGTGTTCTTAAGTAGGGGACCGCCTGTACTGTCTAATCTTCTCACAGTTTCTCGGCTTTACAAGCTATTGCAGATTCCTCACGGTGTAGTTCACACAAGTCACCAATTATTAAGTGCTGAAATTGATATACTATCCCAATATAATATGGGAATACCATGTTAGGTCTCCACGCGATGACTTGGTCACTAATCTCATTGTGTCACAATATCCTACAGGGATGAAGGTTTACCCCTCGCAGACAGAGCATCCGGAGGTCCAGCAGAAGTCTCTGATGGCTGGTGTAGTTGGGGGTGTCTGCTTCCTTACCCTGGCGATTATCCTCAGCACCATAGTGGCCTGTTTGATGAACCGGCGCAGAGCCAGGCGAAGGCGGAAACGAAGACAGCAAGGTAAGAGAGCAAATGAAAGATCTCTCTAGCTAAAGATGCCCACGACATCCAATCCCTGTCTAGATAGACACGTAGAGCATTTATAAATCTTGACGAGGGTGAAGGTCTGCAGGACAATTGGTTTCCTTAGACAAGATGTATAAAGATCCCTTTAAGATGCTTTTAAAGGAAAGGATTCAATAGTTCATAACATGAGATGTTCGTAAAGTCATTATTAAGTCTTTGTTGGAGGTAGTGATGGGTATGTGATAAGATTTGGTTAAGAAGATACCTGCCAAATGCAGTAGGTTAGCCCTTCATAGATAATTCCAGGATAAGATATGAACCAATAGTCGGGATGTTATTTCCATAACACTAAAAAATATTTGCGATATGTAATGGGAGTAGCAACCTTAGCTTCTCTTGGTGCTCCTTCTATATCTCTCTCATCTTTAGCAACATGGGCGTGGATATGCATACATCACCCAAAATGTTATGTCCGATGAGAAGGAAAGTCCAAAATATATGTTCCAAGCTAAGCTGCCCTTATATGCACCAAAAGTTTGGGCTGAAAAATCTCTGCAAATTTTTAATGATTTCTGTAAGAAATCTGTATAACGGGACCCGTCAGATAAACTAACCCACACTACCTAAATATATCTTTGAAAACTGCTATTCTACAGTATTACAACTATCCCTATATTGTTATTTCCCATACACGAAAATTTCCACAGTCCTTTTGTAAAGTTGACTCCGCATCTATGCATATTCATGTTCTTCTAGCTCAGCCACGCCTCTAGCTTCCTAATTGGCAAAGGGGACTGCTTTCTCTCCAGCCGAGTGTGACTCAGTTCAACTTTATTAAACCCCCTCTGTCAAGAATGAGAGAGATGTTGGCTGTGTGTGACTCGGTAAAGAGAATTCCTGAGCAAAGGGGTGAGTGAGATGGTTGGGAAAGATGCTGGCTTTATGTGACTGGCTGAAGAGAAATCAGCTCCCTCGTTCACCCCTCCCTCAGGAATTATCTTCAGCAAGTCACAAAGCCTGTGTCTCTCTCATTCTTAGGGAGGGGAAATGAGCTGGAAAAGCGGCTTAGCAGGACGGAAATGAATATGCCGGACTCGGCTCAGAGGAAAGACAATGATTGAACTCATTTGCATACATGGTGAGTCAACTTTACAAGTAGACAGTGGAACTTTTCAGAAAATGGAGAATAATATTATGGAAATAGTTGTCTGTATAATAGCAGTTTTCAATGTGAGTTAGTTTTTTGCCTTTAAGATCCTGTATGAGCCAACAATTTTGTGTTTAATACATCATCTGGGAGACATATTTTTATTATTCCATGGAAAAGTCCATGCTCAGCTTAAATTACCGAAACATTTACAAAAGACAGAAGACACGAGTGACTATTGTTCTTGGTTCTAGTCCTTCTAAACGCTATGGAGTATGTAGCAAGTTCTAGCAGATCACGGTACAAAGTCATAATTTGAGCTCAGTTCCAAAATATTTAGATCCTCAGATATGTAAGGTATCTCATTGTTTCTTCCGACGAATACACAACCCTTGTCTTCAGACCAAACGTTCCACTTGAATCATTCCATTTCTCCATGACTGCAGACATGCATGAGTATGGTGCTACCTCAGTATCGTCTACCATTCATCTACCTCAACATTGTTTTATTACATTTTTAATTTTCTTGTTCTTTGGATTGGAGTGAGAATGCAGCCAGCCTGTGTGGGGGTGTGTCCATATTTCTTTACATTGTTGTATACATTACGTGGCACTTGCTTTTGTGTTCACCCTGCATGTTCCCCATCATACTACTAAACGTGATGTAACATCTATATGCGTAGATCTGGACTATAGAGGACCACAGATTTTTTGGAGATCTTTATATTAGATTCCATGTAGCAAGGGGGGGAATAAAACCTCAGTTTTGCAATTGTTTCTGTGGTTAATATATTGTCTACTATCCCTTCCCTAAGCCCATGATGCAGGCTATTTGCTCTGATTTCAGTATATGAAGTATAGTCGTTAGGTTCTTAGCGATGGCTGTGGTTTTCCGTACCGAGTAATATGCTTCGACACTGATCAGTGGCCCGAAATGAAAATCAATAGATTTCCAATAGACTATAACTAGTTTCCTACCAAGTATGTGCCATGTGGCTAGTACTATTCTGCTACTATAAATCTTAGACCTAATGCATCATGCTAGCTGAAACTTTGCCAAAAAACACATTCCTTCAGTAAACGGCCTCATTTCGACCCACGCAACTCCGATTCCTACTGTTAGGATTACAGATGTAATTTTGGCTGCTTCCCTCTGCGTTTTGCAGTTTCCTTTTTACGTAAATGTATATATCCATATAATCCATGGGCCCCAATCGGCTGATGGTGTCTCTCAGACTATCATGTTTGTCTTTCTGTATGGAGTAGCGAAGTTGACTACCACTATTCTATACAAAATCTTCCTGATGTCTACTTTCGAAGGATACTGCAAATTGCTTCTTTCATGTCGTTTTGGCCCATTTTACCTCATTTTATAACTTACAATCGCACTAAAAGTGTAAATTGTAAAAAAAAATCAGCTGTAAATAATGTTAAATCAGCTTAGCGGAGATTTCTTTAATTTCCTAAGTGATTTCTCGGAGTCCAGTTTTAGTGGTAAATTGTCAATTTAGAATGGTCCTTTCCTTGGTTGATAAAATAATAGTCGTTATTGTGCAACACAGCCTTTTATAAGATGCCTTGACTTGAGTTACATCCAAGTGTTCTTGGTATTAAGTTCTTAGATACATCTTGATGATAAGTAGATCACTAGACATACAGGTCACATTAGCTCGAGTTCTACTCCTCATTGATCCCTGTTGTGTTCTCATAACCTTCCAGATGCACCAATGGTCTTCTCCCAACCCAAGAAAGCTTCTCCTTCACAGTAAGTGTCTTCATGCTCATACGTCACTTCCCGTTCACTCATTTCATGCTGCCTGTTTGTAGCTTTGATCATTGCCGTTTTTGCTTTACGTCTTTATGCTCTTAGCAACTGATCAAGAACCACTCGATCCTGGGTAGACACATGGTGTCGCAAGTCAAAATTTAACAGTGTTGTGTCCTCATGGTCATGCATCTCCTTCACAGTCACACAGACTTTAGTGTTGAGCTGCAGTAGGTTCATGGTGACTTTAAAGGATGAATAAGGCCCTAAAAATAAAAAATTAGAACATTTTTGGCCACAACTTAAACATCTCACTAATTGGTACAGTGGGCTCACTTCTTGTTAGAATATGGTGACTTAATTCACAGTGATAAATATTTTTCTTTTTGACTGATCACTGTAGATCAGTTCTGTTTTTTGTCAACCCTTGCAGCTTGATACTTAAGGTATAGAGTTTCATTTCTGTCCAGCCTTTGGCTTGGTTACTCTGGCTGAATCAGTTCAGAAATTAGCTTGCACCCTTACGAAATAAATGACTGCGGAATAATACTGATGATATTTGGCTACTTGGTATTTTATGTAGAACACATTCGTCATTATCTGGAATGCATCTTTTTAGTGACATTTTCACCCTTTTCTTCTTTTTTTTTTTATTTCGGACAATAAATATTTAGTAAAATTAATTTTTATTTTTTTTCTTATCCTCAGAAATACTAATGGTTCTAACAGCCCCGACAGTCTCGTGAGGCTCAAGCTTCAAGTTTCGCCATATGAAAGCTTTCGCAAGTCTCTCAGCTTTGCTGAGAAGACTGTGAATAACCTTGGTGTGAGCCATGGAAGCAGCACAAGCGGCAGATACACGATTTACGAGAGTCATGTTGGGGAGTGTGTTCCTTTGGAAAGAATAACCCGGGGACCAGATGGGCGTTTTGTAGTGGAGACGGACATTCGGCCAAATCGAGGAAGCCTCCGAGGCTTTCCTTATGTGACGGAGACTGATCTCTATCCAGAATTTAATGCCAGAGACTCATCTGACCTGAGCCAATGCTCGCAGGCCAAAACATACTTGCAGGTGTGCCAACTACCTGAGCGACTTGCAGAATCCTGGAGGGATGAAGTAAAGATGAGACCAAAGGCTACAGGTCAGGCTCGTAAGGAAGCAAGAGATTCTGGCCACCGTCAAGGAAGATACTTTGGGTGCAGCAGCAGTCCCCTGGAAGAAGCAAAACCGTTTCGAATTCCAGACATTAGTCCTGTCACCTCTGCTGTCACCCTCCCATATAGTCAAGTAGAAGAGGCAAGATGTGGAGAATCTGCTCAAATGGAAGGTGAAATGGAGAGGACTATTTCTACACTCCGAGAATCAGAGACGGACTGTTTCTCGTCACTGAGCACAGTTATAAGAGCACCTTCTTTACTGTTACAGAAACCCTTAGGTCTCAGCGACCAAGCAAGCCAACTGAGACATAGCTTGTCCACGCAAAGTGGAATCCTCCAATACTTGAGTTTACCTTTCTTTAAGGAAATGAGCGTGGATGGTGACTGGCCTGTGGAAGACGAGGCTCAGACCAGAACATCCGAGGCAAGCTCTTCAGAGACTGATAATATAGAAACTGTTAATAACAATGTACATTTGGATGATAGGACATTAATGGACGTTGAAGGAACAAGTGGGGTTCGAAAAGAAGACTCTCCTTGTGCCCCCCACCAGTTGTTGTCTCTTGACTACTTAAGCTGCAAACAAGAGCAATCTGTGCCTGTTAAGTCATTTCTAAAACTACCAGATCCTAACTTGGGGCCAGCAAAAGCAATTTTACCTGGTAGCCTCATGTGGACTCAGCCACCAGAACATGCAGAACGTTTAAAGGTAGGGCAAAGAGCACATTGGGACCATGGAAGTGCCCACCTGGAGAGTAGAGTTGGCCACCATAATCCTTCTCACTTTGAATGTCCTTTAAAGGACCAGCCACTCTCAGTGTTCACAGACTTCCATGCCCTGGAAAAACAAAGACCGCCAGTAGACAGATCCCTCTTCTTGCATGGCTCTGAGAAGGTAATGAGGAGCAGTCTCACCAGCCAGAGCAGTGGCAGAGGGAGTGTTTCATTCCTTAGACCCCCCTCTTTGGCACAGTCTGTGGGGGGCAGCTACCTCAACTCACCATTAGGTGAAACATCTAGTTGGTACAGTGGAGGGGGCTCCCAGGGCTCCAGTGCTGAGGACTATAGACACAGAAAGGACTCTTTGTTGGCCACTATAAGCAACAGGTAAGATACACAGCTGATATGTGCTACAAAAATACATGAAGTAGTTTAACATATGGCCGACCCTAAGGCTTGCCTAATGACAAGTTATTTTGTTGATTGTTCTGATTATCACAGACGTGACACTTTATTTTTTTCAATAATATTTCAGAAAATATGTAAACATTAGTTTAGAGAATTATAAATTTGGAACTATCAGCCATTAGAATCACAACTGGGTGATAATAAAGACATCATCTACTTAATATATTTTGCCCAAGTAGTATTACATATGTCTACTGTAATACTACTCTCTATGTAAATAAATATAACTAGTAGAATTATGCCCATATGGACAAGAGTATAACTACTATAATACTGCCCCCTATGTACAGGAATATAACTACTATAATACTGCCCCCTATGTACAAGAATATAACTACTATAATACTGCCCCCTATGTACAAGAATATAACTACTATAATACTGCCCCCTATGTACAAGAATATAACTACTATAATACTGCCTCCTATGTACAAGAATATAACTACTATAATACTGCCCCCTATGTACAAGAATATAACTACTATAATACTGCCCCCTATGTACAAGAATATAACTACTATAATACTGCCCCCTATGTACAGGAATATAACTACTATAATACTGCCCCCTATGTACAGGAATATAACTACTATAATACTGCCCCCTATGTACAGGAATATAACTACTATAATACTGCCCCCTATGTACAGGAATATAACTACTATAATACTGCCCCCTATGTACAAGAATATAGCTACTATAATACTGCCCCCCATGTACAAGAATATAACTACTATAATACTGCCCCCTATGTACAAGAATATAACTACTATAATACTGCTCCCTATGTACAAGAATATAACTGCTGTAATACTGCCCCCTATGTACAGGAATATAACTACTATAATACTGCCCCTATGTACAAGAATATAACTACTATAATACTGCCCCCTATGTACAGGAATATAACTACTATAATAGTGCCCCCTATGTACAAGAATATAGCTACTATAATACTGCCCCCCATGTACAAGAATATAACTACTATAATACTGCCCCCTATGTACAAGAATATAACTACTATAATACTGCTCCCTATGTACAAGAATATAACTGCTATAATACTGCCCCCTATGTACAAGAATATAACTACTATAATACTGCCCCTATGTACAAGAATATAACTACTATAATAGTGCCCCCTATGTACAAGAATATAGCTACTATAATACTGCCCCCCATGTACAAGAATATAACTACTATAATACTGCCCCCTATGTACAAGAATATAACTACTATAATACTGCCCCATATGTACAGGAATATAACTACTATAATACTGCCTCCTATGTACAAGAATATAACTACTATAATACTGCCCCTATGTACAAAAATATAACTACTATAATACTGCCACCTATGTACAAGAATATAACTACTATAATACTTCCCCTATGTACAGGAATATAACTACTATAATACTGCCCCCTATGTACGAAAATATAACTACTATAATACTGCCCACTATGTACAAGAATATAACTACTATAATACTGCCCCCTATGTACAGGAATATAACTACTATAATACTGCCCCCTATGTACAGGAATATAACTACTAAAATACTGTCCCCTATGTACAGGAATATAACTACTATAATACTGCCTTCTATGTACAAGAATATAACTACTATAATACTGCCCCTATGTACAAAAATATAACTACTATAATACTGCCTCCTATGTACAAGAATATAACTACTATTATACTGCCCCTATGTACAAGAATATAACTACTATAACACTGCCCCTATGTACAAGAATATAACTTCTATAATACTGCCCCCTATGTACAGGAATATAACTACTATAATACTGCCCCCTATGTACAAGAATATAACTACTATAATACTGCCCCCTATGTACAAGAATATAACTACTATAATACTGTCCCCTATGTACAAGAATATAACTACTATAATACTGCCCCCTATGTACAAGAATATAACTACTATAATACTGTCCCCTATGTACAAGAATATAACTACTATAATACTGCCCCCTATGTACAAGAATATAACTACTATAATACTGCCCCCTATGTACAGGAATATAACTACTATAATACTGCCCCCTATGTACAAGAATATAACTACTATAATACTGCCCCTATGTACAAGAATATAACTACTATAATACTGCCTCCTATGTACAAGAATATAACTACTATAATACTGCCCCTATGTACAGGAATATAACTACTATAATACTGCCCCTATGTATAGGAATATAACTACTATAATACTGCCCCCTATGTACAGGAATATAACTACTATAATACTGCCCCCTATGTACAGGAATATAACTACTATAATCCTGCCCCCCATGTACAAGAATATAACTACTATAATACTGCCCCTATGTACAAGAATATAACTACTATAATACTGCCCCTATGTACAGGAATATAACTACTATAATACTGCCCCTATGTATAAGAATATAACTACTATAATACTGCCCCCTATGTACAGGAATATAACTACTATAATACTGCCCCCTATGTACAGGAATATAACTACTATAATACTGCCCCCCATGTACAAGAATATAACTACTATAATACTGTCCCCTATGTACAATAATATAACTACTATAATACTGTCCCCTATGTACAAGAATATAACTACTATAATACTGCCCCCTATGTACAATAATATAACTACTATAATACTGTCCCCTATGTACAATAATATAACTACTATAATACTGCCCCCTATGTACAGGAATATAACTACTATAATACTGCCCCCTATGTACAGGAATATAACTACTATAATACTGCCCCTATGTACAGGAATATAACTACTATAATACTGCCCCCTATGTACAGGAATATAACTACTATACTACTGCCTCCATTTGGCGAGTTAAACTTTAGATGCAGGTCACATTCCCAACTATGCCTTTAACTGCATGTATCTCTGGTCACTTATAGCCTTCCATGATGTAAGCACCATGCACATTTCGGGGCTATCTGATACTTCTTTCATGCTGTTGCAAATTTCGATCTATCTTTTCAAAAAGTTTTAAATAAAAACGATAATGGTGCGTTCTCGGCAGGAGGAACACATCTGTGGATGAGAACTACGAGTGGGACTCCGATTTCACCCTGGAAGTTGATCTTCTGGATGCTCTACAAGTCTATCGTAGTGGTAATGGTGGCCAAACCATCTCTACGGGAGAGGTAGAAAGAAAAAGTGAGTCGTCAACTTCTGTTTTGTTAAGATAACTGATTTCTAGTGTTGAGTGGAACCGAACCACAAACCTCTTCATTAGAAGTTGGGCACTGGATCTGGGTACAGCTCTCATCCTACACGGTGAATCCGAACTGGATTTTTAAACAATGCATCAGTCCTGGACGTACCAATAGATTTTTCCACTTGTAGTTAGCAGTCCATGTGACAATATTAATTGTGCTGTCAAAGTGAATGACATAAGCTAGTGAATGCTGACGAGCCAGGAGTCCTCCAGGGGTTTGTAAAATATTGGTCAACTTCAGGGATCACATCCCCCTCTTCTGCTTCATTCAGTCCTTGTCATGCAACATCTATAAGGGGAAACATTGGGATCTCCTGTGGGAGCCATTAATGGTAATTCCAAGAAGTGTAGGGGATGCTCAGGAAATCCTGGTCGGGGCCCAAGCCATTTCCCACAAAAAAAAAATTTGGTGGCAGCTGTCTAAAGGGTCACAAATCAATGCAGGGTCACAACACAACCGAATCGGGAGACACTCGGTGGAAATGTCATATGGAGAGAAGTCTTTGATCATAAATGAGGTCAACTAGCTTCATGCCAAGTCGTCCGTACCTAATGTTCAATTAAATAAAATTAAAGGTATGACTCGAGTAGCTCCAGCCTGCAAGGTCATCATTTACACACTGCAAAAACTATGTATTCATCAGATAAAACAAGAGGGCCCTGCACCCAAGAGCTTACGATCAACAAGAAAAAAGGGGTGGCACAGGAGGGGAAGGTGCTTGTATAATGGTCCAGCCATACTTTATAAGGTATCAGAATAAATAAATTATGCAGCTTCAGAAGTAGCCTGTATATTGGTATGTAGTACTTGCAGGATAACATACATAGGAGGAGTACAATGGGTGGGTAAGGGAAAAGAGAGTAGAAATTACACACAGTCAGGGAATGAAAAGATGTTTTCCTATGGCACCTCTGAAGATAAGGAGGTTGGATATTAATCTGCTAGTCTGATATACCGGGATAGTGCATTCCAGAGAATTAGTGCAGCTCAGGAGAAGTCCTGGAGATGTTAGTGGGAGGTTCAAATTAAAGTCGAGGATGATCCTAGATCACTGGCAGAGCGAAGAGCATGGGTTGGTGATAAACTGATAGGAGGGAGGAGAGGTAAAGAGATTGCAGCATTGTGCAGAGCTTTGTGGTTAATGGGGATTAGGTTATACTGTATTTGGAAGGAGATGGTCAACCAGTGCCGTGACTGGCACATCGTGTAGGCATCTGTGTAGTGTCTGGAATCAATGAGAAGTCTGGCTACTGCATTATAGACAGATAATAGTGGAGAGTGTTAAAAGTGGAAGACCGATTATTAGGGAATCACAGTAGTAGATGAGAGTGAATCAGTCACCCGATCCTTACCAACTTTCATATATTGTGTATAGCCATATCAACTCTACACAGTCTATTAGTACCACTTTCTGTAGAAAGTGATACCTTAGGTGGCCAGTCATCTCTTTAAAGGGGTTATCCGGGTTTTAAAAATAACTGAGGGCCGGGCTGGGATGGGCTAGTTAAACATAACAAACATCTACTTACCTCGCCCGGCGCTGCCCATGTCCCGCTCTGCGGACGCTCTACTCTGTGCGCCGGTCTCATCACAGGGGCGCACAGGGAGCTTCCGGCCGGCTGGAAGCTCCTATCCGACACCATCTCTCAGCGCTTACAACGCTGAGAGATAGGGACGGATAGGAGGAGCCGGCCACATCCCGGACCGGAAGCTCCTTGTGCGCGGCTTCCGTGCCCCTGTAAACAAACAGGGGCACGGATCGAAAGGACAGCGGCGCGGGACATCAGCGCCGCCGGAGGAGGTAAGTCCATGTTTATTATGTTTAAATATCCCTCCCCAGCCCAGCCATAAGAAATTTTTAAAACCCGGATAACCCCTTTAAATTTTGGCCTGATGACCACTATAAAGCTCAGTAAAGCTGACCAATCACAGAAAACCAAGTTGGTGGACAGCTAAGTCCTCTGACAGCCTTAACAACATGAATGGTTGGCCAATGCATGTTGAATGGGGTAGTCCGTAGTGTATTTTGCCTTATTTTTACAAATCACAGAACAACAATCTGTAAACATTCGGTCTTCGGTCTCCTGCATTCGATAAGCTACTTCCTTTGTTGGGAAGAAAGAAAACAATGATGTCTTCTCACAAGGCCTAAGGCTTAGAATGGAACACGACAACATCTCAAAAGGGTTTTACAAGAAATACAACAATCTGTGCGTAATTACAATAATAGCTCCTTCGGGATAAGGAGCCTCCCTTGCCAAAAAAACAGGCGGCTTGCACACTTTCCATCCCCTCATTTACCTGGTGACAAGCTTCATTGTCCTTTGATTCACTCTATGTCTAATGTTCGGTAATGGTAGGATGATAGGAGCCAACATCTGCGAGTAGAGGCTTGACTAGAGACTCATGGGATGTTACATGCAACATATTAAATATATCTAATTGTATTGTTCTCTTCGCAAGTGGAATTTACCCTCCTAAGGTTATATTATTGAGTTCCCGACAGATAATTCTCACCAGGACACTTAATAAGATCTTTTTGAGTAATGGAAACACCTAACTGGTAAAGGTCCAGAGATGTTGGACAAACAGGACCTCTTCTTGTAGAAAAATTTTAGTGGCCTTGAAATAATTGACTTGTTTCAACGAAACATTTGTCTCCTGCAGACGTAAAGCTTCCTTCAGAGGCAGCCCCATGCCCGGCTGGATCGGGACCAGTAGACGCGTTGGAAAGTCGTTACCCTCAGGGTCTGTCAAGCCCAGAAGAACGTTGCGCAGCCCTGAAGGAGGAGTTTTTGGAATATCAGAGGCGTAGACAGGCAGCACAGAAAATACACACAAGGAACAAAGACTACGAAGAATGTTTTGAACAAGCGACACTGTTATGACCCCTATTGCCGTTCCTTAGACTGGAACAGTTAATTGCAACAAGACCAGAAGGGACACTGTTACTGAGGTCATTATCAGGGGTATTTTCATCTCTAGTCTTAAGTTTACCATCATGTTTACCAATGTCAACCAAAAAACATCAGGGTTGTAGGTCAATATAGCAGCCACACAACAGGCGTTGTCGGTGACCCCATGGCGGTCCCATAATACAAAAATAAATTATGTTAAATCTTGCAAGACTAAATCAGATCTTAATGCATCACGACCACAATCCGTGATGTTACTGGGCCTGTTCCTGGCCCTTGGTTCTTGAAATTGTAGTTACTAGCAAATTAAAAGAATAAAAAGCACTGCTAATTTTACTCTTACAAATGAATGTCCATAATGCATTGTGGCAAAATATTTTCATGAAGGGCATGGAAACTAAAGTAGCAAAGTACTTGCAGAATGGCCTCCGGAAACCTCTCAGGGGCCCAGTTTCGTGTTTTCCTTTCCTTGTTGTCATTTACTGCATTCTTGAGAGTTGCATGTCTTTCCGGACATCTTTGTATGCGAACATTGTAAGAAATTTTAGCATTGACCTAGGTGCAAGCATATTTGTTGGATCATCAAGGGGTCCCCGTTGGGGGAAGAAGGCAGCTGAATGCTTTCATCATGTTTCTCCTCAGCTCCTTGCTTGACACAACACTGGACTCATTCTGTTTTAACTTAACATCTCCACTGCCACAAGCCATTAGTCCCCAAACTGTATTAAACATAATGAGTAAACTCATACAAGGGGATGTTTTACAGAGATGCACAAGATCTGTAACATGGACACTTGTTGTGGGTCATGTTGGCCAAACCATCCGTGTGTCCATGGACGCATTTACAATCCTATGTGACTTGAGATTGATTTTGCATTTGACGGGTTGGAGTTGAATACTTGGTTAAGACGTTAGGGGCATTCACAGTTGAGACAATCCCATTATCGAAAGTGTTATGTAGTTGCCCTGAAGATCTGTTTTTCTGTATGTTGTTGTGACAGCAGGACTGTGGATTGAAATGTAATAATTTGTAGCTGGGGATGTCCTCCCTCTGTTGTGCTCTTATCTTTCTACGCTGAACACCTTCACATCTCAGCCACTCTTAGTGGTTGCTGAAGTATTCAACCAGAATAGAGGCGGAAGGACTGGTGGTGGTAGAGATGAGTGGACACATAGTTTCAGTTTGGGTTCGGACGCACAACCTGGACATAGTAGCTCGGGCCGTTCATATGCCGTATTGACCAATTACCCGCCAATACGTCCTAGTCCCACAACTGAACCCGAACGGAAACTACTGGTCCGCTCATCTCTACTGAGGAGCAGCAGATGCAGAGAGCTCAGAGCAAAGCAGTGTGAGGGCATACACCACTGCTACCATCCTGGAATCTAACTTAATTTTTCAGTCGTTTTGTTACTAACAACAAACAAAAAGATATGATAACCCAGATCTAGATTGTCAAAACTGCTGATAGGCTCTATAAGTCATAGCTGAAGACCTCCAACACATCTAAGGCTGGTATATGTCTTATAGACAGGCAGGATAAAACGCCAGAGTATTAGCATTTTCTACACTATTATTAATGGCTCCATCAATCATTTATGGGACATGATTAATGGGGCGTTGTGGACAAAGCATAAAAATTTTATGAAAAACTTTCAGTGTATTTGTAGCAAACACATGTTGAATCAATCATTAAAAAAAACAACCAATCAAGTTAAAAAGAACTTCTGACATCAGGGGAGCACAAGGTGCCTCTTGATGGGAATTCCACCTTTCGACAAAAATGGGGTCCTGAGTAATCTATAGCTATGGAGTCAGTGTCTAGACTCAAGACTGGGATTAAGAACAGGTGGCCATGTAAACCATTCTGCTTATTTTTATGTACTCTGACAGACTACATACGTATCTCTTTCCCCCTAGAGAAATGGCGTCTACAGGTGATGGCGTCAGATATTCATAAGTCCCTTCAATGAGCGAAACTTTAATGTGGTTAAAGGTTTCTGCTCATCGATATTTTTTGATTTTTGGAATACAATTTTTGGGGAATTATGAAACTACAGTGTTATCGTGGGTAAGGCCCACCTACCGTTCTGCATTGAGCACAGATTTGCATAGACAGGTTGAGTAAAGATCCAAGGATAGAAGAACTGTTTTTAGATCTTTGCCATATAACTTGGAAATCATTTGTTACGGTCATGTTTTTGAATGCAGCCCCTCCTTCCTGTATTTTATCTTCTTTTATGTTTTCTGTTCCATTGTTCTTTGTGGTTAATGCTGTAACTTGGATTTTTATGATGTTCTGTCATCGACTTTTTTTTGCTCCTGAATGTTCATTCCTTCTCATCATTTTTTTAGGCCTCTTTTCTCAGGGCATCTTTACGTCGCCTATTGGCCACTGCCTACGTAGCTTTTCTCTGGCAGTAGTTCTGTGGGCCTTCTACTCATCAAATTAACCATCCATGTCCTCAATTAGTGTTTTCTGCAAGACCCAGCTTTGCCAAACAAGTCGATTTCCTCACTGGTTCCATTCTTGTGTTTCACAGCTTCATGCCAAAATACATCTGTTCCACACTTTTCCTTTGATATGGGTTCCTCACAGTCCATTTTAAGATGTAGTGACACCTCTCCAGAGGGGTACCTCTTTGAGAAAACCATGCCCTTATGAAGACCAGCTTTCCTGTGACAGATTTCAGTGCCATCATATACTATGCATAACGGCCATCTTCTTTCAGAGGGGCTTCCCTCTAGGAGACCATTTTTTCCATGCAATTTTGGGTGGTCATCTCAAAGAGGTTGCACTATGAATTACTGTTTACAGTCATTTCCTTGAAGCCTTCGCTCTTCCATTCCTCCCACTGTACACCTAAAGCTTTACGAATGTACAATTTTTGTTGAAACTGATAGATGGTCCCATGTTCTTGAAAGTAAAGGATCAAGCAGTTTTTATTCTGAAATGTCAATGCTTTATTCCAAGAGCGTTAAGCCATCGTTAGAGGAGTCTGTACCTATTCCATAAGCTTTGGTTCTCTGTTGGCGAGGAGAGGTTGATAGACGCAACTGTTGGCCAACAGCTATTGAAGGCATCAAGACCATCTTTACGTTAACATCCATTATCCCGATTCCATTATTCCTTTCTAGAATAGCTTTTTTCCTTACCACATGGTCCTCAGTCCATCTACTCAATATCTAGTCTCTTTCCAACATCTCTCAAAGTCCTTTAGTTCACTTCTCGGTGAGACATCCTACGGCCAAGGCCTCGCCCTTCCATCTCCTATGTACTGTACTTGTCCTGTACTCCGGCAGGATATCTCTTTCTATTCTTAGACATATGTTCTCTTCTTTTGTCATCTTCAGCCCCTATTGCGATCTTTTCACAGCTTTTCCCCCAATGACTGTTCTTTCCTTGAGTTAATATGCTTTTCTCTAAGATCTTGTACCGACGTCTTTCTTTCTGAACATTTCTTTTTCCACAATTTTTTAAAGTATTTTTGCAGGGTTTTCAAGCATTTCCATTAATTTACTAATAATGATAGTAAAACTTTACTGGCAACAATGCTTTGTTTCTGCCCTATTGGGTTCTTCTTGTCTATCAGGTCTCTAATAATTTTGTATCTCCTCTTTTGTGCTGTACCATTACTTTCTTACCTTCCCATATGTATGGATGTTATAGCGTTCATCATCATCTTCAGCCATAACCTCTTTCTACAAAGGGCTATTCCAGACAGATATAAAATTATTTGACTTGTTCCAAATAATTCAGCGGATAAGATGTTAGAAGAGACTGCTGTCTCATGGCTTCGTCACAGTCTACCAAACACAGCGTTGGTAGACTCCAATTTAGACCTTCATTGTAAGGATACGTTGGTAATCCGACAGTAGAGTATCCCACTTTGGAGTGGATTATCCTGCCTTGGGCCCTGGGCTGTATGAATATTATTGCCCCTTCAATTCTGTAATATCCTTTCTACATCTGGTACTTGAATCAGCTTCTTGGGGAATGGAGGATGCGTCCTTTCTGCCTTCTTTCAATCTGCAGTTTCAGGACCTTTGTAGGACCTTCTAAGGTTCTGAAATGGCTCTTTTGTACATGTGTATTGAGAGCAGGAACTGATGTATGAGCATCTCACAGGTGAAGATCCTTCTCAGGATAAAATTTGGTGGGTGGTTTGGGTGGCCATGGGCCCCCTAGAAGGCTAGGGCCCCGGGCAACCACCTATATTGTAATCCACTACTGATCCCACTTTGTACACCCACTGTGGGATACGTTCTCCGATTTAGGCAATGTCTATTTGTACAGTTACTTAACCAGTGACACCTATAGCGTACGCTCAGCAGAGGCCGGGAATGGAGGCCATATTAATACTGTCTGCAATTGCCCTTAAACTATTACACAGATGATAACATCCATACGTAAAAGCACTTATAGATAGACTGTTCTGCTACTTTTCATGTATTACTTGTACTATTGACCTTCTTTGTATAGGCTCAAAAGACCTTCATACAACGTCACCCTATACATCATGACTTGTACAGTAAGTGGGGAGTAACCCAAAGACCCTTAAAAGAGGAAGCCAACACTTTGTACTCGCTAACTTCCTCCAAATTTTCTTTCGTTTTTTATTTTATAAGAAAAATACAAAAATTTGCATTTTCTGTACGAAGAGAAAATGTTAAGAAAAAAATTTTTTTGTATTTTTTTTTTTTTTTTTAAACTGAAGTTGAGATCTATCTGGTACCAATGAGACTTTTTTTCTGGTATTGTAAAAAAAATAAAATAAATTTCATTGTATGTATAGAAAAAAAAATATACAAAATATTTTTATAGGACAAGATTTTTTTGCTATTTTGGGAGATTTCTGTGGTTATGGAAAACATAATTAAATAAAGACATTTAAGAAAAAAATGTTTCAGACTTTTTTTTTGTGTATTTCCTGGTGTTGTTTTATCAGCTCGAGGACAGTAAAGAGGTCTTTCTAATTTAAGAATACTTTGGATCGGGGATGACCATGTGATCGGTGGGGTCTCGCTGTGAAGACCTTTTGCAAATCACAAGAACAGTGTCTGTTCTCCTCATTCAGAGACCTCCCCAGTTCTCATAGGAGATCCCAGTGTTTGGACCCCACCCATCTACAAGTTATCCGTTAGATAGAGGACATTTCATCTTGGGACAATCCCTTAAAAACAGTAAACTGAATTTTGGCCCTGGATGGAGGTAAATTCTACTGTGCACTGGTGAAGGGTACTTACCCTAAAAAAAAGCTGTCTATAGATCAGTGTTTTGTACAACTTCCATCCATGTTGTGTCTTAAAGGGGTTGTCCGAGAGTAATGAAAAAAAAACTAAAAGTGGCCGGAGGGGGCTGCTTAAAAAAAATAAAGATGTACTTAACTTCCGGTGCCCTCCAGTGTCCCGCGCTGCTGTCGCTCCGGTCCGGGCGCCATGTAAACAAACATGGCCGCCAGAGCATCGCAGGACTCCGCTTCCGGCCGGCCGTGGCTGGCCACGCCTACCCGTCCCCATTCACGGCATTGTGTAAGGGGGCCGGAAGGTTGTCGGGTCCGGCCGGAAGCAGAGTCCTGCGCTGCTCCGGCGGCCATGTTTGTTTACATGGCGCCCGGACCGGAGCGACAGCAGCGTGGGACACCAAAGGGCACCGGAAGGTAAGTAGTTCTTTATTTTTTTAAGCAGCCCCCTCCAGCCACCTTTAGTTTTTTTTTTCATTACTCTCGGACAACCCCTTTTAAGACCTATTTAAAGGGTTGGACGTTAACTTTTATATAAGGCTTCATCAGCTTACGTGGAGTATCTTCCAGATCCTTGGGTGAGGGAAAGTTCAACTGCTTCTCTGGCCGAAGATCGGCAAAATACGCCATGAATGTTTGATCGATGGGAGGTCAATCGGCAGTATGGTTTCTTCATACTACTAATAATAAGTGAAAGTCCCATAGGCCGATTCTCAGCGATGCAAAGTGGGGCTCTGGCTATTACACACGTTATTTTAAACCATCTTGTTAATGAGCCGTATTACAAGAATGTTTTACCTTCTAATGAGGCGGTAAAAACAAACATCACGTAGCCAGGAATTCTATAAATCAGATCTCTGGGATGTCTGGGAGACATATGAAGGATATACCAAATTATAACTAAGATGTATTTCTACTATATTACATGCAGCTATCATTTTGAATAACTTGCTTATACAGGGAAAGGTAAATTGTTAATCATGGAGCAATAAAATAGCGCTGCCTAGTGGCAAATGAAGAGCATTTGAGAAGCGTAGCTAGGCTTATATGTACAGCTCCTAAGTGATTTTATATACAGACACTGTATATACAGGCCCAGGGGTGGGGGTTTACATACAAGATAGGTTCTTTAGGATTGTTCTTAAGTTGAATTTGTATGTAAGTCAGAACTGTATATTTTATAATTGTAACCTAGACAGAATTGGACTGAATTGCAATACCACTCATAAACTGTGAACAGTAGGCGTGAGCGGACCGGAACTTTAGGTTCAGCATTCTCTGTTTGCCAGCTTTGCCTAACCTGGACATGTTGCTTAATGGACTGCAGAGCAGCCAATCAGGCAGGTTTATCCCCCTAGCATCTAGGCATGGCTGTGGCTTGCCGGGAGTGTGCATCAGGCGTCCACCTGGCCAGTCACAGCCATGCCTAGCTGCCTGATTGGAACATGTCTAGGTGAGAAAAAGGAGGATGGTAGGGAAAAAAGGGGGGAGGTATCCTCCTATATCTTTCTTCCACTTAAACTGTCTATTTAAGTAGGATTGTGCAAACAGAGGCTCCAGAGAAAGGGATCCTGAAAGGGAGGGATCAACAGGTATTCCTCCCAAGGAGCCCAAACCCAGTTGTTTTACTCGGATCTGGGGAGTTGTCCACCAGCTTCTCCATTCTTCGTATAAATCGGAGACCTTGTATCCACTCCATGGTGGTAGGTGGGGGCTCTACCAATGTCGTGGAATCACCGTCCATACCCATGCAAGAAAGTGATGAAAGTGAACCTTTTTAATAGAAGAGGCAACACAGAGAGGTGCGCCATTCTAGGATATGGTCTTACCAGTAACTTGGTTATAGCTATCAAACACCATTTGCCAGAAAGGTTGGATCCCTGGGCAACTCCACCAAATGTGCAACATGGATCCCACCTCTGCACCGCACCTCCAACAGATCTCCGACACCTCCGGATGCATTTTGTGTTGAGTGTGAGAGGGCACCTGTACTACCTCGACATTATTTTATCATTCTTCCCCTGAGCGCCACATGGCAGAGACAGTCTGTGGCAAAACAAAAAGGCTTTTTCCCATTCCGCATCAGTAAGCTCAAGCGACGTCTCCATCTCCCAGGTAGATGTAAACCCAGAGTGCCCTCAAAAAGACTTGTCTACTAATATGGCATATAGTTGGGATAACACATATTCAGGAGGGGATGAAGACCAAAAAAGGGTCTTTAGGGCAGTTGGAGATGATCCAAATTTAGAGTCCACGTCACAGCTAACAGAGAACATGTCCAGGTTAGGTGGAGCTGCAAAACGGAGGACGGCCAAGCTAAGATTTGGGTCCACTCATCGTTAGAGAACAGGTGTGGCGCTGTTAGTAGGAGACAGTAAAGCAGCCATGCTTTTCTAACTTTGGGCAACCCCACATAAAACCAACCTGAAAGTTTATTATACATGTTTTATATTTCTTTTTATATTATGTTTGGATGCTTGGATGGGTTTCACCTCCAAAGGTGCTACGTAACAAAATAGACTTGCTGGTGAAGCCCTGTGTGAAGTACAGCTGCCTGACTGAAGCTGACATTTCGGTAGTAACCTATGAGACAAGAACTTCCTCCACTCCTGCATTCATTCCCTCAGAAGCTATCTATAGGAAGTGTCTGCTGGGGACCTGGAGTCTGTCTGAGTGGGATCAGTGGTTTGGCTGTCTGCGTAGGGAGGGGGCTGACGTTTAATCCCCTCCACCCCCCTCCCCTCCTCAGTCTTCTCTCATCTTCTGGTTTTGCCTCATCACAAAAACTTGCATTTCCTCTCTTCCCATATTTGGACATTTTAAGGATTTTGGCGTCACAGACACGAGCAGCGGGAGCAGGAATGTGACGGGGAGGGAGATACAGGACAGAGGGCAGGTGCTGTCTGTATGGATCAGTACAAATGTGTCAAACAATAAACTTTTTCTACAGACTCTCATGACGTCAATGTACATGCTACTATCAGGGGCTCATGGCTGCTAAGCCTGTAACAGAAAGTCATTACTGGCTGCATTGGATTGTTATCAGTAACGACTACTATATAACTACAATAATACCACCCCTATGTACACAAAGTCGCCTCCTCTATTACACTGACCATGTAGAACATGTAGGGTCACTTTTGGAAAGGATTGGTATTTGTATGGAGACACTGGGGGTCATTTACTAAGGGCCTGATTCGCGTTTTCCCAACGTGTTACCCGAATATTTCCGATTGTTTTCGTACAAATTCAACATTGGCACACAGCTTCTACTTATTTATGAGATTCGTTTTAGTGTGTCGTTTACCATATCAGTTATATTGCTGTGCGGGGTTCCACCCTCTATGTCGAATATTTCCGATTTGCGCAGATTTTCCCCTGAATTGCCCAGGGATTTTGGCGCACGCTATCGGATTGTGGCGCATCGGCGCTGGCATGCACGCAATGGAAATCGGGGGGCGTGGCCGAACGAAAACCCGACGAATTCGGAAAAACCGCCGCATTTAAAAAAAAAATCGGCGGTAAGTCGTGGAGCTTGCACTCACCTTCACTCAGCCCGGCTTGGTGTATTCCAGTGCGTTCCGGGGAACTTCAGCGCAGCAGCGCCACCTGGTGGACGTCGGAGGAACTGCCTTAATGAATCCCAGCCGGACCCGAATCCACCGCAGAGAACGCGCCGCTGGATCGCGAATGGACCGGGTAAGTAAATCTGCCCCATTATATGACATATTTATTTACTATTCAGAACAATCTAAAGTATCTAAAAAGTTACATTGTGACAATACTTTTTCCACCGGCTCTGATTACCTGAACCTAAGGTACAATCCTGTAAATGGCAACATTGTCGTAAGTTATGGAGAATGCTACAGCCTAATGCTTGGAAGTGACGAGGTATCACTAATACGGGGGCTCAGCCAGTGCCGGACACGTGTACACTCACATATGTGACACATACTAGAGGAATGGACGATTAGTAGTACGTCTGGTATGGAAAAACAAAGTGTTCCTGTGATGTAAGTGGAAAATGATGGTTCCATTTCTGTTCCCCGCGTTCCACTGGATGCTGTATAATGGAGGTACAAGGGGTAGTACCCCAGCTTACAGAGCCACGTGGAGAACCATGTGCTGAGACATCTGAAACCACGTATGGTGTTGGAAAAGGTAGATGACGTCTTTAAACAGACAAGTGTGTAGGAAGCGCCTAAACCCTGAATGAACGACCTTCATATAACAATCCTGCTCCTCTATGATTCAACTGGAGAGACCCTCAAGTATGTGGTACCTGCTGAAGGCTAATATTCAATATGCGCCAATAGAGCGTTAGACACTTGGCTAATTTTCAGCTTTGTTTCAATTTTGTGTTAATGTGATGCTTCAAGTCCTGGTTCCATCAGCGATTCCCTGTGGGAGTAAGGTAACCTGTTAGGAGCGGCCCCGTAGGCTCAATGGTAACTGAATGTTTCTACTCTTCTCGGGGCTAATCTACAGTGAACAGTAATAAGCCGATAGAACTTTGCTGCCAGCAGTTACTTCTCTACAATCCCCTATAAACATACAACCTATAACACCCAGCGCTCCACATATCACCACTTATCACTGGGTGGAAATGCAACGTCTTGTTAAACCCTGCCAGGAGCTGTGCAGCTCTCCTGAGGTCCTCTGCTGTCTTTTACTCTACAAACACATAAAAAAGCAGGTATTTGTGTGCGTGACGGTAATAAAGATATATTATACATTAACCTGTATTTATCATCGATCTACCAGCAGCACTTACATTGTCAGACCTGAGGGACAAAGAAGTAACAAAGAAACTCAAGCATAACTGAACATAGGGGGCAGTATTATAGTAGTTATATTCTTGTACATAGGGGGCAGTATTATAGTAGTTATATTCCTGTACATAGGGGGCAGTATTATAGTAGTTATATTCCTGTACATAGGGGGCAGTATTATAGTAGTTATATTCTTGTACATAGGGGGCAGTATTATAGTAGTTATATTCCTGTACATAGGGGGCGGTATTATAGTAGTTATATTCTTGTACATAGGGGGCGGTATTATAGTAGTTATATTCTTGTACATAGTGGGCAGTATTATAGTAGTTATATTCTTGTACATAGGGGGCAGTATTATAGTAGTTATATTCCTGTACATAGGGGGCAGTATTATAGTAGTTATATTCCTGTACATAGGGGACAGTATTATAGTAGTTAGATTCCTGTACATAGGGGGCAGTATTATAGTAGTTATATTCCTGTACATAGGGGGCAGTATTATAGTAGTTATATTCTTGTACATAGGGGGCAGTATTATAGTAGTTATATTCTTGTACATAGTGGGCAGTATTATAGTAGTTATATTCCTGTACATAGGGGGCAGTATTATAGTTATATTCCTGTACATAGGGAGCAGTATTATAGTAGTTATATTCTTGTACATAGGGAGCAGTATTATAGTAGTTATATTCTTGTACATAGGGGCAGTATTATAGTAGTTATATTCCTGTACATAGGGGCAGTATTATAGTAGTTATATTCCTGTACATAGGGGGCAGTATTATAGTAGTTATATTCTTGTATATAGGGGGCAGTATTATAGTAGTTATATTCTTGTACATAGGGGGCAGTATTATAGTAGTTATATTCCTGTACATAGGGGCAGTATTGTAGTTATATTCCTGTACATAGGGAGCAGTATTATAGTAGTTATATTCTTGTACATAGGGAGCAGTATTATAGTAGTTATATTCTTGTACATAGGGGCAGTATTATAGTAGTTATATTCCTGTACATAGGGGCAGTATTATAGTAGTTATATTCCTGTACATAGGGGGCAGTATTATAGTAGTTATATTCTTGTACATAGGGGGCAGTATTATAGTAGTTATATTCTTGTACATAGGGGGCAGTATTATAGTAGTTATATTCCTGTACATAGGGGCAGTATTGTAGTTATATTCCTGTACATAGGGAGCAGTATTATAGTAGTTATATTCTTGTACATAGGGAGCAGTATTATAGTAGTTATATTCTTGTACATAGGGGCAGTATTATAGTAGTTATATTCCTGTACATAGGGGCAGTATTATAGTAGTTATATTCCTGTACATAGGGGGCAGTATTATAGTAGTTATATTCTTGTATATAGGGGGCAGTATTATAGTAGTTATATTCTTGTACATAGAGGGCAGTATTATAGAAGTTATATTCCTGTACATAGGGGGCAGTATTATAGTAGTTATATTCTTGTACATAGGGGGCAGTATTATAGTAGTTATATTCTTGTACATAGGGGGCAGTATTATAGTAGTTATATTCTTGTACATAGGGGGCAGTATTATAGTAGTTATATTCCTGTACATAGGGGCAGTATTGTAGTTATATTCCTGTACATAGGGAGCAGTATTATAGTAGTTATATTCTTGTACATAGGGAGCAGTATTATAGTAGTTATATTCTTGTATATAGGGGGCAGTATTATAGTAGTTATATTCTTGTACATAGAGGGCAGTATTATAGTAGTTATATTCCTGTACATAGGGGGCAGTATTATAGTAGTTATATTCTTGTACATAGGGAGCAGTATTATAGTAGTTATATTCTTGTACATAGGGGGCGGTATTATAGTAGTTATATTCTTGTACATAGGGGGCAGTATTATAGTAGTTATATTCCTGTACATAGGGGCAGTATTGTAGTTATATTCCTGTACATAGGGAGCAGTATTATAGTAGTTATATTCTTGTACATAGGGAGCAGTATTATAGTAGTTATATTCTTGTACATAGGGGCAGTATTATAGTAGTTATATTCCTGTACATAGGGGCAGTATTATAGTAGTTATATTCCTGTACATAGGGGGCAGTATTATAGTAGTTATATTCTTGTATATAGGGGCAGTATTATAGTAGTTATATTCCTGTACATAGGGGGCAGTATTATAGTAGTTATATTCTTGTACATAGGGGGCAGTATTATAGTAGTTATATTCTTGTACATAGGGGGCAGTATTATAGTAGTTATATTCTTGTACATAGGGGGAAGTATTATAGTAGTTATATTCTTGTACATAGGGGCAGTATTATAGTAGTTATATTCTTGTACATAGGGGGCAGTATTATAGTAGTTATATTCTTGTACATAGGGGCAGTATTATAGTAGTTATATTCTTGTACATAGGGGGCAGTATTATAGTAGTTATATTCCTGTACATAGGGGCAGTATTATAGTAGTTATATTCTTGTACATAGGGGGCAATATTATAGTAGTTATATTCCTGTACATAGGGGGCAGTATTATAGTAGTTATATTCTTGTACAAAGGGGGCAGTATTATAGTAGTTATATTCTTGTACATAGGGGGCAGTATTATAGTAGTTATATTCTTGTACATAGGGGGCAGTATTATAGTAGTTATATTCTTGTACATAGGGGATAGTATTATAGTAGTTATATTATTGTACATAGGGGCGGTATTATAGCAGTTATATTCTTGTACATAGGGGGCAGTAGTATAGTAGTTATATTCTTGTACATAGGGGCAGTATTATAGTAGTTATATTCCTGTACATAGGGGCAGTATTATAGTAGTTATATTCCTGTACATAGGGGGCAGTATTATAGTAGTTATATTCTTGTACATAGAGGGCAGTATTATAGTAGTTATATTCTTGTACATAGGGGGCAGTATTATAGTAGTTATATTCCTGTACATAGGGGGCAGTATTATAGTAGTTATATTCTTGTACATAGGGGGCAATTTTTATTGTGAAAACCAACAAAAATACAATTAAACAAAATACAAAATCATAAATACATTCTTCTGTATGTACAATTAGTATTCAAAATATTAACTCAAAGTAAATTTAACTTATAGTGTCCATAGCTGCTGCTGCTGGAAAGGAAAAAGTTAAATGTAAATTCAATATATATAGAAATTAAGCACTAGATACATTCATCCATAATTTCCTATTTCTCTGATCTTTTCTGATTTCCAGTGATTTTATCCACCTTAGCTCAGACAATATTTGGGATACCACAGCCGTGTAGTTATAGTCCTCTCTGTGTAGGGACACCCGGGTTCTGGCATGCCAGTGGTAATACTTTATCACTGTTATTATGAGATACATGGTTCCCGGATCTATAATACCATCTGGAGATGGGACGCCATAGATGATGTCCGGGTACTGGAGGAATTGTAGCCTCGGGATGTTCAGCAGGTCAGATACTTCCTTCCAGATCTTCCTCCCTCCCCAGCACTCAGAGATGAAATGCTCCATCGTCTCCTCCTGCTGACACCCCAGGGGACACTTCCTATCTGCCACACTCACAAACTTTAGGTTCCCTCTCACAAATAACCTCCCATGTAGTGACAACCAAGCGATATCAAACAGCTTGGGGGGAAGTCGCTTCGCATTGAGGAACCTGAGACTCTTCTGTAAGGTGGTGGTAACACAGTCTCTAAGAGCGAGTGGTGAGTGGTAGAAAGCCCGACATATCCTAGTATAGAGATCCCTCCTGGTGTTACTGACAATGTAGGACTTCTCCAGCTTCCACATCCTGACACACTTCAGACCATATACCAGATACTGGGGGAGGAAGCCAGGAGTCCATCGGCCCCTCTTGAGACTGCCGCCTCGCACCCAAGACTCTGCAAAAGGCAATATCCAGTCCCTGACACTACTTACCCACAGGAGACCATTGTTTGAGTCCAGGCAACCAAAATTAACTTTCAGAAACATGGAGTCAAAGAAAACCCTCGGATTTAACATATCCAGTCCACCCTCTCTCCTCCGTAGGTAGGTTATCCCTCTTTTTACTGGGTTCAACCTGTTCCCCCATAAAAGCTGGAAGAACAGGCTAAAGAGCCTAGCGGAGAAAGATTCTGGCAAAGGAAAGACGACAGAGACGTAGAGGAAGACAGGGACCAGGTAAGTCTTCATCAGAGTAACCCTTTCTCTATAGGTCAGCCTCCAGTTCTTCCATCGCTGAACCTTTGCATTTCCGGTATCCAACTTCTCTTCCCAATTTAGTTTGGCATTATCTTCCCTCCCGAATTTCACCCCAAGGATCTTGATATGGGTGGAGGCCTTGGCAAACTGTGGCAGATCAAAGCCAGGAGCAGTATCCAATGTCCAGAAAGCTTGACTCTTCTCCAGGTTGACCAGAGACCCGGAGGCCTCTGAGTAACTTCTGATGGCTGCAGATAACATCTCCACCTCACGAGGCTCCGATATCACCACAGTCACATCATCCGCGTAGGAGACTACCTTCAAAGGCAAGCAATGGGGGACCGGCACCCCCTGAAAATCACACCGCTGCAGTGATCGCAGAAACAAGTCTATGGCAAACACATACAGCAGTGGACTCAGAGGGCAGCCCTGTCGCACCCCGGCCTCTACTTCAAAAGTGTCCCCCTGCCAACCATTAATCAGAGGAAAGCTCTTCGCCTCTCTGTATAAAGTTCTCAGCCAATCTATAAATTGTCCCGGAATACCGTACTTTGACAAAGTGGCCCATAGATAATCATGATCAACCCTGTCAAAGGCTTTAGCCTGGTCCAGACCTACAACATATCTCCCACACCTCAGAGCTTTACATCTCTCAAACATCTCTCTTATCGAGAGGACTGCTCCAGAGATGTTCCGCCCTCTTACTGTGCCGTACTGAGAGCCTGCCAACAGTGCCGGGGACAAACAGACTAATCTACAGAATAGAATTTTTGCCAGAATCTTCCTGTCGACATTCAAGAGGGCGATCGGCCTCCAGTTCTTGATGTCACTAGGCTCCTTACCTTTGGACAGCAGAATAAGGGAGGACACTCTCATGGATGGAGGCATCAGGTGATTTTCTAGACAGTTTGTATAAACATCCACAAGGATCGGGGCTAAGAGGTCTCTGAACTTCTTATAAAATTCTGCTGTAATACCATCAGGACCTGGTGCCTTCTTCAGATGTAACTTATCAATGGCCTCTTTAACCTCCTCCTCTGTTATTCCTGCTGTCAAAGGAGTAAAGTCCAAATCTCTAGTGTCAGGACCTGGAGTTGCCTCCAAGAATTGAGCCATTTTATCCTTATCCAAAACCTTCTTCTGAAATAACTCAGCATAGTAGGATCTCACCACCCCCAGGATACCCTCCCGAGATTCCTGCAAAACTCCCTGGGAGTCAGTGAGACCTGTGATCGATTTCTTAGCCACACGTTCCCGGCAACTCTCATATGGATCAGGCGTGACTAAGTTTCCATAGTCTCGCTCCACAACCAGGGATGTGTAGCGGCTGTACTGATACTGCTTTATTTCAGATTTCAGTCGGTCAATCTTTTGTTTTTCATCCCCACCCGCCGAATAGAGTGACTCCAATTCTCTACGCAGCTTGAGATACTGGCTGTACTTGCTCTTCCCCTTCTTCACTGACAGTCTCTTTAAGAGGGACCGGATCTCCTCCTTGACGTCCTCCCACCAGTCAGATATGTGGTTATAGAAATCCACTCTCTCCATTTCACCCTGTAGAAGAGAATGGATATGTTTCTGGACAAAACCTTCTTCCAAGAGACTAGAGTTAAGTCTCCATAACCCTCTTCCCATATCTGGCCGCTCACTAGCACCCAAGCAAAAATATAAGGCAAGGTGATCTGAATAGGGAACACACTTTTCGCTTCTCTCACCTATGACCTCCATAGGACTCACCAGCGCCAAGTCTATCCGGCTAGATCTTCCAGCACAGGAGTAGGTAAATTTGGGTTTCCTACCACCCTGCACAAACACATCAGATAAACCTGACTGCGAGATTATAGCATTCAAGACCTTGGAGTCCCTGGTGAGAGGTCTACCACTGGATCGATCACTAGATGCTCTGGTGGCATTAAAGTCACCCGTCATGATTACGGGCACAGATGTAAAGAGATAGGGTTTTACCTCATTAAACAGATTTACCCTTTCAGTCACTGCCTGTGGACCATAGATATTAATAAATCGGAGCCTCCTACCTCGGATGGTAACCTCCAGCACCAGACATCTTCCCATCAATACCTCGGTAAGTCTATGTAGGGTAACATCGCGTGTATTAAACAGTATGGAGACCCTGGCACAAGGCTCCACAGACAGTGACCAGAAGGATGGACCTGAACGCCATTCCCTCTCTGCTTCTCGTAAGAGACTAAGACTATTGAGATGAGTCTCCTGTAAGAAAAAGACATCAGCGTCCAGATATTGGAGATGTTCATACACTGCATGTCTTTTCTTCCTTGCCCTAATGCTGTTTACATTAGTCGAGATGACTTTAAGGTGAAAATCCACCATTAGAGCCATAAGAAGAAGCAGAGAGAGTAACCCCATCATCATAAGTCTGAGTCCGAGCCCTCCTGCTGACCACCTGTCTCCATATCGGATTCAGATTCTGGCCCTACTGCCTGAGGTCTCCGTTTGGATGGGGGATCTGCATCTGGCTCATCCTCATATTCTGCTACCATTCTCTGCAATTCACGTTCTAGTTCTTCCTCCGCATCTGACGCTGACAACACACTAAACCTGTTTACGGTCATGGTCACATCTGCCGTTCTATCCACCCTCATCCTAGATGATTTTTGGACAGTGGTCCACTCACCCTCTGGCTTACGGGTGGATGTATCTTTCTTCCTTCTCTTTGTAGAAGTTGGTGCTGGAGAAGGAATGGGCACTGAGGGTGGTACAACCTGAGGGACAACCTGCTTGTTCCCCTCAATGATTTTTGTTTGGGACTGGTCTGGTACTGGTGTGGTTTTAATCTGAGGCTGGTCTGGTTCTGGTATGGTGTTTATTTGAGGCTGGTCTGGTATGATATAATTTTCAACGCACTGAGGTTCTGGCCCAACCTGAGCTGACCCTGACACCACAGCCTCCTCCTCCCCCAGGTCATCTGCCCCTGCCAATAGGTCTTCATCAGGGAAGCTCTTACATATGTTGTGCCAGGCATTGGGACAATCCCTGTGGGCATGCCCGATCTCACCGCACAGGTTACACCTGATGTTCTGGCAGTCCGCACTCACATGGCCGATATCCCCACACAGGCTGCACTTGACCACAGAGCAATTACTGGCGATGTGACCGACCCTACCACACTTGAAGCATCTGCGGGGCTGACCTGGATAGAAACATACTCCCTTCTCCCGGCCAATGAAGAAGGAGTTGGGCAGATGCTGGGTTATGTTATTATATTGTCTTAATTTTACCAGGACCTTCCACCCTCCTGTCCAGATCCCGTCCTCATCCCGGGTCTTGGTGAGCTCTGACATAAGGTCACAGTGTCTCCTGAGCCAGATGACAATATCCTGCGGGGGCACAGCTTCATTCCAGAAGATAATGGTGACAGTAACCTGGCCAAGTTTAGAGATGGGGATGAAGCTGAAATTATTCCACCCCTCTGCATCTCTATACCTGGGGAAGATGGCCCAAAACCGGTCCAAGTTACACATTAACTTAAAACTGACATCATATCCCTGGCGATCGGGGAGGTTTATCACTGCCAGGATGTCACTTGGCGAGAAACCCATCTGGTCACATAGCAGAGATCTCACAACAAACCTCCGGTCAGGTAGGTCTTCCTTGGCCCCTTTGTGCTTAAACCTAACCACGTTCCTCCTCTTAAAAGCCTGACCGGTGTAATGTGAGCCGGACGTAAAGGATGGTGCACCCCGGCTCCAGGCATTGCCAGAGGAGGTCTGGTCAGGACCGGTACCACGCTGTGACTGGGGGCGCTGCTGAGCACCTGAAACAGGGGGGTCTGCGCCACCATCAGGAACTAATGGAGGAAAGTCCTGAGCACTGGACTGCTCTACCTCCTCCCCACCATCAGCCTCCATGTCCCCAGCCTCCATACACTGCTCTGACTGCTCTATAACAACATCCCAGACAGATGGTGAAGCCCCTTCTGTTGGAATATTATCAAATACGGAGGTATCAATACAGGGATTAGTTATATCACAGACATTGGCAGCAATAACCACAGACATATCAGCAGTATCAGACACATTAGGACCAGCAGAGTCAGTAACATTAGGATCAGCAGAGTCAGTAACAGGCACAGCAGAGTCCTGATTGTCCTGCTCTGGTGTCACCTGGGAGCTCTGCTGCGCTGCTGCAGTGTTACCTTCAGGAACGTCATCTGAGTCTTGTGGTGCACCATCACCAACTGCACCATCACCATCTGGGACTTGTAGTGCCTCTGCTGTAAGTGGCTGATCACTGGCTCTGTGGTAGGGGAATGTTGCCGGCTGCAGTATTGGCTTTACTTGGGTCTGCTGGACGACATCAGGGCAGGTCACGGGTGCAGGATATGATGGTCCTCCATGTTTCTGTGCCTGGAAGCGCTCCTGATTCCTGAAGGTCTCTGCCAGGGGTCCCATCTGCTCCAGGACTGCCTCAGTTTGGGTAATGTTGTCTGCGAGCTGCTTGGCCAGTGTGGCCAGTTTCTTGTCCAGGAGCTCGTGTCTCTCAGGATTCGCTGCCTTCAGCTTGTAAGCGCAGTCAATGTTTTTCTGCAGCAGCAGTTTTTGCTCCTTTAGCTTCTCCAGTCTTTTCACGAGCGCTGGGATCTGATCAGCGAGGTGGAGCTCAGGTGCACGCTCAGCCACAGGACTGGGAGAGGCTGCAGGTGCACGCTCAGCCACAGGACTGGGAGAGGCTGCAGGTTGGTTACGTGCTGAGGGTAATGACTTGCTGCTGGGTCCGGGCCTCTGTGCCGCTGGTGGGCTCTGGCACGCTGCGACTGTCACTACTGGGGGGGTACAATGTCCATCATGGGGACTGGGTCCCACTTTCCTGCCAGTGACAGCGCTGGTAGCAGCTTGAGGCCTCCCTGCTGGTCTCACCTCGGTCTCCACAGATCTTACAGTCCTGTTACCTCCACTCCCAGACCTGGTTCTCTCAGGCCGGATGAATACAGACTGCTGCAGGTTCTCCAGGATGGTCTGGCGCTCTAGAGATGTCCTCCTGTGCCTGGATGGGGGTGTAGAGGGCACAGCTGAGGCCTGTAATGGAGGCTGCCTCTGCTCCTGCACACCTTTCCCTGCTGCCTGACCCAGCGCTCTGGTCTCACTCACTGTTTTTTGCTGCACATTAACACTGGGAGATGGTTTCACCAGACTGGAACTCACTGCTGCTTCTTGCTTTTCCAAAACATTCACCTTCTTTCTCTCACAAACTCCAGCTGTACTGGAGCCACTGACATTCTGCACCTTACTCACAGACTTCACTTTAGGATTTGCATCCTCAGTTTTTGGTGTCTGAGAGTTTCCTCCCAGAGAAGGCCTTGGAGCCTGGGCCTTGCTTGGGGAAGTTCCCCACCCAGGGTGGCCCCGCCCTGGGCTATCTCCAGGCATTAGGAGACTTCAGGAGCTCTGCTCACACACAACCTCCCAGCAAGGGGGCAGTATTATAGTAGTTATATTCCTGTACATAGGGGGCAGTATTATAGTAGTTATATTCTTGTACAAAGGGGGCAGTATTATAGTAGTTATATTCTTGTACATAGGGGGCAGTATTATAGTAGTTATATTCTTGTACATAGGGGGCAGTATTATAGTAGTTATATTCTTGTACATAGGGGATAGTATTATAGTAGTTATATTATTGTACATAGGGGCGGTATTATAGCAGTTATATTCTTGTACATAGGGGGCAGTAGTATAGTAGTTATATTCTTGTACATAGGGGGCAGTATTATAGTAGTTATATTCCTGTACATAGGGGCAGTATTATAGTAGTTATATTCCTGTACATAGGGGGCAGTATTATAGTAGTTATATTCTTGTACATAGAGGGCAGTATTATAGTAGTTATATTCTTGTACATAGGGGGCAGTATTATAGTAGTTATATTCCTGTACATAGGGGGCAGTATTATAGTAGTTATATTCTTGTACATAGGGGGCAGTATTATAGTAGTTATATTCTTGTACATAGAGGGCAGTATTATAGTAGTTATATTCCTGTACATAGGGGGCAGTAATATAGTAGTTATATTCCTGTACATAGGGGACAGTATTATAGTAGTTATATTCTTGTACATATGGGGCGGTATTATAGTAGTTATATTCCTGTACATAAGGGGCAGAATTACAGTAGTTACCGTATATACTCGTGTATAAACAAAAAGTGTGCTTAAAAAACCTTACCTCGGCTTATCCTGGAGTCAATTAAAAAATAAAAAAACTTAATACTCACCCTCCGGTGCACGGATCCTTGGCTCGACTCCCGATCATCGGCGCGGCTCCCAGCAGCTCCTCTTCTCTCTTCTCTAGCCGGCAGAGTTGAGCCCATGTGATCAGCCGGCAGGCGCATGGAAGCGACTCTGCCGGCTAGAGAAGAAAGTAGAGGAGCCGCCGGGAACACGCCGAAGATCGGGGCTGAGTATAAAGTTTATTGTTTTTATGCGCTTGGCAGGGGGCTGGCTTTATACTACAGGGGGCTAGCTGTATACTAAATGGAGGCTGGCTGGCTGTATACTACATGGAGGCTGGCTGTATACTACATGGAGGCTGGCTGTATACTACATGGGGGCTGGCTGTATACTACATGGGGCTGGCTGGCTGTATACTACTGGGGGGTGGCTGTATACTACATGGGGGCTGACTGTATACTACATGGGGCTGGCTATATACTACATGGAGGCTGGCTGTATACTACATGGGAGCTGGCTGTATACTACTGGGGGCTGGCTGGCTGTATACTACACGGAGGCTGGCTGTATACTACATGGGGCTGGCTGTATACTACATGGGGGCTGGCTGTATTCTACATGGAGGCTGGCTGTATACTACATGGAGGTTGGCTGGCTGTATACTACATGGGGGCTGGCTGTATACTACATGTGGCTGGCTGTATACTACACGGAGGCTGGCTGTATACTACATGGAGGCTGGCTGTATACTACATGGACGCTGGCTGTATACTACATGGAGGCTGGCTGTATACTACATGGAGGCTGGCTGTATACTGTATGGGGACTGGCTGTATACTACATGGGGCTGGCTGTATACTACATGGGGGCTGGCTGTATACTACATGGGGGCTGGCTGTATACTACATGGAGGCTGGCTGTATACATGGGGCTGGCTGTATACTACAGGAGGCTGGCTGTATACTACAGGAGGCTGGCTGTATACTACATGGGGGCTGGATGTATACTACATGGGGGCTGGCTGTATACTACATGGGGACTGGCTGTATACTACTTGTGCAGGCTGTATACTACTTGGGGCAGGCTGTATACTACTTGGGGGCTGGCTGTATACTACTTGGGGCTGGCTGTATACTACTTGTGCAGGCTGTATACAACTTGGGGCTGGTTGTATACTACATGGGGGCTGGCTGTATACTACTTGGGGCTTGCTGTATACCACATGGGGCTGACTGTATACTACATGGGGGCTGGCTGTATACTACATGGGGGCTGGCTGTATACTACATGGGGCTGGCTGGCTGTATACTACATGGGGGCTGGCTGTATACTACATGGGGGCTGGCTGGTTCTATACTACACCCTCGGCTTATAGGTCAATAGGTTTTACCAGTTTTTGGTACTCTGCTTATACCCGAGTATATATGGTATATTCTTATACATAGGGATAAGTAAATATTTCATGCAGACATAGATTTGCAGATTTTCCCTTTAAGCTTCTTGCTGAAATGTCTATTGGCCACCGTTCACACCCACATAGCTGGCTGCAGTAACGTGAACATTTATATGATAATAATTGCCTGTTTCAGCGAACGCTTCCTCCCCTGTTGCTGATAAGTTGATAAACTGTGCAGGATCCTAGGAGAAGGCCTGGCAATCGTTTTACAGGACTCGATGGGCTCCACAAATCATCGCGGGGGAAAGGATTCATGTTTTGTGAGGAAATTTCATTCCCAGACTTCTTAGGACAAACACAGGAAGTTCATGAGGCAAGACGTACGGCCAGATACAGTATCTCCAGGGCATGTTTGTGACGCTGTTGACACGGGTTGTCCTGGTAACATGGCGTGTCCCCCGTCGGCCGGTAGCTGTGTCAGGCGTGGCTGTCACTGAGGCGTTTGTCAGGCACGGTGCCTCCTGGCACTACCACGGCTGCCCGGACCAGCTGGCAGAGACTCCTTATAATCAGCTCATGAGAAATGAAGAAGTCTGGCCTGGGGTAATGCAACACAAATCTGTATCCTAGAGGCACGATAATACTGTGCAAACATTAAGGGATCATCATCTTAAAGGGATTTTTTTTTAAAAATGGCTATGCTGTTGCTCCTGTCCTTTAGGAACTGTTTCGGGAGAAAAAGGAGGATCCTCAAAATTGACACTTCCCAAACCAAAATCAAAGCAACATCTCATGGGGCTCTTTATATACTTTCCATACATAGATCTTTCTAAAACAGAATAACAAATAGGCAGGAACTGGACCTTTATCTGCTACTTGCATTTCCAACTATGGGGCGGATTTAGTTACTAGTCCCTGCCGCGTTCCCCGATCCGGAATGTCCAACAACAATGCGCTGTGTGGGGAATCACTAAGATCGTGCACCCGATATCCTGCATGTGTCACTTCCCCGCTCAGGTCCACCGGAGTTCACCTTCTTCTTCCTGGTGCATGTAAGTGCATTGTCCGTGTATAATGCGCTGTGTGGGGAATCACTAAGATCGTGCACCCGATATCCTGCATGTGTCACTTCCCCGCTCAGGTCCACCGGAGTTCACCTTCTTCTTCCTGGTGCATGTAAGTGCATTGTCCGTGTATAATGCGCTGTGCGGGGAGTCACTAAGATCCTGCACCCGATATCCTGCATGTGTAGCTTCCCCGCTCAGGTCCCTGGAGTTCACCTTCTTCTTCCTGGTGCATGTAAGTGCATTGTCCGTGTATAATGCGCTGTGTGGGGAATCACTAGGATCGTGCACCCGATATCCTGCATGTGTCACTTCCCAGCTCAGGTCCCCGGAGTTCACCTTCTTCTTCCTGGTGCATGTAAGTGCATTGTCCGTGTATAATGCGCTGTGCGGGGAGTCACTAAGATCCTGCACCCGATATCCTGCATGTGTAGCTTCCCCGCTCAGGTCCCTGGAGTTCACCTTCTTCTTCCTGGTGCATGTAAGTGCATTGTCCGTGTATAATGCGCTGTGTGGGGAATCACTAGGATCGTGCACCCGATATCCTGCATGTGTCACTGCCCCGCTCAGGTCCACCGGAGTTCACCTTCTTCTTCCTGGTGCATGTAAGTGCATTGTCCGTGTAAAATGCTCCGTGCGGGGAGTCACTAAGATCGTGCGCCCGATATCCTGCATGTATCGCTTCCCCGCTCAGGTCCCCGGAGTTCACCTTCTTCTTTCTGGTGCATGTAAGTGCATTGTCTGTGTATAATGCGCTGTGCAGGGAGTCACTAAGATCCTGCGCCCGATATCCTGCATGTGTAGCTTCCCCGCTCAGGTCCCTGGAGTTCACCTTCTTCTTCCTGGTGCATGTAAGTGCATTGTCCGTGTGTAATGTGCTGTGCGGGGAGTCACTAAGATTCTGCGCCCGTTATCCTGCATGTGTCGCTTCCCCGCTCAGGTCCCCGGAGTTCACCTTCTTCTTCCTGGTGCATGTAAGTGCATTGTCCGTGTATAATGTGCTGTGCGGGGAGTCACTAAGATAGTGCACCAGATATCCTGCATGTGTCGCTCCTCCGCTCAGGTCCCTGGAGTTCACCTTCTTCTTCCTGGTGCATGTAAGTGCATTGTCCGTGTATAATGCGCTGTGCGGGGAATCACTAAGATCGTGCGCCTGATATCCTGCATGTGTCGCTTCCCCGCTCAGGTCCCTGGAGTTCACCTTCTTCTTCCTGGTGCATGTAAGTGCATTGTCCGTGTATAATGCGCTGTGCGGGGAGTCACTAAGATCGTGCGCCCGTTATCCTGCATGTGTTGCTTCCCCGCTTAGGTCCCTGGAGTTCACCTTCTTCTTCCTGGTGCATGTAAGTGCATTGTCCGTGTATAATGCGCTGTGCAGGGAGTCACTAAGATCCTTCACCCGATATCCTGCATGTGTCGCTTCCCCGCTTAGGTCCCCGGAGTTCACCTTCTTCTTCCTGGTGCATGTAAGTGCATTGTCCGTGTATAATGTGCTGTGCAGAGAGTCACTAAGATCCTGCACCCGATATCCTGCATGTGTCGCTTCCCCGCTCAGGTCCCCGGAGTTCACCTTCTTCTTCCTGGTGCATGTAAGTGCATTGTCCGTGTATAATGTGCTGTGCAGGGAGTCACTAAGATCCTGCACCCGATATCCTGCATGTGTCGCTTCCCCGCTCAGGTCCCCGGAGTTCACCTTCTTCTTCCTGGTGCATGTAAGTGCATTGTCTGTGTATAATGCGCTGTGCGGGGAGTCACTAAGATCCTGCGCCCGATATCCTGCATGTGTCGCTCCCCCGCTCAGGTCCCCGGAGTTCACCTTCTTCTTCCTGGTGCATGTAAGTGCATTGTCTGTGTATAATGCGCTGTGCGGGGAGTCACTAAGATCCTGCACCCGATATCCTGCATGTGTCGCTTCCCCGCTCAGGTCCCTGGAGTTCACCTTCTTCTTCCCGGTGCATGTAAGTGCATTGTCCGTGTATAATGCGCTGTGCGGGGAGTCACTAAGATCCTGCGCCCGATATCCTGCATGTGTCGCTTCCCCGCTCAGGTCCCTGGAGTTCACCTTCTTCTTCCCGGTGCATGTAAGTGCATTGTCCGTGTATAATGTGCTGTGCGGGGAGTCACTAAGATCCTGCGCCCGATATCCTGCATGTGTCACTTCCCCGCTCAGGTCCCTGGAGTTCACCTTCTTCTTCCTGGTGCATGTATGTGCATTGTCCATGTATAATGCGCTGTGCGGGGAGTCACTAAGATCCTGCACCCGATATCCTGCATGTGTCGCTTCCCCGCTCAGGTCCCCGGAGTTCACCTTCTTTTTCCTGGTGCATGTAAGTGCATTGTCCGTGTATAATGCGCTGTGCAGGGAGTCACTAAGATCCTTCACCCGATATCCTGCATGTGTCTCTTCCCCACTCAGGTCCCTGGAGTTCACCTTCTTCTTCCTGGTGCATGTAAGTGCATTGTCTGTGTATAATGCGCTGTGCGGGGAGTCACTAAGATCCTGCCCCCGATATCCTGCATGTGTCACTTCCCCGCTCAGGTCCCTGGAGTTCACCTTCTTCTTCCTGGTGCATGTAAGTGCATTGTCCGTGTATAATGCGCTGTGCGGGGAGTCACTAAGATCCTGCACCCGATATCCTGCATGTGTCACTTCCCCGCTCAGGTCCCTGGAGTTCACCTTCTTCTTCCTGGTGCATGTAAGTGCTTGGGCTTGCGACACAATTTAAAAGTTAAATCCATTGCCCATACTGTATTTTGTAGGGGAAGAGCTACTACTGAGCAATAAGTGCATCCACATTCATCTCAACTAAAAGCCTCAGATCAGGAATAGAACAGACATTTTTTAGAATGTTGCATTATTTCCCCAAATTTTCATGAAAGACAATATTCAGCACATACTGCAGCGAAATACTTATAACAGATTAATTTATATTTTTGGTACGTCCAGTTTACTCCAGACACCAAAATGGTCACAAATGGCGACTCCTCAGTCCTGGTGATCTGAAAATAATGATCCTTATCTGCAACATGATATAAAATGTTTCAAGGTACTGTAGAATAGAAGATAGGGGCTTCTGAAATGACACTACCCCTGCGTCTCATGTGAAAATTAGGTGAGAAGAGTCATATTTGGATTTGGGGGAGTTTTCACATAAATTAGTGAATTCTAGAAAGGAAATTTCATAGAATTTCATGTGGGTGCTAGTAGTTTAGAGGCGTAAAATCTTCTGACAGGTTCTCTTTTAGGTAAAATGTATCTTGGTCCACCAGGGTTGGGGCCATGATTACTGGTGCATCTATTTTGCCGATGACAATAAAAGAGAACTGCCCAGGCCACAAACCTGAGCAGGAGTAGGACTTCATAATTTGTGACCTGATCAGTAACCTCATAAATGTGTCCAAAGGATGATTGGATCATGAGACAATGACTAGCACTAGCATGAACGGTGCATATTTTAAAATGTAATTCTGTGAGAGCCGTACAATATGCAGGTCCCTCAGTAGATAGGTAGCTCCAGCCCATGACCCCCCGTACATAGGTAGCCCCAGCACATGCTCTCCTGTAGATAGGTAGCCCCATCACATGCTCTCCTGTAAATCGGTAGCCCCAGCACATGCCCTACAGTAGATAGGTAGCCCCAGCATATGCCCCCAGTAGATAGGTAGCCCCAGCACCTGCCCCCAGTAGATAGGTAGCCACAGCACATGCCACAGTAGATAGGTAGACACAGCACATGCCCTCCAATAGATAGGTAACCCCAGCACATGCCTTCAGGCAGATAGGTAGCCCCAGCAAATGCCCCCAGTAGATAGGTAGCCACAGCACATGCCATCCAGTAGATAGGTAGCCACAGCACGAGCCCTCCAGTAGATAGGTAGCCCCAGCATATGCCCCCAGTAGATAGGTAGCCACAGCATATGCCCCCAGTAGATAGGTAGCCCCAGCACATGCCCTCCAGTAGATAGGTAGCCCCAGCACATGCCCTCCAGAAGATAGAGTTGCTATAGCACATATCCCCAGTAGATAGGTAGCCACAGCACATGCCACAGTAGATAGGTAGCCACAGCACACGCCTTTAGGTAGATAAGTAGCCACAGCACATGCCTTCAAGTAGATAGGTAGCCACAGCACATGCCTTCAAGTAGATAGGTAGCCACAGCACATGCCCCCAGTAGAAAGGTAGCCACAGCACATGCCCTCCAGTAGATAGGTAGCCCCAGCACAAGTCCTCCAGTAGATAGGAAGCCCCAGCACATGTCCTCCAGTAGATAGGTAGCCCCAGCACATGTCCTCCAGTAGATAGGTAGCCACAGCACATGCCTTCCAGTAAATAGGTAGCCACAGCAAATGCCTTCAAGTAGATAGGTACCACACAGCACATGCCCCCAGTAGATAGGTAGCCACAGCACATGCCACAGTAGATAGGTAGCCACAGCACATGCCCCCAGTAGATAGGTAGCCACAGCACATGCCTTCCAGTAGATAGGTAGCCACAGCACATGCCTTCCAGTAGATAGGTAGCCACAGCACATGCCACAGGAGATAGGTAGCCGCAGCACATGCCTTCCAGTAGATAGGTAGCCACAGCAAATGCCTTCAAGTAGATAGGTAGCCACAGCACATGCCCCCAGTAGATAGGTAGCCACAGCACATGCCCTCCAGTAGATAGGTAGCCCCAACACAAGTCTTCCAGTAGATAGGCAGCCCCAGCACATGCCCTCCAGTAGATAGGTAGCCCCAGCACATGCCATCCAGAAGATAGGTAGCCCCAGCACATGCCCTCCAGAAGATAGAGTTGCTACAGTACATGCCCCCAGTAGATAGGTAGCCACAGCACATGCCACAGTAGATAGGTAGCCACAGCACATGACCTCAGTAGATAGGTAGCCCCAGCACATGCCTTCAGGCAGATAGGTAGCCCCAGCACATGCCCCCAGTAGATAGGTAGCCACAGCACATGACCTCAGTAGATAGGTAGCCACAGCACATGACCTCAGTAGATAGGTAGCCCCAGCACATGCCATCCAGAAGATAGAGTTGCTACAGCACATACCCTCCAGAAGATAGGTAGCCGCAGCACATGCCCCCCAGTAGATAGGTAGCCACAGCACATGCTTTTAAGTAGATAGGTATCCACAGCACATGCCTTCAAGTAGATAGGTAGCCACAGCACATGCCCACAGTAGATAGGTAGCCACAGCACATGCCTTCCAGTAGATAGGTAGCCACAGCACATGCCCACAGTAGATAGGTAGCCACAGCACATGCCTTCCAGTAGATAGGTAGCCACAGCACATGCCCACAGTAGATAGGTAACCTTGTTGCTCCCGTGCTCCTGCCTATGACACAGGCGCTGCCGTCATTGCTTAGGTGACGGTGGCTGGGTTATAGAGAGGAGTGGATGCAATTGCAGTGGTGACAGGGCCTAGGTCGCACATTGGACGCAGGCAGAGATGTTATAGTGATCAGAGGTGTGTGTCTAGACACACAAAGCGCCGATCGCTATTTATTAAAGATTTTTCTGTAAGCCATCAAAAGACTCACATCTCCTGAGCCATAGATTCCCGACCCCTGGACTGGCATATGTACAAAACGCACATTTATTTGCATGTAGCCGAACAATGAGAAGGAGAGGGAAGTAGATGCAGATTTTACACGTGAGTAAACACATGGAGGATACAACATTCGTATCGTCATTCAACTTCACTGAGTCAGCGTCTGCTTGTACAAATCAACCACGGAGGAGTCTATACTGATGTCTGGACATCGTCATCCGTCTCAGCACAGATACTAATCTGCAGAACATGAAAGATGATCGCTGGCCACTGAAGTCATTACAGGCTATTTATAGAATATCTGTGTAGTGCTAATAGGTCTAGTGATGGCAGATACCTGCGAGTAATCCCAGGCCATATATACTGCCTGCAACTATCAACTTACAGGGAAAGTAACCGCTGTGATCAATTACTAAAAAATGTACCGGGGTGGTCTACCTTGTGTTACCTCATACGAGTCCTCTGGTTGGTCCTCTTTTATCAGCCACAAAGAACATTGAGGACTTATGTAGTAAGCCAAAACTCGATTCATACAAATGAGTGGGGAGTGCTGTGGGGAAATGGAGACATCCGGGAATACCCCCCGGGGCAAGGGCAAGGGAGGGACCAGAAAAACTAAAGTGTACTTACCCTTCTCCAGCTACTGCATCGTTACTTCCAGTCTGTCACCTTTGGCTGAAGTGACACTATGACCTAAAAGGCTTCTGGAAATGCCAATGGTAACGCCAGAGACCTGTGTGACGTGGGAACCGGAGCAGGTTAAGTCGTATTAGTGTTTTATCGTCCCCTCCTGCCTTAATGCCAAATTTTTTTTTTCTCCGGGATTGCAGGTGCAAAAGTCAAACAGTATCACAATACTAGTAGTGATCATCACCTCCCCGGATGACAACGAGGGGGTGCAAACTGTTGTTATAACAGCCATAATAGCTATTGTAGCAGGAACTATCCTCCCTACCTTGGCGATGACGGTTGTTTTTAGGATTGTAGGTGCTAAACAGCCAAAACACCCACCACAATATCAGTAGTGATCGTCATTGAGCAGTGGTAAACTGTTATTGTGATAGCCAGGAATCTCTGCGAGGCTCCGAAATCTGTTGTAGTAGGAACTCTCCTCCCTATCTTGACACCTATATTTTTTTTTTTTCAAAATTTTAAGTGCTAACACCCAAACACACAGAGTGACATTAGAAGTGACTCTCGCCCGTTGTGATGTCATTTATGTGACGCAACTGTTTATGAGACTCCCAAGCCTGTTTTAATATCTCTTTAATAATTCCTTTACGGTCCCCTACTTAAGGACACCCGACTTACAGACGACCGATAGTAAAAGACGGACTGTGACCTGTGGTGAAGCTCTATAGATGCTGTACTATAGTCCCAGACTGCAATGACCAGCTGTAAAGTGTCTGTAATGAAGCTTTATCGATAATCCTTGCTCCAATTACAGCAAAAAATTTTGAAACTCCAATTGTCACTGGGACAAAAAATTTTTTTGTCTGGATCTACCAATATAATATATAACGTTTCAACTTACATACAAATTCAACTTAAGAACAAACCTACGGACCCTATCTTGTACGTAACCCGGGGACTGCCTGTATTTATATAGCGCCTACAGATTCCGCAGCGCTGCAAAGAGCTTGCCAAATCGGTCCCTGTCCCCAATGGGGCTCACAATCTAATCGGTTGTAGCAGGAACTGTAATAGACCCTACAATACAAATCCACGGTTGTGCCAAAACACTGCAATACAGTACAGTATATTATATGAGAGACCAAACCCGTGCTTAAAATAATCAGCAAAAATAGAAAAAAGTTGAAACAAACAAGGACTGCGGCGTTAAGGGGTCGGCTCTTGCGGAGAAATATCATGTCACAATTCCATTGACTTACAAGCTGCAGATCCTCTTATATGTAACCAGAGAGGCAATCTGATTCTCCCGTATTCAAGCAGGTTATCTAAGGCATCCCGCTCCCGAGGCCTCGCTCCCTAAATTCCCTGGCACATCATTTGGCTAAGCCAACACAAACCCTGGGCCACATGTGGATTAGCTGTTACATTATGTTCTACCTCATCAGTGTTCATTCTCTCTCTCTCTCTGGAAGCAGCGAGACTCAATTTCCGTCTCTTCTGATCCACTTGGAAGATTTTCAGAGTGTAACTAATTTCTTCTAAAAGTCCTGTAAAGCCGAACAGAGCGGGAAGGAACTGCCAAATACCACAATCAGAACCCGATCTCTACGTCTTCTCCACTCAGAGACCTTCTCCTCACCAGGATATCTGGCTGCCTCCTCTCATTCTCAAGTGAGTGGTTTAGGGCAGGAGTCCAGGATGCAAACATCTCTTGGGTGCCTTTGCCGCAACACCAAACGGACAACCAAATAAACCTATTTCTAATTAATGGATACATTTTCTGTGCGCAACAAGTACATTTTCAGTGATGACTGGGGTGCTTGAGACACGACGGACAATTATTTCACTGGTGAAACTTGTGTCCCAGGTCAAAATTGCCACCCCCATGCCCGTACCCTCTCCACCCAAGTCACTAAATTGACTTCATTTAATACGGAAAGTTTAATGATTCATCTCTAAAAATGGAAGCTATGTTATATTTACAACATAAAAAGTTTTGAAACAACAATATGAAAGCCTATTTGCCTTCAAAAGGTAAAGCAAACATATGGCGTCAGAGTGATATAAACAAAATATTTATACAAAAAGTCCATTCATGTAAAAAAAATATATATGTATATGCACCCCAGGTTATACCTGCATAGTTCAATTTACAATATACAAGATATACACCTAATTTTACCACAAAAAATTAGGAAAAGTTATTGACTCGACTATAAACCTAGAATGGGAAATGCAATGGTCACAGCCTGCCCTCACTAGTGAAATGCCCAGCAGCCTCCCCTCACTAGTGAAATGCCCAGCAGCCTCCCCTCACTAGTAAAATGCCCAGCAGCCTCCCCTCACTAGTGAAATGCCCAGCAGCCTCCCCTCACTAGTAAAATGCCCAGCAGCCTCCCCTCACTAATAAAATGCCCAGCAGCCTCCCCTCACTAATAAAATGCCCAGCAACCTCCCCACTAATAAAATGCCCAGCAGCCTCCCCCACTAATAAAATGCCCAGCAGCCTCCCCCACTAATAAAATGCCCACCAGCGTCCCCTCACTAGTAAAATGCCCAGCAGCCTCCCCTCACTAATGAAATACCCAGCAACCTCCCCACTAATAAAATGCCCAGCAGCCTCCCCTCACTAATGAAATGCCTAGTAGCCTCCTCACTAATGAAATGCCCAGTAGCCTCCCCTCACTAGTAAAATTCCCAGGAGCCCCCCCCACTAATAAAATGCCCAGCAGCCTCCCCCACTAATAAAAGGCCCAGTAGCCTCCCCCACTAATAAAATGCCCATCAGCCTCCCCTCACTAATAAAATGTCCAGCACCCTCCTCTCACTAATAAAATGTCCAGCACCCTCCTCTCACTAATAAAATGTCCAGCACCCTCCCCTCAGTAACGAAATGCCCAGCAGCCCCCCTCACTAATGAAATGACCAGCAGCGTCCCCTCACTAGTAAAATGCCCAGCAGCCTCCCCCACTAATAAAATGCCCAGCAGCCTCCCCCACTAATAAAATGCCCAGCAGCCTCCCCTTACTAAGGAAATACCCAGCAGCCTCCCCTCACTGATGAAATCCCCAGTAGCCTCCCCTCACTAAGGATATACCCAGCAGTCTCCCCTGCTGCCTCCCCTCAGTACTTAACTGCTCCACACTGCTCCTCTTCCCTCTCGGCTTCCTGAGTAGCAGCGTGGGTAGAAAAAGGTCCATGCGCTTTGCCTGTGCACGCACTAAGCTATCAGCGACCGGTCTCTACCCACACTACTACACAGGTAGCAGAGAGAAAAGAGGGGCAACTGAGGCAGGTACTAAGTTTATTAATTTTCATATGTACGAGAGGGGCTTTTACAACACAACAAATGCAGCTTTATTCTCAAATATAAACGGTAACTACAGGAGATACCCAGGTTATATAATAACATAATAGATACTTGATATAAAACAGGAACGTGACATTTCTCTAGAATGATGCAGTCTCTTCCTGTTAGTAGACATGAAGTAGTAGAGAGCAGGATAGATGTCACCATCGGGAATGACTCAGCACATGAGAACTGCATGAATCAGATTGTTGTTATTTTTCTTGGACAAAAAGACCAGTTCTTAGTAAAGAAGCAAATAATATGTTATAGGTCATTGTTCTCACGTTGAGAGTTCTATAAAAAAAACTTTTTTAGCAGTCTTAAAAGGGAACCTGGGAAGTTGATTTGGACAACGTAACTTTCAAGCAGTTACCGTAAATTTAAAAAAATAAAAACTTTTTCCCTCACCATGTTCTGACTTCTGACCCTGTAGATAACCGAAATAAATGTTGCTGTTGGTCCGCTCACCATAGTCTTCTTACACACGCTCCACCTCACTATACTGCCTATGGGTCCAATGTCATGAATCTGGCAAATGGGTGAGATTTTACAGATCTCTTCTACAAGCTGGAGTAGTTTTCCAGTGAAGAATTTGACTTGTGTTGCCGACTTAAAAAATAGGGTCACGTAAATTACATCATTTAATGCCGATGTAGCGTGAAGGAAATCCACAATGAATGCTAGGAAGGCATGTCTACCACCTATTCTACTCCACGAGAAATTTTTGTGTGCACCGGGATGAAAAGCAGTTTGGGATTGTAAAAAATCTGCACCAAATTCCGAATAGAAGCTATGGCTGTGGACAAAACCATAGTCTATGAGCTCCCATCTGCTTCATTTACACATACCCAACATCTCCCGATGCTCGGACAAAGATTTCCACCATGGCAGACCCATATCCTTCTTCCAGTAACTTTGGTTCAGCATTGGTCATCTGGAACTATCCTTTGGATGGCTTTCTTTTTGACAAACGATAGTTTGAGTCTAAAGGCGCCCATGTTCAGTTGACATGTCCTCTTCTGATACCCTGCTATACATTGGCTTGGTCAGACCTATATGCGTTATTAATGGAGAAATGCTTATCTCACAGGAGGTAATCTCCGAAGAACAAGGCATCAGTCAGTTCAATTCCAACTTGGTCAATCTCTATCTTCCCAACATCTATAGTTCGAGGACAGTTGGGAGCCTCATACTCATTAAATGGTTGGTCAAACCTGAATATCAATGGAGGCCTGACCTGGAATACAATCTGTCTACAAAAACATTTAGATGTAGGAAATTCATCTGTAGACCACTAGTATATGAATTTCTGATCTGATAAGTGTAGAGGTCATAAAGACAAAATTTTACTAAAATAAGCTGGCTCACTTACAAGTGCGGCTAAGAGCGAGGGAGCCTGGCTTAGTTCGGTACACGCTTTTTCTAATGATGGCGGTGTTATGCAATACAGGCTTTTTATCTGTCCAAAAAGCTTATGGAGGAAGACTGTGGAACCCACACATTCACAAAGACGAGCCAAAGAGGCCACAGCCAATAAATCTCCTGCTTAGAAATCACCGAGGGGAATCTTTTTTTTCCCATTCTCATACAATTCCTTCATTCTAAACCGATTATGTGTTAGCAACGAAGACTAGAGAAGACAACTACTGGAGCTGATTCTGTCTCTCAAGCCAATAATTTACTAGTTTGTGTATTTGGACGCACTTTTTTTCCCCCTCTATGATATTTGGTTGTGTAAAACAAGATGTGTGCACATTGTGGAAGTGTACAAGAACATGGACTGTGAAGCTTCAAGACAGAGGTTCCCAGTTCATCCTCCTATGGCAGTGATGGCGAACCTTTTAGTGGCCGAGTGCCCAAACTGCAAACCAAAACCCCCCTTATTTATTGCGAGGTGCCAACCAAAAATTAAAGCAGTAACTTATTGCTCCCTGCACTTCAACAACGTTCGATCTTATTGGCCTCATGAGGACAAAATGGAAAATTTGCATAATTTTAGCTTCTTTCCATTGTCCCTCTGTGCACAGAGTATCGTGGGGCCAGCAGAAGGTCCTCCAAAGATAATTCGGCCCCGTCTACTCAATCTCCCCCTTCCTACATACCCAAGTAGCGAAGTAAGTATCACTTAAATATATGATACTTGGAACTGCAGGAAGATTCTATATGTCCTATCTGGTGTGCTGGGGTGATGGCCTGGGTGCCCACTGAAATGGCTCTGAGTGCCGCCTCTGGCACCCATGCCATAGGTTCGCCACCACTGTCCTATGGTATATAAGTTTACCCCCTAATAGTACCTCTATCACGGTGATGTAGCTATGAAGCTGAGATAATAGTTTCACCCTGCACCGATGTGAATTTGACTTTCCCCACCACAGAAGACGACACCAGTTTTACACGCAGCGCACAGTAGGTGGCTCTATTGCAGTTTTTGCCTCAACCCTAATCACTGCCTATCGATCCATTCCTCCAAAATGATGACATTTTATTTCTTGAGACTTATAAAGACAAAAAAGTGATTGATATTCTGCTATTAGATAAGAGTCCAGTACAATGACCCACTTCTGGGAAAGCCTATATGAATTACCTCTTTCACAATGGTTGTCTTCTAGTTTTCGTAGACTCCTGATTATTTTGTAGCAATACATCTACTTGTAGACCACAGGACCTATAAATCCCAGCAACGATTGGTCAGCTTGAATATGGTTTTTACCAAATTGTTACTGATATCATAATGGGGCTTGGTTATACTTATGCCTTGTGATAAGAGCAGGTAACATATAACTGCATTACCGGTAGTTTCGGACTGGCCCACCAGAGATCCTCTGGTGGACCCAGGTTCTAACCCAACACTGGATCCTAAAAGTACTGCTGAGACAACTCAATTTGGCAGCTGGTGGGGTCTATTTCCCATGGGATAAAGAATGGTGAGCACCCAGAATTATTTGATCTGGTAATAATAATAATAATTCTTTAATTATATAGCCCCTACAGATTACGCAGCGCTGCACAAAGCATGTCAAATAGGCCCAAAGAACCCCAGTCCAACACTTGTAATTTACCAGACAGATAGACAACAACTGAAAGTTGGTGCCATGAGGCCGCCCCATAAAGTTCTCCGTCTCAGAGACATTTTCTCACACATTTGATGGATGTAGGAATGTTCAAGCCATTTACAATGTACAGTTTATAATGAAAAACAAATTATTTCCCCGGATCTTCCAAGCCAAAGCCTTTGGGATACAATAGAACATTAATTCTTGGCTCCGCAATGAAGAAAGCCATTGGCACTCCTTAAAACTACAAGATAACTTCCACCCCTGGAGCTGAAGGAACAATGAGGTTTTCAAACGAGCTGAAGATGTAACCTACAGCCATCGCATGAGTCTTTTGTGCCTGGGAATACTGCCCAAAACGAGGTACCAACACAATGGCCACATTTAGAAGTGTTTGCGCCAGTTTTCTGTCTGACTTTCTGTCTGCGCCAGTTCTGTGTCGCGGCTGCACCCATACGGCAGTACATCCAGGACAGACGGTCAAACCCGAACACATAACCCGACTGTCGGGTTGGCTCACTTCTAACAAAGACATTATATAAGTACTTTTATTAGAGAAGAACTGTTCCAGCTTTCCACCAACTCTATGCCATTCCAAGGAAATAGAAGTGATATCAATATCAATTTTGTTACGTCCCGACTGTCCAGCGATTAGATGCATGCAATGTGAACTCTAATTACACACTGACATTTGTAATTTTCAAAAGTGCTGCTCATTTGGTTTCATGTATAGAGTCGTGGTATCTCGGAAGCATCGTATGCAATTGCATATACTGTAACACTGCATGTTATCACTGCCGGGGACACATATGATAGCCCCTTAATAGATCAGTGTACAGGCAGTCCCCGGGTTACATACAAGATAGGGTCTGTAGGTCTGTTATTAAGTTGAATTTGTATGTAAGTTGGAACCATATACTTTATCATTGTAACCCCAGTCAAAATTTTTATGGTCTCTGTGATAATTGGATTTTAAAAATGTTGGATTGTCATAAGAACCAGGATTAACAATAAAGCTTCATTACAGACACCTGTGATAACTGTTACAGCTGATTATTGTAGTCTAGGACTAAAGTACAGGAAATTACCAACATCCAGAGGTCCGTTTGTAACTAGGGGTCGTCTGTAAGTCGGGGACCGCCTGTATTCATCTCCTGAAATATTGGATATTCCGCGCTGTTTGGTGCAGATGAATTCCCAGTAGTATCTGACCAGTGTTGTTACAATAAGAGACAAAGAGATAGCTATCGTAAAAACGGTCCGATTCCCAACATATCCCCGGCTGTGTCTTATCTCCCAGTGCCATGCATCCTCTGTCTGTTGTGGTTGTTTAGATCTGGGTGGGGGGGGGGATGTCTTTTCTCAAATGTATCCTCATGTAGAGGACTGACAGGACTGATACTGGACTTTTACTAGGAGACTATGCTGACAGACGGCATGTAACGTGGCACTAATGTCAAGTGTATTATGTCTGCGCCTCACAGACATAGACCTTATCTCTGACCAGGCTGAGTAGGGGCTAATGCGGTAGTAAAAGTAAGTGGATCCGGACCCAGGGGCGCTACATTTTCTAGTAGGTAGAGTTTCGGCTGAATTATCCAAAGAGCCAAGAACTTTTAGAAAGGAAAAAAATTGGGTCCGGAAGCATGAAATACCACTCCCAGACTGCGGGGGCAGTGTTGTCGGAGATATGCAATGTAAGGCTTATGAGCCTTATAGTAGTTATATTCCTGTACATAGGGGTAGTATTATAGTAGTTATATTCCTGTACATAGGGGGCAGTATTATAGTAGTTATATTCCTGTACATAGGGGGCAGTATTATAGTAGTTATATTCTTGTACATAGGGGGTAGTATTATAGTAGTTATATTCTTGTACATAGAGGGCAGTATTATAGTAGTTATATTCTTGTACATAGGGGGTAGTATTATAGTAGTTATATTCTTGTACATAGGGGGCAGTATTATAGTAGTTATATTCTTGTACATAGGGGGCAGTATTATAGTAGTTATATTCCTGTACATAGGGGGCAGTATTATAGTAGTTATATTCTTGTACATAGGAGACAGTATTATAGTAGTTATATTATTGTACATAGTGGGCAGTATTATAGCAGTTATATTCCTGTACATAGGGAGCAGTATTATAGTAGTTATATTCTTGTACATAGGGAGCAGTATTATAGTAGTTATATTCCTGTACATAGGGGGCAGTATTATAGTAGTTATATTCCTGTACATAGGAGGCAGTATTATAGTAGTTATATTCTTGTACATAGGGGGCAGTATTATAGTAGTTATATTCCTGTACATAGGGGGCAGTATTATAGTAGTTATATTCCTGTACATAGGGGGCAGTATTATAGTAGTTATATTCTTGTACATGGGGAGCAGTATTATAGTAGTTATATTCCTGTACATAGGGAGCAGTATTATAGTAGTTATATTCCTGTACATAGGGAGCAGTATTATAGTAGTTATATTCTTGTACATAGGGAGCAGTATTATAGTAGTTATATTCTTGTACATAGAGGGCAGTATTATAATAGTTATATTCCTGTACATAGGGAGCAGTATTATAGTAGTTATATTCTTGTACATAGAGGGCAGTATTATAATAGTTATATTCTTGTACATGGGGAGCAGTATTATAGTAGTTATATTCTTGTACATAGGGGGCAGTATTATAGTAGTTATATTCTTGTACATAGGGGGCAGTATTATAGTAGTTATATTCCTGTACATAGGGGGCAGTATTATAGTAGTTATATTCCTGTACATAGGGGGCAGTATTATAGTAGTTATATTCCTGTACATAGGGGGCAGTATTATAGTAGTTATATTCTTGTACATGGGGAGCAGTATTATAGTAGTTATATTCCTGTACATAGGGGGCAGTATTATAGTAGTTATATTCCTGTACATAGGGGGCAGTATTATAGTAGTTATATTCCTGTACATAGGGGGCAGTATTATAGTAGTTATATTCCTGTACATAGGGGGCAGTATTATAGTAGTTATATTCCTGTACATAGGGGGCAGTATTATAGTAGTAATATTCTTGTACATAGGGGGCAGTATGATAGTAGTTATATTCCTGTACATAGGGGACAGTATTATAGTCATATTCCTGTACATATGGGGCAGTATTATATTAGTTATATTCTTGTACATAGGGGGCAGTATTATAGTAGTTGTATTCCTGTACATAGGGGGCAGTATTATAGTAAATATAATCTTGTACATAGGGGACAGTATTATAGTAGTTATATTCTTGTACATAGGGGGCAGTATTATAGTAGTTATATTCCTATACATAGGGGACAGTATTATAGTCATTATATTCCTGTACATAGGGGGCAGAATTATAGTAGTTATATTCTTGTACATAGGGGGCAGTATTATAGTAGATATATTCTTGTACATAGGGGGCAGTATTATAGTAGTTATATTCTTGTACATATGGGGCAGTATTATAGTAGTTATATTCTTGTACATAGGGGGCAATATTATATTAGTTATATTCCTGTACATAGGGCGCAGTATTATAGTAGTTATATTCTTGTACATAGGGGGCAGTATTATAGTAGTTATATTCCTGTACATAGGGGGCAGTATTATAGTAGTTATATTCCTGTACATAGGGGGCAGTATTATAGTAGTTATATTCTTGTACATAGGGGGCAGTATTATAGTAGTTATATTCTTGTACATAGGGGGCAGTATTATAGTAGTTATATTCTTGTACATAGGGGGTAGTATTATAGTAGTTATATTCTTGTACATAGGGGGCAGTATTATATTAGTTATATTCTTGTACATAGGGGGCAGTATTATAGTAGTTATATTCTTGTACATAGGGGACAGTATTATAGTAGTTATATTCCTGTACATAGGGGGCAGTATTATAGTAGTTATATTCTTGTACATAGGGAGCAGTTTTATAGTAGTCATATTCCTGTACATAGGGAGAAGTATTATATTAGTTATATTCCTGTACATAGGGGGCAGTATTATAGTAGTTATATTCCTGTACATAGGGGGCAGTATTATAGTAGTTATATTCCTGTACATAGGGGACAGTATTATAGTATATTCCTGTACATAGGGGGCAGTATTATAGTAGTTATATTCCTGTACATAGGAGGCAGTATTATAGTAGTTATATTCTTGTACATAGGGGGCAGTATCATAGTAGTTATATTCTTGTACATAGGGGGCAGTATTATAGTAGTTATATTCTTGTACATAGGGGCAGTATTATAGTAGTTATATACTTGTACATAGGGAGCAGTATTATAGTAGTTGTATTCCTGTACATAGGGGGCAGTATCATAGTAGTTATATTCTTGTACATAGGGGGCAGTATTATAGTAGTTATATTCCTGTACATAGGGGGCAGTATTATAGTAGTTATATTCTTGTACATAGGGAGCAGTATTATAGTACTTATATACTTAAGATAAAGGATTAAGGACCTCCTAGGTTAAAAATATAAAATCTGCCAGCTCCATCTGCTCTAATGAATAATTCAGAACATTAAGACTAATTCAGAAACCTTTCCACCAGTGAATGAAGCTGATAGCCACAGCCTTGAAATCACATATAGGAATTCTTGCCCTGACTAGATTACGCCCTCTACACACCCTTTTCTTGTTGATTAGGGCTGACATCATACTTGCAGTTTTTTTTTTTTTTTGGGGCAGGGCAGAGAAAGCAGAGACTTGAGTCAGAGGCTCATTCCAGTCCTGTTTCCTGCTGTCTGCACTACAATAAGGTAAGCTGCTGCCTCCATCCATATGCTGTGTGTGTAGCTGTGATTCGTCGGATAGCTGTATTATTAAAAGTTACAGCATGGCGGTAATACATGCACCTTCGTAAGTCTAGGGGGTGCAGGAGCATTGATTATACCTGCTGTATGTGCTTCGTACAGGTCAAAGTCCTTCTGTCTACTCATTGCACTGCTGTAGATGACTGAACATCTTAGGGCGGAAGCTACTTGTGTGTATTTAACTGTAGCTGAAGAGCTTGCAATCAGATAATTTTGTAATAACTGCGTTAACCTGAGTGTTACATGTAAATTCACAGCAGGTGGGATAAAGCCATGTAAGATCTTATAGGAACCTGTCACCTATATATGTAGGTTTGCATGTGTGTGTGTGTTTGGTTTACTATGGTATCTAGTAAGAAATGGGTAATCTGTAGGGGGTGGAGAAGTCAATGAGGCGTGAGGCGCTTCTCACCTTGTGCCTCAATGTCATTTTTGGTTTGTAGAGATTGCACACTATATAGAGACCTTACATTTTTTATACTAATTTAGAAATAGAAGTTTTGGGACCCGAGTTTGATTGTATCTGGGGCTGGACTACGTGTATGGCTTTTGAGAGAGTGGATGTAGTTTTGGGTCGGAGGAGGTATTTTTGGAATGTGAGTGTATTGTGGTTAACCAGCTCCCCCTCCTCCATGATACCGGACAGGATAGTCTGCTTTATACATTCCACGCTATGAATGGATGAGGAGGGGGGGTAGGACTGAGAGGTGGGGGGAATTGTGAAATAAAAGGAGGGACACAATGTACCTCTAAGTGTTATATTGGCCAAACAAAGCTTTGTGCACACTGAAATTTTACCCTTTTACCAAGCAGATTATATGCATTGCCCTTGTCTTTGTTGCCACCACTGTTGTTAGTATTAGTCCTCCTTAGGCCACGCCTACATCCTTTGACCCCCCCGCCCTGCATTGTCAAGATGGAGACCGTTTTAGGCGAGTCTTCCTAGTCTATGGTGGACACGAATATTGATGATTTTACTTTTTTATCTGGCCCTCACCGTTCCTCAGCATAAGGCACCGTTAGCTTTGACAATAGATAAACTAATTTAAGGTGGGTGTCTAGAAAAATAATAAAAATCTTATACTCACCTCTCTCTGCGCTTCTGTTCACCCATAACTGTTGGAACTCCAAACCAAACTACTATTGTGTGCCTGCTAGACAGTGGTTGGGAAAAAGCTCTGCGGATGAATGGCAGTGTCGGAGAAGGCGAGTATAAGATTTTTATTGTTTTCATAGCCCCTCTTCCCAAAGCCTTATATAAAAAGTTTTATAAGCCAGGACAACCCCTTTAAGTTCTCGACTGTCAGCTGGGTGGTTCTGGACCGGAATAGACAGCATGGTACCGCCCATCTGACTGTAGAGACTCATAATGGCATATTGAGTCCTGAAACTAAGAGCTCAGAAAAGATATTGGCTAAAGAATAAAAATCCAAACCATGATACAAAAAGTTGAAGATGGGTCTTCTCTAACTGTACTCCCCTACATTTCATAAAATTTTTCTTGGAATTGGAGATTTAGTAACGTAATTAAGATTGTCATCCAAACGTCCCATTATATCTAAGTCTGTCGGGCGAGACATCTTAATGATGAGTTACAGAAATTTCGAAGGGATCGGGAAAGATGTTCCGTATCTCGATAAGACAGTAGTCAATTGACCTATCGAAAAAAAATGTATGGATCGTGATTAAAGAAGCAGATAATAAATCTAACCCTTAGAGATTGGGGGTTTCCCGTAAGAATTTATAGGCAAAGATTTTTTTTAAAAGGTGAGGGATTGCTCATTTGGCTAAACACATCGGTAAAGTATGTGCAATAGATTAGTCCCTATGGAAAATAGGGGATTCCTGAGGACAACTCTAGATGCCAACGAGACCCCAGAAGCTGTATGATTCGTGTCCTGAGTCTGCAGTAGATGAGGTTATCAGGCATGTAGGATGGACAGGCGTGCCGAGACATCTTACGCAATCACCGCAGGAATTCTGCTTTCTTTGTACAATTTCCTTTTCGTTTTTCAGGGTTGAGATCTTACTTTGACAGTGGTCTACTCGCTCACCTCCCCCCGGGCTGTATGTCAGCATTAACCCCATGTTAACTATCAATTATAAGGAAGACTGGGGAAGCTTCTTTTATGGCCTGTTTCTTACATTCTGGATTTTCGACAGCAGTTTCCAGGCCCTGGGTTTGTAGACGATTTCCTAGTAAAATAACTTGATTTGGGTTCATGAAGAAAAGCCACATTTTCCAGAGCTGCTGCTCAATGACTGCCGTTTCCTGTGTTTCAATAGCAGTGACATTTACAGGAAACTACAATAGGAGAGTCCTACAATCCAGTGTGCCTAGGGCGTGGCAGGGCTGCTCCTGGGGGTTTTTTATGGTTCCCTCATCGAGAGCCTCTCCTGATTTCCACTAACAAAACCAAAATTCACTCAAACTGCAATATTAAGGTCTTTAAAACGTGAAGGTATGAAGTCGAATATTTCAAACTGTTTCTTTTTTTAGAAATAAAATTCAATTTTTTAGAAAACAATTGCTGAAACACCAGGTGACCTCGGGAAAGAGGGAACATCTCCTGAATTATCTGAGTCGTCTTCGCTCTTCTTTGGTGGCACTCAGGAGAGGAGGAATAATTCAGCATTTGCTCTAGGGTTTATAAAAAGGGGGCTCTGGAGTCTGTAAGCAGAGGAGGTTATTATCTGGGGTCTCTATTTTAAGAAAGTTTCAGATCGGTATTTATAGAGGGTCATTTTTCTTAGGTGTCGCTTTTGTTATCGGTTTGGTCATGATAGTTTTTCATAGGAAATTAGGTATACCTCCTTTATTTTTTAAAAGGACTGTGGACCATATTATGGATGCTTGGCAATATTATGGAAGCGGTGCTCGGAAAATTTCCGTCAACTCCATAGAGATTAATGGAGCAGAACGGTCATGTGCAGCCGTCTGCTCCATTAGTCGGAAGGAGCGGAGAGGAGTCCGACAGACCCCTCGTTTTCGAGATCTGTTGAGGTCTCAGCACTAAGACCCCCGCTGATCAGCAAGTTAGACCCTATCTTATGTTAGTTTGTGGGAAATCCCCTTTACGGGGGATGGAGTTTTAAGGATGCCTGATCTTGAGTCTCTTAGTCCTTGTCGTTATCTAGGAGGCCTTACATCTTCAGCGGGTGTGGTGTACAGTTTGTAATTATTATTTTGCGGTGACCTGAAGAGGGCGATTTCTATTATGTTAATAAAATGGCACATCTTGGGGTACATATAACAGGTTGGTGTGTCCTAAAATAACCTATGTACTAGAGGGTTAATTGGAAAGAAGAGCTACCTCGCCCCGTCAGCTCCTCTTGTTATAGGCAGAACATTCTTAGTATCTCACAAAATGTATTAGAACTGTCAGGAATTATCTTTCCAGAGTCCTCTGCTCCTTCATCAGGACGCAGTCTGTTTTATGTATCCCACCCAGTATGCAAAATGTACAAGACAAATCCAACATGACATACTGCAGTCTTCTGCACCACTGAAAATTTAGAAGGAGAAGTAAAAGCCATGGCCGGAGGTGATTCGTACCTTAGTATATAGTGGGTGTGTATATGTATATGCAGGTGTGTGACAAACACTCAAGCCTATGGGAGGAAATAACACAGAGTGTCTAGATTGTTACCCTGAGGTCCTTCCGCTTTCAGGATTGTGCTCTAGTATTTGTGTCTGGCTGGCAGCGAGTCCGTGTGTGTGGTCTCTTGATTAGCATGCCGTGTTGCCATACAGCCCCATACACTTGGCTGGCTGGTTTGGTAGCTTTTGAGCTAATTAATTCTTTATTTATATAGCGCACACATATTTCGCAGCGCTGCACAAAACATGACAAATTGCTCCCTGGGGCTCACAATCTAAACAACCTACCAGTATGTTTTGGAGTGTGGGAGGAAACCGGAGCACCCGTAGGAAACCCAAACACTGAGAGAACATACAAACTCTTTGCAGATGTTGACCTGGGTGGGACTAGAACCCAGGACCCCAGCTCAGCCACCATGCTGCCCTGCAGGTAAATTGAGCTCATGAGCACAAATCATCTTGTAATGGTATAGTATAAACCGAGCTTAATGGGATATTATCAGATCTACATATTCGAGAGCAGATATATACGTATGAAAATATTGCTAGCTGAAGGACCACTGTAGGTCAGGGGGCATCAAATCCAGTAGTATCACACTTGCCATAGAGGTTACGTGTACATTAAGAGCTCCTGACTACTGAGGCCAGTGATACCATGAGCCGTGACAAGAGGTTGGAAGCCCAGGGCAAAACCCTGCAGAGGTCCTTTCAGCTGGCGACTAAATTCGGTCCCCAATTTGGTCTAATTTTGAAACTCTCGGAATAACTCTTTAGGTCAATGATGCCATACAGCAGATATATATGATCCAAGCTGCAGATTTTAGATGAGGTTTTAACTTCTTGTTCATTCTAATTTTGGGCGATCTCTCCCCTCTTCTAGGACAGATGCACCACCTGGTGGAGCAAAGTGTTCCCATAGAGAGAGGAGAGGAATTGGTCGGCCCAATAGTTTAGCTCAAATGAGACACAATCCAGATGGGCCGCCTTATTATCTGAATAGTGAAGCTCCATATTGTCATAATAACGTGTTGTGTTACACGGATAGACGTCTGGCCGCCAGCGCTGCGCACGGTCCATACATAATACATAGGACGAGCTCATAATTCTCCCTCCAGCTGCTATGAAAATAAACTGGAAGAGATATTTGCTTATTGAAATATAATTTGAAGACCCCGCTGGGACCATATACAGAAGTGGGATCCAAGAAACTGCCTCGTGTATGTTTATAGCGATATAATGGCACTTCTTGTGACCGGACTGTGGTCTGGAAATCAAAAGGGGTCTCTGGTCAAAGGGATAGTGATGCTGCAATATCTAATTTCCTGTTATATACATATAGAGGGTAAATATTAAGACATGGCCCTGCAGGATTCAGTGTCTGTCCAATACAATTACAATGTTTTTATTAGTTTTGTTAAATGTTGGGTTAACACCCTCAAGACTGTTGCATTAGGGTCGTGAAGGCCTGGGTGGCCAATTCCCTCAGATTGATGGTTATGTCTGGGGTAGCTTAAACTCCTGGATGGATTGTCCACGATGGTCATTTGAAGGGCAACTTGGGTGTATTGTTCCCCAACAGAGTAGTCGTTAGAGGGGCAATGTAAAGTTTGGGGTAGATTGTTTCCCCACCAATGTAGTCATTTGAAGAGTAACTTGTATCCCTGGGTGGATTGTCCTAAAGCACAATATTAGTAAAAAGGAGACATCTTGGATACATTCCCCCCCTGCAGGAGAGTCGCTTAAGAAACAATGTGAAGCTCTAGGTTGTCGGCTTCTAGCACATCACCAGATGATGGCTCGATTAAAGCAGCTGATCTAATACAGCCGTGCGTAAGGAGCAAAACATATAGACACATTCAGGGCTGGGGCCTCCTGAATGTAGCCCGTTTACCATCACAGCCAGAAATAAGAACCTTGAGGGCCAACATGAAGGTTTAGGTGGACTGTTCCCAGACAGAATAGTCAGAGAGAGGCTAGAGAGGCAATGTGGAGGTTGTGATGGATTGACGAGCAGGATAGTCATTTGAGGGCCAAATGAAACTCTTGAGTGGATAAATCCTACAACAATGCAGTCATTTGAGGGGCAACTTGAAGCCCTGGATGGATTGTCCTACTGGTAACATGAGGGAAATGTGAAGTATTGGACGGATAATACCACAGTTTGATATTCTGAGGGGTAACATGGATTTACAATGTGAATCCATGAAAGGACTGTCCCAAGAGTAACCACAAGACATTTTGGTTATATTCCCTCAGCAGGATAGTCATTTGAGGGGCAAGGTGAAGCCCTCAGTGGATGGTTCCCCACCAGTCATTTGAAGAGTAACTGGTAGCCCTGGGTGGATTGTCCTACAGCACAATAGTCAACCACAAGGCATCTTAGGTATATTCCCCCAGCAGGATAGTCACTTGAGAAGTAATGTGAAGCTCTAAGTTGCCTCTAGCACATTACCACATGATAACTTGATGAAATCAGTTGATCCAACACAGCCGTGTACAACCCTTTGCGACACACAGGTGACCGTAGCTATCTCTTTCCATTACGAGAGTTATTGTTCTCTATAAAACAAATATCTATAAACTTTGTAAGGAGCAAACAACAGACACATTCAGGGCTGAGGCCTCAATGCAACCTGTTTACAATTGTGGCCAGAATAAAGTCTCGTTAGGTCACTGCAAAAAGAGAAAATGTGACCACAAAATCATGCGGCCGCTCCCTGCTTTGTCTGAGGAAAGCTGGATACCCTAAATTCTCTGGGCAACAGCTCAGTCCAAAGCTGAGATACAGATGGAAAACGATGACTTGGCTCTCGGGCTGCCAGCTCTGTTCTAGGGATGTCTACAGTACAAAGAGAAGGAGCGTCCGGCTGAAAGAGCCAAGCAACCGCACAGAGGAAATGTTACGTGATGGCGTGTGCAAGCTTATCATGTGCGCTACTGGTCGACATTCTGTGATGACTGATGTATCCAAGCCTATTCTGTATGATGTAGTCACTCAACAGGTGTAGCTAATCCCAACATGTGCAATTAACAGTAAGTCCCGTGTTATAGGGGAATAACGTTAGGCCTCGAATCCCTGGACCTGCCTTGTCATGTACGGCGTCTGTGGACGCCAAGTCCTTACATTACGGATCATCCTTCTAATGAGGATTATTGTTCCTTCATTACAATGATGGGAGGATAACACCTTAGACAACTGCAAAGCACCTTGATCACTAAATTTCTTTCATAGTCGCCAAGTTTCCCGTAGGCGAAAATCATTATTAAATCCAAAAATGGGTCTGGCAGGCGACTGATGTAAGTGGGTGTAGTGCTAACACTGGGAATGGCCGCCTGGGGTATTGCTTGATCCTGGATAATAGACCCACTGACTCTTGGGGATCCAAGCTGCGTCCTCTACGCCTGGTGCTAATTCTGCTGCTGCTACAACCCTGTATCAGCTAGTTCTTAAGTTTAATGGTCCTATAAAGGATGTCATTTATTTTATACAGGGTCATAAATACAACGCTGTTATTAGAGTTTGGCTCGGGTAAAGTTTCTTACGAGGCAGCTGAAACTTCACAGAAGTGAGTCGTACTGCAAATATGAACCCTAGGATACCCTAAAATAATAAATCAAGACGCGCTCAACTTTACACAGAGTCGGCATGGTTTGCCAGGCCACATCTTGAACAAAACGTACAATTGTCTATCACACCATCTAGATTTTGCTGGATGGAAAACTCCCTGACATCATGGAAACCATCGGTTAGAATGAGTTTTTTTTTCTCTCTCTCTCTCTCACCACTGAGCTGTAGGGATCACATTAAAAAACCATTAACGAGGTAACGTGTTGGGAGATTAACGAGGATCGCGGCTATCATCACTTTCACGTTGGATGTGTGACTCGCAGATAGGACGGGACATGTTCTGATGGCTGGGGTGACCTCATAATTCTCACACCCTCGTTCTTCGCATAGGGCTTGCTGTAGGGCGAGGGCTGACTATTTGCCAAGTGTGTCAGAACGATTTTCTATCATGTTCGCACAATAGATTGCCGGGAACATGGGGTACTGTCTGCCAGGCAAATAAAAAAGGAAGGATCTTTTACCGTATACAGGAATGTGACCACCCACTTACAAATCTAATTCAAGATGAAAAAGGCTGGTATGAAATTTCTTGATAAAATACAGAACTGAAGTGATGGGCGTAACCTATGGCGATAGGCCCTGATTTATTAGTTGAGTTGAATATAGCTATCCATACACATTAGAAGTCCTTTGTCCAATCATGCAAGTTTCGACTTTTAGTTTGTTTAGGACCGCGCACGCTCGTCTTAAAAAACCCAGTATCTAAGTGACCTGTTGCTAATGCTAGACCACCCTTACCAGGCATGACTAGTTCCCCCTCGACCCATTGGGAATCACTGTTTAACATGTTCCTCATCAAAAGGTTGTGTCACTGAATAATATGGGGATACACCAATAATGTATTATTGATCCAAATATAATGATCAATTTTCCAGTTCGATCCCCCCACCTCCAAAATGATGATAAAGGCTCATTACCGAATAAAATGCATAGGCTGGAAAAGTCCTTTAAGATGCTTTCAAAAGGTCCTGCATTCATGGCAAAAGTTGACAACCACCAGAATAGGGAATCTTGACCAGTTACTAAGTCTTTCACAGTAGCACATGTTTTGGAGAAGGCTCAATCTAAAAACCTCACCCACCACCATTATTTACCTAATGTACAATCAGATAAGGGTGAATAATCCTCTGTACACAATGGTTACAATGGAAATAGCTCTGGGCCTATAGAAATTCCCTGCTGGATCTTGTCATCTGCCCAACAAGGACAGGCTGGAGGAATACCTGGGGGAAGGGAGGACATGGTAGACAATGGTATCACATGGTATAAGATGACAGGGGAAATTAGAGGTAATTTCCACTGATGAACATATCAGGCGATTTCTTTATTCGTGTCTTGTTACCCCAGGGGAAGGATTTACTGGTGAATTAACTGTACCACAAGCTGAATGCACCTTCTTATGCCTGGGCACCCATTGGCACACTATTCAATAATGCTGGCAATACACCAAGGATGGTGTAGTCAAATGCTTGATCGGCCACACCCAATCCCTAGATGAACCTGCACAACCAAGTGTACATCTAGGAAACCACGTTCGATGGAACTGTTGGTGCATTGACAACCAAAGGAACAAAAGCATTGGGAATCGAACAGTTTGATCCTCATCTACCTTGTCCTCTATGCATAGAATTGTTGTGATCAACATATGTCAGGTCATTCTGTAATCAAATCCAGTATCTGGCGTGAGACATGGGAAGGCTCCTAGAGCACCCAATGACTGAAGGAAGTATCACTTTATAAACTAGTTTAGAAATATGGGTGATAGCCATCATCGTAGATGATTGGACACTTCTCATCAATCTTTTAGAACTTCTAACCAGATGCAACCGACACCTAGAAAATTGGGAGATAGTTCCTAAGACTCCATATACCGTGAAACCTAATCATGGAGGAATCGGAGTTTGCCCATGGGGCATTATTGGTTATTAAACCCAGTTTTCAAAGAAACTGGTGTCAGACATATATGTATCCCTTATCCCAGGAATATTTAAAGACTTACTAAATATAGTACATTCATATTCGAGGTTGTCATGTTATGTACCACTCCCGTTGACCACCACCCTTTACCATCCATTCTCAAAATATGACAAGACTGCATAGGAAGCGGGGGCTGGAATTTCTCCAAATGCAATGAAAATACTCCCAAATTTGGACAGAAAGAATTTCTCAAATCGAGTATCATCTTGCTAATGGAAACGGTAAGAGGAGCTGATGGGCCCCGCGCCAGTAAGTCGCTGGATGTGTGGGAGGAATAGGACCTGTGAAGGGCTGTGTATCTTTGGGGTTCCCAGGGTAGTAAGGGAGATTATTAAGCATGCGAATGGTAAACGGGAGGATCTTTAATATGTATATTGTTCACATGAGCAAAATTTGATTGGGAATGGAGAGTTTTTATTGCAGACAGATAACTTCTATGCTTTTTATCCCTTTGGTTACTCATTTAGGACCTAATACAAGTTGTTTGTTTTAAGGAGTATTCCAGCACTACTCGATTAGCAGGGACCTTTATCGGTTCGGTCCGAATCATGCCAGAACGCAAGACTGACACACAATGAAAACGGCAGAATCCTTGCAAGTGCTATCGTGGCATTCGTCAGGTTTATCTGTCTTTACATTAAAGGGTACTGCTCATCAGCAATGAGTAATAGAGCAGCCTGCAGTTCTTCTAGCACCAATTTGGTGAACAATCGCAACCACACATGTAGATTAGATGAGATGTCCTCATACAGAGACTTATTCTTGTGTGATAATCTCGCTGTCACCACTTCTGTCGGCAGATCTCCCATCATAGTGGAAAGAAAGGGTTATAATAATACCATTTATGTGCAGAAAACCTGCAATGAGCCAGAATTTCTCCCAAAAAAGGAATCATCTTGCGGTGCCCATCTTGTGCCTTCATCAGTGGGATTTGCGTCACGTTCCGGTACTAAGCTGTCGTGTCATACACAGTTTATATGAAGCCACGAGTCAAGATTTATTTTAACATTGCTCCTATAACCCCTCCAACTACCGCCCGCCCCCCCCCCCCCCAGGTTTTTCTTCGGCGTTGATAATTATACAAGTCATCAGGAAATAGATTTATGGTATCTTCACTTCACGGTCGGACAGGAGATGTTTAGCCGTAATGAGGTGACCAGCAAGAGCATAAAAATGTTATAGAAAATCTGTCAATCGGCCACAATAATTGCTCAGTCTTGCTTGTTTTTGGTAACAGGACGTTCCTTCAAAGCAGAATCTAATTGGATGCTTAAGTGTAGCATCAGTAACGGACACAGGAAGTTCCTTCAGAGCAGGATCCAATTGGCTGCTTACATGTAGCGTTCATAACGGGAACAGGAGGTTTCTTCAGAGCAGAATCTGATTGGCTGCTTATATGTAGTGTAAGTAATATGGGAACAGGAAGTCTCTTTATAGCAGAATCTGATTGGCTTGCTGTTAACATGTAACTTCCTGTTACTGACGTTACACGGTGCTTCCGCTGTGGCAACTTCCTGTTATGCTGGCCCCTCCTACAGGAAATTGCATGTAATCTGCCAATATCAAACAAGTGTACTATGAAGGTATCACACACACTCAAATATATATATCATTTTTTTTAGAAGAAAATTATATTTATTGTAGTAGTAAAGATATAAGTCACTGATATTTTTATAAGGAGCCTACTGTATGGTTAACATCTTCTATGTCAAGTTCCATCCATGTGGTGTCTGCAGTTATTATATATCATCCGAGCCTGGAAATGCAGCCTTCTTTAGCGGATCTGTCTCTATTAATAGTAAACGGATGTCTCCTCAGGGAAATTCAGTATAAAGCGCATTCATTCCCAGAGACGTCACATCTGGAGCGGTAGCCGTTCCATCATAATGCCTCTGTCCAGAAGAAAGGGGCCTCGCAGCAGCACCGGCTGCTACCAAACCCTAACCGCGGCTGAGCAGACTGGCGCTCTTATTACTCATACACTCATTGCAATTATCTAATTTGTAGCTGAACAAAATTGTATCTTCCCCCGGGAAAAGCAGAGTGGCTAGTCACATGTCCTACAGCCCCTCGTTACTGCATTAGGCATATTATCTACCCAGGTCTGGAGTTGGTTTCTCATCTTTTCTGGACTATATAAAGGCAAATTTGTCTATTTTTGTAGCTATATGTGAAGTCACCTCTCATGTGAAGTCACCTCTATTCAGATGTAGAGTCTGCAAAAACTTTTATGCAAATCTTGTACACCCAACTTTCCAAGGATTGGATTTAACGAAGACTTACTTGCAATTTTCAATGTAATGTAATAATGTAAGAAGATGGTGATGAGGAGTCAAAAATAAATTCTTACTTTAAGGTTATAAAACCCTTTATGACGCGTGTGCCCCGGCAGGTTTGGGTGCGGCGCGTGGTCGCAGTGTTTTGTACATATGTTTTTTTATCCCTTTAGAGGAGCGATGACTTCCAGAGCAGATTCTGCCACTGTTGTTGTTGCGGCCTTTTGTCTTGTAATGTTACATTTTCTCATTTGTGGGTGTTGTGGTATTTGCCTGGTGCACTGTTTATGGGTGTTGCTATGGTGAAAACCCGACAAGTTGTGGGATTCTCTGTTCTTACTGACGGATGTGTTTGGGCTGTGTTCTCATAGTAACGTCTAGGCGGGAAAAAATTACAATGCTTTCCATTATGTCGTGAGGCACTTGTTCTGGTGAATGGCTAGACTCCATCCTCTCTTGGTTGTATCCACACAGTGGATGAATCAATTACCACATACACATCTGTCCTATATAAACGGCTCCTCCTGTGTAACTAGTCTTTACACATTGTCACTTCATAACACTTCAAGTGCCTCAAACTTTACTCCAATGTAAAGTACTGACCCTGGAGAGATGTGTAATCAGACCTCTGTGTATGTTAGTAGCAGCAGGGATGTGAAATATGGATCAAAATTCCAGTAGTAGGAGTTGTGTTCTTGATGGCGTATCCAGACGTTGTGGATGTAGGAGTTGAGTTCTTGATGGTGTATTCAGATGCCGTGGATATACACTCACCGGCCACTTTATTAGGTACACCATGCTAGTAACGGGTTGGACCCCCTTATGCCTTCAGAACTGCCTCCATTCTTCGTGGCATAGATTCAACAAGGTGCTGGAAGCTCCTCAGAGATTTTGGTCCATATTGACATGATGGCATCACACAGTTGCCGCAGATTTGTCGGCTGCACATCCATGATGCGAATCTCCCGTTCCACCACATCCCAAAGATGCTCTATTGGATTGAGATCTGGTGACTGTGGAGGCCATTTGTGTCCAGTGACCTCATTGTCATGTTCAAGAAACCAGTCTGAGATGATTCCAGCTTTATGACATGGCGCATTATCCTGCTGAAAGTAGCATCAGATGTTACAGGGTACATTGTGCTCATAAAGGGATGGACATGGTCAGCAACAATACTCAGGTAGGCTGTGGCGTTGTACCAAGGGGCCCAAAGAGTGCCAAGAAAATATTCCCCACACCATGACACCACCACCACCAGCCTGAACCGTTCATACAAGGCAGGATGGATCCATGCTTTCATGTTGTTGACGCCAAATTCTAATGCTACCATCTGAATGTCGCAGCAGAAATCGAGACTCATCAGACCAGGCAACGTTTTTTCCAATCTTCTACTGTCCAATTTCGATGAGCTTGTGCAAATTGTAGCCTCAGTTTCCTGTTCTTAGCTGAAAGGAGTGGCACCCGGTGTGGTCTTCTGCTGCTGTAGCTCATCTGCCTCAAAGTTGGACGTACTGTGCGTTCAGAGATGCTCTTCTGCCTACCTTGGTTGTAACGGGTGGCGATTTGAGTCACTGTTGCCTTTCTATCAGCCCGAACCAGTCTGCCCATTCTCCTCTGACCTCTGGCATCAACAAGGCATTTCCGCCCACAGAACTGGATGTTTTTTCTTTTTCGGACCATTCTCTGTAAACCCTAGAGATGGTTGTGCGTGAAAATCCCAGTAGATCAGCAGTTTCTGAAATACTCAGACCAGCCCTTCTGGCACCAACAACCATGCCACGTTCAAAGTCACTCAAATCCCCTTTCTTCCCCATACTGATGCTCGGGAGAACTGCAGGAGATTGTCTTGACCATGTCTACATGCCTAAATGCACTGAGTTGCCGCCATGTGATTGGCTGATTAGAAATTAAGTGTTAACGAGCAGTTGGACAGGTGTACCTAATAAAGTGTCCGGTGAGTGTAGGAGCTGTGTTCTTGATGGTGTATTCAGACACAGTGCATGTAGGAGTCTGGTTCTCTTGCCATGTCTTCTTCGTGTACATTAATGAAATACCATGCCCTTCATTCCTCCTGCTGTCCTGGCACTTTTACAATTCATAATTCATACGAGCGGTAATTTTATCCCCCATCTTGAGAATTCCCAGACTTCCTATGACATCGCTCTGCCAAAAGCTTGGGAGCTTTAAAGATCTATTCTGTTCCCGAGACGCCAAGTAAGATGTGAAGAAAGTGTCTATCAACACATTTTGTTGTTGGGTTTATTACAGTATAAAATATCTAATTAGCTATAGAGTAATGGAGGAAACAACAAGATTTTACAGGATTCCTGTACAAATTAATCTGCCATTGGATTAAAATGGAAACTGTGAGCAGGTTTAATCATACAGCCAGTGGGGCTTGTTTACTAACCCGTCCGAGGAGTTCAAAGAAAGTGCTTTGTCCGTCCGGTATACCCTGTGCCGCGATTCACTAAGATGGCGTACCCGATATCCTGCATGTGTGGTTTCCCCGCTCAGGTCCGACAGAGTTTACCTTCTACTTCCTAGTGGATGTAAGTGCATTGTCTTGCGACACAATTTGAAAGTAAAATCCAGCGCTCAGTCCGAATCAGTCGGATCGTCCGACAGCCCACCCCCCGATTTGTGATGCATGAAAGCCAGCGCAGCCGCGCCACAATCCGATCACGTGTGACACAATCCCGTTAAATATCTGTCACAGCCGCGCAAAACCTGAAAACGTCCAACTAAAGTGCGTCCACGGACCCCTAGTACATAAGCCCCAGTGTTATATATTGTCACTGGAGGGATGTGTAATCAGACCTTTGTGCATGTTGTTAGGAGCAGCAGGACTGTGATATGTGGATGCCACGATTGTTGAATCTCCAAGTGCTCTAGGAATGTGTCCTCACACCGCTGTGCTCTCTACAACCAGTGTTAGGTAGGAGAGATGTGTGATCATACCTCTTGTGTATGTTGTTAGTAACACCAGGACTGTGCTCATCTGATATGTGTATTTATATTCCAGGATTGTTGCTACACCGAGTGCACTGGGAGCATGTGCTCACACTTCTGTCCTCCTAGGTCCTTTCCCCCTACTTTGAGAATAAGCTTTAGCAGGATTCTACAGTAGTTAAATCCAAGAGCAGTAACTCAAAAGTGAGAAACACTGGAGCCAAACAATGCAGACAACTAAGAGAACAGCTGTGTGAGGACACACCCTCAGTGCACTTGGAGAAGCTACATTTCTGGGGTATAAATCCACCTTTCATAGTCCTGCTGCTACTGACGACATAAACAAAGTTATGCTTACACATCAGTCTAGGGACCTATCTTTGTGATCGTATTGTGCAATAGTAGTTCTTGGGTGCAATCAGACCCGGCTCCCTATACATATAAACATTGACATTACCAACCCTTCTCTACAAAAATCTTCGAGCCCCGCTGGGCAGTAGAAACACGCAGCCTGCTTAGTAATATGGGAACAATTAAGTTTAGACCAATATTAAATCTGTAACAAATGTGTTTGTTGATGTTGGTCCAAAATCACATCTCCGCGATAAACAAGATGATTATGTCCAGATCTGTCCCTTGCTGGAGCGTGCTCTGCCGAAGTCCACAAACACGATTGTTGGTGGATTCTGATTCTGCCTGTACAATCTAGGGTAAAGTAGCTGGAAACAACGCTTCCTCTCCTGTATCCCCACGGAAACACCTATCAGCGTCACGCTGACAAGGCTGAGACGGTATGAGCCCATCGTGGACCAAAACCGGCCACGATGGAGGAAATTTATCACAATGGGAAGTCCGTTTTACTGGAGGTGTGATTTCATAGTGTGCATAAAATTAATAAGGATAATGCTCATTATGGTTCTGACCCACAGGCACCACATCAATCAGTTGTAGAGCCATAAGAAATTAGCTTAGTGCAGCTTAGGACCACTACATGATGCCAACTGTTTCCGATTTTGCGTTCTTCTTTTATGGCAGCCCAAACAGCTAGAGGCCAAGAGTCAATACAGATGAGCGGATCCAATGGTCGGGGTTCGGCCGTCTGACCTTGATAAATTGCCAGATGGGTGCCTAAACAGTCAATTAGGCAAATTGATGCCCCTTGAAACTTGCCTTGGATTGTCCAGGGGGACACCAGAACCCGACCATGGGGCCCACTCATCACACCTTTAAAACCACACTGAATGGAAATCATCTCCTAACAAAGTATCTCAGCACATAACTCCAGTGATCGATTCCTATTTTGTGGTTTGGGGAGGAGTATCTGCTCGTGTGAACCTCTGCTTTGCTTGTATATAGTTGTCACATTGTTGACTATAACAAGGGCTGGGATCTGCTTCATATAAGACACAGTCGTCCTCAGTACACATTTCACATCCTCTTACTAAAGTAATCTGCCTCGCCACTTCCTCTACATGTTAACTCTTCACCTTGCTAGCAACTTTAAGCCATGAAAAGGTGTTATATCGCAGTTTCCCACTTCTCAGACTGGTCACATCATGCTCAGTGCTCACATCGCTTCTTTATGGATCAATCACATTCAAGTTGATGGGACTGAGCTGTAATGCCAGATACTACCTCTATACAATGTGGTGGGATGGAGTAGCCTCTTTCGGCTGTGAGTGCAAGTAGTCTATGCTGTCCCACCTCCTTCCGAGCTGTATTCACACCACCATCTTCTTCCAGTTCTCCGCAGTAGCTCCTGTTATGTGCCAGCAGCGTAGTGCACGGTCCATGGAAGCCCCCGACAATCAAGGAGCTACTGCGCATGCGCAGAAGGTGGGCTAGCATAGGCTATTGGGGTTTGGACTAGCCTTTTCTCCCACATCCCGGAGAGGCTACTCCATGCCCCAATGGCCTCTGCCGAAAATTTGCATATACTAATACTTTATGGCTTATGAACTTAGGAGAAACCCACCATTAGATCTACCTTAATATGTGGATTCAAAACGTAATATCCCTTTAAGAATTAGATGGTACAATATGTTCTGCCCCAAAGGGTACCTTCTATGGCAGGATTACACTTGTGATGTACCCTAAATTATATTTTACTAATGAGTGATAAATCTACTTGGAGATTAACTCCACCTTCTTCTGTACAAGAATATAAGCCTGTGGTAATGGCCTTGGTCAGAAGACCGGTCACTGCTGCTCTACATGATGGGTGGGTCTGGCACTGGCATCCTCTGCAGTATCACTGTGTGCTTTCAGGGCACGGCTGTGTTTGCCATTCACAGACTCGCTGGCCATAATCACACCCAGCGCGGCTGCAGGTGCAGGTACATCGGGGTGGAGGCGATGATGATTTGGGAGGCGATGGTCTAATCTTTAAGCAGATTTACTGTTTGCCCAGGTGTGGATCTAGTGCTGCTCCTTCTCGTATTCTACACTTGTACTAAAGGCCAAGGAATCATCGTCACCAATTATTTGTATCAAAAGCTGAACAGTTATTTCAGGGGACCAAAAAATGTCAATAATACTTTTTATATAAAATTATGGCACCAGATGCTGCATCGGAAAAAGTGAGTGCAGCTCTGGGATATATTACGGGATGTAACTCAGGATCAGTACCGGATAAGTAATGTCATGTATGTACACAGTGACTGCACCAGCAGCAGAATAGTGGGTGCAGCTCTGGTGTATAATACAGGATGTAACTCAGGATCAGTACAGGATAAGTAATGTCATGTATGTACACAGTGACTGCACCAGCAGCAGATAGTGAGTGCAGCTCTGGAGTATAAGACAGGATGTAACTCAGGATCAGTACAGGATAAGTAATGTCATGTATGTACACAGTGACTGCACCCGCAGCAGAATAGTGAGTGCAGCTCTGGAGTATAATACAGGATGTAACTCAGGATCAGTACAGGATAAGTAATGTCATGTATGTACACAGTGACTGCACCAGCAGCAGAATAGTGAGTGCAGCTCTGGAATATAATACAGGATGTAACTCAGGATCAGTACAGGATAAGTAATGTCATGTATGTACACAGTGACTGCACCAGCAGCAGAATAGTGAGTGCAGCTCTGGAGTATAATACAGGATGTAACTCAGGTTCAGTACCGGATAAGTAATGTCATGTATGTACACAGTGACTGCACCAGCAGCAGAATAGTGAGTGCAGCTCTGGAGTATAATACAGGATGTAACTCAGGATCAGTACAGGATAAGTAATGTCATGTATGTACACAGTGACTGCACCAGCAGCAGAATAGTGAGTGCAGCTCTGGAGTATAATATAGGATGTAACTCAGGATCAGTACAGGATAAGTAATGTCATGTATGTACACAGTGACTGCACCAGCAGCAGAATAGCGAGTGCAGCTCTGGGGTATAATACAGGATGTAACTCAGGATCAGTACAGGATAAGTAATGTCATGTATGTACACAGTGACTGCACCAGCAGAATAGTGAGTGCAGCTCTGGGGTATAATACAGGATGTAACTCAGGATCAGTACAGGATAAGTAATGTCATGTATGTACACAGTGACTGCACCAGCAGCAGAATAGTGAGTGCAGCTCTGGAGTATAATACAGGATGTAACTCAGGATTAGTACAGGATAAGTAATGTCATGTATGTACACAGTGACTGCACCAGCAGCAGAATAGTGAGTGCAGCTCTGGGGTATAATACAGGATGTAACTCAGGATCAGTACAGGATAAGTAATGTCATGTATGTACACAGTGACTGCACCAGCAGCAGAATAGTGAGTGCAGCTCTGGGCTATAATACAGGATGTAACTCAGGATCAGTACAGGATAAGTAATGTCATGTATGTACACAGTGACTGCACCAGCAGCAGAATAGTGGGTGCAGCTCTGCAGCTGGGTAATTCAGGAATGACACAGGATAAATAATTTGACATTTTGCCATCTTCTTATGCACATGAAATAATAGATTCTATAAATAAACTGCAACATCGTGAACATGTACCTAAACAGGTTAAAATAAATTCTCTGGGTCACTCTCCTACACGTATTTGGCAGCAGACAGTGGAGCGCTTTCCAGTGATTGGTTCCTGTTAGACGTGTAATCCTCCCTCGATTACCTCTGATGTGATGGATCACATAAGACTTCATGGTGTCTCTTCTCTGAAGAACTTTGTTTATCTTCAATAAAACTTGTTGCGGTTGCATCATTGCTGCGAGGTTTGGGCAAGCGTGGACAGGCTGTGGTCTTGTTTCTTAGCAACCTCCTGGCTATCTCTTCCCCATGACAGAATCTTGGCTGGTTTCCGAAGAAGTGGTGGAAAAGTACTGTGAGGGCCCAGGTTTCGGAGGGACCTTGGTTCTTACACGACATTGTTTGCTTTGCTGTTTAGAAACGGGAGCTGGAATGTGTGAGAGCCGAGCCGTCTGCGGAGGAAAGAGAACTGCATGTGCAGCTTCTGCAACTGCTTTGTCCAGAGTTAGTAAAACATGGCCGTTTTCTTCAAGGACCAGCACCACAGATGACCATTTCTGGTATTGCAATGGTGGAGAGCTGTTTAACCAAACATTTGTGTATGCAGTATTGTTTAACAAAAAACAAAATAAAACAGATAACGCTCCCTTTAAGTCCACATTCATGTACTTGTCCTGAACGCAAGGGTCAAACGCATGACGGAACAGCAAATTGGGGAGGGGTCGTTCCAGGAATTCCACATTCCAAGGCAAAAGGAGTCCATCAGCGTGACCGGAATAAAAATCTTCAACTTTATTCCATTAAATTAAAAAAAGTGCCCACAAGGGTAGAAAAAAACTCCCTAAGGCTAAATTCACACTTAGAACGGCAGGCACACGTCGCCGCCGGGGAGAGGGGGAGGGGATGAGCGCTGCTCACCCCCAACTCTCTCCATAGAGAAACATGGGGCACAGAATGTCCTATCTTTCTCTTGGCTACGGAACGGTATGGTGCCATTGCCGACGTATATCCGTCCCCCATACAGCTGTGTGATTGCAGCCTTAGCAGCAGTAACACATTTATTCCCATCCGAAAAGCATGGACCATTTTTTTCCCTACCCTTTGTGCCCACCTTATTTTTTTATCTAATGAAATAAAGTTTAACGGGAACCTATCACCACGAATCTACCTATAAAGGCCCTCGCCCCCCAAAAAACCTGCCGCCTGAGCGATCGCTGCTCCGAAGCCGGAGCTGCACAGGCGCGGGCCTGCTGTTCTGCGCATGCGCAGACGGCAGGTTCGTCGGATGAGGGTGCGCAGCTACGAGGAGCTGCGCGCCGAGGATTGTGGGTAGGAGGAGTAAAGATGCTACTGGGGCGTAGAGTAGCCGCATAACAAAATTTGCATATAAAGCTGATAAAAGTTATCAAAAAGTGCGGGGAACAGCTATCCTCACGTCCTATTGATCCACCTACCACCCGATCTACCTTTATAGGTAGATTCGTGGTGGTAGGTTCCCTTTAAGATTTTGAATCCAGTCTCGCCGGCGGACTCTTTTTACATATTGTCAGATGGTAAACGTCGGGGGAAAATGAGGAATCGGATAAGGTAGAATTAATTTGCCCCATCTCTTTGTACATTGGTGCCAAGGTGGTTTGGCCAGGGCTTTCTTTAATCACTACATGGGTGAAATGTGCCTGTGTATGGGGGAGTCTGGAGAGATCAGCCTTCTGATATGCATTAGGGTCCATATCGGGAGAAATAGGTTGGCATGAGATGGTCTGGGTGATAGCTCTTCCTGTTCGCCATCATTCTGACAGTAGTAAGGCACGAGGCTCACGCTACCTTCTGGTTTCCAGTCGTCTAATGAATAGACGGATTGTATTCCTATCTTGAGAGAAACTGTTTTGACTCTCGTGCAATCAGCTCTTTTTAATCTCTCGGCAGTGAACTTGGAACATATCCCTTGTATGATGTGATTGCTGCAGACTGCGTATTTATACAGGGCTCGTTATCAGTAATTACAGTAATAGAGGAACGCTGAGTCAGGGGGGGTTATCGAGGGAACTTTATATTATGTTACACAGTTTCTGCCAATGCGGACTGACCCCTCCACCATAGGGCCATAATAAAATGCCATTATTGGGCCTATTATTTATACCCCGTTACTGACCTTTCGTTGCATTCCTATACCACAAGGGATAATGAACTCCGGCTGTAAATTATAGAAGTACAAGCCCCGCTTCCTGATTTTCACTGAAGCTGCTGTTCATTCCTTTTTATGCTAGTTTTCTTAATAGGAATTATATTTACTGCTGCAAAAGGCCCATAAAAAGGGTGGAAGATGATGTTGGACTCTTTGTGGTGCCTCAACAGGTCATGTGATAGTTAGTCATATCAAGACTCGGGCTTTGAGCCGAAACGCGTTGATCGTTACCTGTGGTTTTACCCGATGTACCATCTGCTGTATCACAAATAAAGAATTTATTTTAGGGTGCCCTAGGAGTCTGCACTGGAATTATTCCTGTTCATGTCATAGTTAAAGGTTTTCTAGCACCTTGATATTGATTATCTATCCCATAAACTGGCCCAAGTGTGTGTGTGGGGGGGGGGGGGGGTGCAGGTCAGTTGACTTCTTGTTAGGAAATGAATTGGAGATAAGGTGCAATGACACAGCTCTGCCACTATACACAGTAAGGGAGCAGGTCCTTCAGTAAAGGATGGAGAAGGTCCATATCAATATCGGAAAGACAGAAAACCTCTTAGTTTTCCATGACCTTGTCGCTAATGAAAAGGCCACTGGATTTCTTTTTCCTTTGACTGAAAAAAAAAATGTTTCCATTATTTTTATATAACAATTTGAGTCCATCTGTATAGTTGCTCACCGTTGTGGCTTCCGTATAACACAAACAGGACATGGTGAGGGAACTTCCTGTGGGTTGTGAATTTCCGGACCTGGAACAGGGTGAAGAGTTCAGTTGACTATGGGTTAGGTAAAATCATGTAATAATAAAAAATTAGGTTCTAGTAAAAAAAAAGAACCCAAGTGAAAAAGATCTGATGAAGTTATAGATTTATATGAAGTAAATGGTCGGCTCTCGGCTCCTTTTTTATACCGTTAAAGTTATAGATTTAGCCACAAGACTTATTCTCAGTCAATTTTCAGCAATTCCTGAAAATTTTTTCTTTTTTTGTTGGTCATAGAAATTCAAAAAGTGTAAAGATTTGCTGCAAAAAAATACAAAAAAATGATGCTGGAACCTGCGCATTTCTTTGATGTTTAATACTTGGCTTCTCCTGCTAATAGCTTGTCCTTGCGATTTGAAGTCAATTATGATGGGGTTTGAGCAGACTCGTCAAACCTCAAGGAGGAGGCTGTCCACTTCAGTAAATCATGGTTCATTTGCTGAAATTGCTTAACCTGTAAAAATGTGACCCTCTCTTCAGGGAATCTTGTTTTATCTCAATCATCATAAAATGACCTAAAAGTCCTACCCTACCGGCGCCAATACACATTAAATGGAGATATGCCAAAGCCACCAATTTTAAAAGGACCAAACTTCTTTTGTAGCAACATATGTAGCAGGCCACTCATCCACCCACTTCAACATTTATTGGACAAGGTTAATCCAGAAGAAGGCAGAACCCCAACAAAGTAGAAGGCAAAATTTCTGACTTCTTACAGATTTATCCCGGAAGGAATTTTTCCCGTAAATTCCTTCCGGGATAAATCTGTAAGAAGTCAGAAATCTAATAAATATATCTTATAATGTTGTTAGACTCAAGTGTTTCGTGAACGGTTTTCATGAATCCATTGGAAGAGAAGTCCGTTACTTCTCTAACAGTAAAGGGTTCTCCTCTATGTCCATGCAGAAACCACCTTTTCTTGAGTCTCACATATGACTAGATCCTGGCAGAATGTTCTGTAATGAGGGATATATTTCTACAAGGTTATTAGGTCACATTTAATCTATTCTCTGTACTAAATAGCTGTAGGTAGATGGTAGTCCACCCCATTCCATTCATCACAGATCTTCAGGCATGGTCGAAGAAATATAGAGAATGTTGGATTTCACAATCCGCAATCCTCTGTTCTTATTTAAGAGTTCTTGGTGGTGGCTTATTTTCCTTCTTCCTATTGAAAACATATGTCTTCTTGGCTAAGCTTTGCACGCATCTACGTAGGAAGAGAGGGTCTTGAGGAATAGGTCTTGGCTGAAAAGAATTCGGCTGATCTCAGGTGTATTGTGAGCTTAAAAACCTGTCATCATTAAACAACAGGCACTGTTACCTTTTTTTTTTTTGTACTTGTTCATATATGTTTATAATACATATGCAATGTATCATATGTCAACAATGTATTATGTTTCTTAATGTCATGAAACTCAAGATGATGCACATATGTGTTGTTCTTTGTATTAAATTTTAAAAAACCAAATAAAAATAAAGTCATAAAAAAAAACCTGTCATCAAGTCCTGTTTTGATGGAGAGAATACTAAACGATATGACCTATGTTTGTAGAGGACATCTATAGTTTTCAACCCATGCACTTTTACAGTTGTCTATGCATTTTCTTTCTGCTGCAATGGCTTAATATTGAGTCAGTTTTGGACCGTGGTCTAGGCATGTTCCTCACCTAGAACATTTGTCATTCTCAGAGACCCAAACCACCAACCACTAAAATGGCAAACAAAGGACCTTCATACGGACTCAGCAGGGAAGTTCAGATGAAGATTGACCAGAAATACAACCCAGAGCTGGAGTGCATCTTGGTACAGTGGATCGTAAGTCAGTGTCCTCCTGAATGCGGGAGTCCAGAAGAGGCAGGGAAGTCTGGTTTCCAGAAGTGGCTGAAGGATGGCACTGTAAGTACACAAAGTTCGATTCCTGCAGTTATAGCAGAAAGTTTTGATCTTAAATCTTTGATGATATAATTGAGAGACCTACTCTTGCACATTAAAGAAAAATGCAGACCCAAAGATTCTGTTCCAGTTTGAGAGTGATAAGGTCATTATGGTACAATCACAGTACAGGCGGTCCCCTACTTAAGAACACTCGACTTACATACGACCCCTAGTTACAAACGGACCTCTGGATATTGGTAATTTATTGTGCTTTAGTCCTAGGCTACAATGATCAGCTGTAACAGTTATCAGAGGTGGCTGCAATGAAGCTTTAGTGTTAATCCTGGTTCTTATGACAACCCAACATTTTTAAAATCCAATTGTCACAGAGACCAAAAAAGTTCTGGCTGGGGTTACAATGATAAAATATACAGTTCCGACTTACATACAAATTCAACTTAAGAACAAACCTACAGACCCTATCTTGTATGTAACCCGGGGACTGCCTGTATACACTTTCTAAAAAGTGAAATACCAGCCAAATCAAAAACATACATGTCTTCTTAAGAACTGTAATTCTTGTTGGTAAATCAAAAATTGTCCTAATTGGGACTAAAGTATTGACTAGTTTGGGGCACAATCTGAAACGTTCTTCTATCCTAAAAAGTATGAGGGAAAAATAGAATTTGGGAAGCACATTTACCTCCATTGAATAACATCACCCCATGGTTGACTAATGGTCTTCAATTAAACTCATATACATAATTTTTTATTATCTGTAGGTGCTTTGCCGTCTTATCAACTCCCTTGCTCCCAATTCTGTGGCTAAAATCGCGTCATCTACAATGGCCTTCAAACAGATGGAGCAGGTATCTCAGTTTCTGAAGGCCTGCGAGAGATATGGAATACCAGCTACTGACTTGTTCCAGACAGTTGACTTGTGGGAAGGTAAGAAGGCAATTTTGTCACCCTCGATAATTTTTTTGTTCTTGTCATGCGGATTTACATCTGCACCTTTGATCTCGTCTTGAAATCAGCTGACAGCTGAACCATTATACTACAGTTGGGAGACCAGTTTGTGATAAATGATGTCCCTCAACAACAATTATTAACTTTTTTTTCTTCTTTATCACAGGAAAGGACATGGCCAGTGTTCAGCGAACTCTGATGAACTTGGGTGGTTTGGCAGTCACAAAGAACGATGGCCACTTCCGTGGAGATCCCAACTGGTTCCCCAAGTGAGTCTATAAAACTAAAGCAAATGGTGCACAACTTGTATTTTGTATTTGATTTTGGCTCCGGAGGCCACCAGAATCAGTTTATTGATGTGGGCCCCAAGAATTGGCCAATCATCAGTCAGATATCGGTGAGAAATTTATGAATAGGTCACAAACATAAATAAGGTAGAACCTTTTTAACAGAGCTCAGGTAGCAGCCAGAAGATAATCAAACTAGGCTTATGTCTTGGTCATCTTCATACATGCATATTCTATGAACTATATGTTTCCCAAGCTCACACCATCATGGCCATGCTCCTGTCAGGACTACTATCCTTTATAATAACCAGGATTTCACTACAGGACGCCAGTCCCATTGAAGGTTTCATATAGTCAATACGCTTGTGTAAAGCTGGCCAAACTAGATTTTATGGCTGTCCATACACTTCAGGTAGGCTGCTTTTCCTCTTAAATAATCCCTGGGCTATGTTGATCTCGTAACCGTAGACAAGAAGTAATCCGCTGCCATAGGAGTAGGTACATGTCCATGTCTCCGTCCAGAAGTGTTCTTAACTTATCTCAAAGTTGGGTTGTTCAGCGTTATATGCAAGTCAGCTGGTGGGCTTTAGCGGGTCCAACCTTCTATCACGTCAGAGTCTTAATTCAGTGGGTTTTTTCCTTTTAGGAAATCCATGGAAAACAGGCGTGAATTTTCCCAAGATAAATTAAAAGAAGGACAGAGCGTCATCGGTCTACAGATGGGCACCAACAAAGGAGCTTCTCAGTCCGGAATGACCGGCTACGGCATGCCAAGACAAATCCTCTGACCGACCAAACTACCAGAATAACCTGACCAGATCACCAAGCAGATCATCCACTCATCTCCTAGGTCTTCTTTCCTCTTCTTCTTCTTCTCTCGCTCTCTACTCTCTCTTAAGTTGCCGGCATCAAACCTGTAGAATCCAAATGAGGTCCCTTTATTCCCCCTGCTCAATTTTGCACCATTTTTAGAGAAATTTGGGAAGTATTTAATTTTTGTAAGGAAATGGTTTTAATGTCTTCTTGGAGGGTGCACCGCGATGCCTTAACATTCCACACCTGCCTGCTATCTTGTTGATTGTGTATTCGTGACCAAAGTGAAGTGGACTTTTTTTTAAATTCTACTCTTGGTTCTCTTATTCCTGTGGTTGGTGGGATCCCCTGTAGAATGGTGCGGCCTCCGCTGGGGTCTAAGGTGATCAAACCAATAGTGCAAAAGGGAATGTAACTTTAGCCGTTCTTCATAGTCTACTCCTAGTGACTGGGGTGGGACCTGATAATCCCCTGGCTCTGCTCTCTGCATCCAATACTGTTATATATATTTCTGATCCGAATAAAAACCAATCTATGTTTATAAATGTGAATGTTCTTCTCTTTATCTGTAAGAGTCCTACTACATTCTTCTAATTTACAGATTTTTTTTTTCATATAAATGTTCTAATAAATTGGTCTCTTAAATCCTGGATTGTCTGTAGAAAGTCCTGTGTATATCACTGAGCAATTAGTGTCCTTTGTAACACTACTAGGCGAAAGTGCCTATCCTATACCATGGCTCCCCACATCATCCCACCAGCAGGGGGCAGTATTTCCTCCTATCACTACTTGGCGTGACTGCCTGTCCTATACCATGGCTCTTCACATGATCCCACCAGCAGGAGGCAGTGTGTCCTCCTATGAATACTAGGGGTGACTGTCTTATACCATGGCCCCCACATCATCTCACCAGCAGGGGGCAGTATTTCCTCCTATTACTACTAGGTGTGACTGTCCTATGCCATGGCTCCCCACATCATCCCACCAGCAGGGGGCAGTATTTCCTATTACTACTTTGCGTGACTGCCTGCCCTATACCATGGCTCCCCACATCATCCCACCAGCAGGAGGCAGCGTTTCCTCCTATAATTACTAAGGGTGACTTTCCTATGCCATGGCTCCCCACGTTATCAAACCAGCAGCGGGAAGTATTTCCTCCTATTACTACTAGGCGTGACTGTCTTGTACCATGTAACCCACATCACACCAGCAGGGGGCAGTATTTCCTCCCATTACTACTAGGCGTGACTGTCTTATACCATGTACCCACATCACACCAGCAGGGGGCAGTGTGTCCTCCTATCACTTCTAGGCGTGACTGTCCTATACCATGTAACCCACATCATCCCACCAGCAGGGGGCAGTGTCTCTTCCTATTACTACTAGGTGTGACTGTCTTACACCAGGTACCCCACATCATCAAACCAGCAGGGGGCAGTATTTCCTCCTATTACTACTAGGTGCGACTGTCTTGTACCATGTAACCCACATCACACCAGCAGGGGGCAGTATTTCCTCCTATCACTGCTAGGGGTGACTGTCCTATACCATGTACCCCACATCATCACACCAGCAGGGGGCAATGTGTCCCTTATATAATTAACAGAGATGACGTAGCAAATATTAGTGACAACAAATTTCCTTCTGGCCAGAGACAGAGGGGGGTAATATATGGAACACCTGCGTCTGGAAAGTGGACAACAAATCTGTGAAAGATGCACATGGTGGATCCTCATCTACCAAGGGTCTATCCTGCTCCAAAACATTCCTGAAACGCTGGTCAGAACAAAGCCGATGAAGCTCCCTGATACACGTTGGTGATTGGGATGATACATCGGGAAACAAAACTGGGCAGAGACAAGAGGCAAGTAGCCCCACTGCCTCTCCAATCAGATGACTGGTGGTCTGCCAGGTAACAGACTCCACTGATCTAGTACTGATCACCTGTACTAAGGGCGGCATTTGATACAACTGTGAAGGGAACACTATATTCGGGCTTATTTACGAAGGGTCACGCTTCCGACTTTTCGGGGATTGCGGCGCAGGGACGGGGATTTAAAAATCGCACACAGCAAATCTGGGGACGGGCCATCCGACGGATTTGGACAAACCGCAGGGTTTAACTTTAAATTTTATGTCACAAGATCAAGCACATACACCAGGAGGAAGATGGTGAACTCCGACGGATCTGATCGGGGAAGCGACACATGCAGGGAATCGGGCGCACAATCTACATGAATCGCGGCACAGTGCATTGTCGTCGGACATTCCGGATCGGGGAATGCGCAGGACCGGGTTAGTAAATGTGCCCCTATCGACGGTACAGAAAGAGCTAAATGCTCAAGCGGTTTTGATGATTTGGCGCAGTATTTCTCAGTATCCTGTGGAGCACCTGGTGATGTTCAGATACCACATCATGTCATAGATCTGCGTAGACCATGCAATAAACAAAATATCTATCTCTACCAGTGCCTGCAGGTTCCACATGATTAATGCGTTTATACAGGTTAAACAGGTATAAAACTAAATATTATAAAAATGTTATAAAACAAAAGCAATTATATACACGATGTAACTCAGGATCAGTACAGGATAAGTAATGTCATGTATGTACACAGTGACTGCACCAGCAGCAGAATAGTGAGTGCAGCTCTGGTGTATAATACAGGATGTAACTCAGGATCAGTACAGGATAAGTAATGTCATGTATGTACACAGTGACTGCACCAGCAGCAGAATAGTAAGTGCAGCTCTGGAGTATAAGACAGGATGTAACTCAGGATCAGTACAGGATAAGTAATGTCATGTATGTACACAGTGACTGCACCAGCAGCAGAATAGTGAGTGCAGCTCTGGAGTATAATACAGGATGTAACTCAGGATCAGTACAGGATAAGTAATGTCATGTATGTACACAGTGACTGCACCAGCAGCAGAATAGTGAGTGCAGCTCTGGAGTATAATACAGGATGTAACTCAGGATCAGTACAGGATAAGTAATGTCATGTATGTACACAGTGACTGCACCAGCAGCAGAATAGTGAGTGCAGCTCTGGGGTATAATACAGGATGTAACTCAGGATCAGTACAGGATAAGTAATGTCATGTATGTGCACAGTGACTGCACCGCAGCAGAATAGTGAGTGCAGCTCTGGGGTATAATACAGGATGTAACTCAGGATCAGTACAGGATAAGTAATGTCATGTATGTACACAGTGACTGCACCAGCAGCAGAATAGTGAGTGCAGCTCTGGGGTATAATACAGGATGTAACTCAGGATCAGTACAGGATAAGTAATGTCATGTATGTACACAGTGACTGCACCAGCAGCAGAATAGTGAGTGCAGCTCTGGAGTATAATACAGGATGTAACTCAGGATCAGTACAGGATAAGTAATGTCATGTATGTACACAGTGACTGCACCAGCAGCAGAATAGTGAGTGCAGCTCTGGTGTATAATACAGGATGTAACTCAGGATCAGTGCAGGATAAGTAATGCCATGTGTGTACACCAGCAGCAGAATAGTGAGTGCAGCTCTGGATGTAACTCAGCTTAGAGAGTTATGAAAGTCGTCTGATCTCCATACACTTGCACACTCCACTTGGCTGAGCATGCATGTTTTCTCATAAGCAGAGAGGAGTAGACTACTGACAACTCTGTGATCTCCTCGGGAACACACGGATCAGATATCCTTCTCCCTCGCCAACAAGTCTTACGTTAAGATCTTACCTTCTGCAGGAATCCCTTATACATTAGATTGAAGTTGTTGGGAGTGATTGGCCAATCTAATGTGTCAGGTACAGGTAGAGGAGGCCCCTACACACATAGTATAATCTGATACAGAGTAATAAGGAGATGCAGAGCCTGGTATATAGTGCTCAGTGTAACGCCTGGCACCTCTGAGAGGGCCAAGAACGCCAAGAAAAGTTACTTTGGAATTCGGGATATTTGCTGAAATTTCTCCATAGAAACATAAACAATTAAAGCGACTGCTGGGGCTGGGGGATGAGGAGGGCTGGGGCCCCGGGGGTTGTTTGGACAGATGTGAGCAGCTGGGGAATAACGTGGCGCAGCTGGAGACTCATTCACATTACCTACTGTTCTGCCAGACACTCGCTCCTAACTGCAGACGAAGATTGCAGATTACAGCAAACGCCCACCGCTAACACCCGTGATCGGCACTGGCACCCATCACATCGTGGGTGTTAAAGGGGTTCTCCCAAGGTGGAAAAACATGGCTGCTTTCTTCCAAAAACAGCACCACACCTGACCATGGTGTGTGCAGGTATTGCAGCCCAGCTGTATAGAAATGAATGGAGCTTAGTTGCAACACCACACACTACCAATGGTCAGGAGGGGCACTGGGTTTGGAACAAAGCAGCCATGTTCTTCAACCTCTGGAGAACCCCCTTTGATTCCCTACCGGTGCCATTTAAAAGACGCATGGGTGCCGCCATTATTGTTTTGATTGTTGCTCCCAGTGATGTCATAGAGGAGCAGCAACCCGTTACCGTGACAGCCCGGCGTCATACAAAGATCCGAGGACGTTTCGTTTTAGCCACTCTATTACAATGTGCAATTTGCGCATTGTAATAGATGATGTGAAAAATCCCCATGTACAGGCGGTCCCCTACTTAAGGACACCCCACTTAAAGACGGACCTCTGCTGAAGATCTCTGGGTACATTACTCTAGTCCGAGGCTGCAATGATCGGCTGTAAGGTGTCTGTAATGAAGTTTTATTGATAATCCTTCTTCCCATTATATCAAAAAATTTTTGAAAAATATTATTGACACAAGGACAAAAAAAAAAAAAAAATTGGCCTGGAGCTAAAATTATAAAATATACAGTTCTGACTTACATACAAATTTAACTTAAGAACAAACCCAGGGACTGCCTGTACTGCCAGTATATGGTAGGACCAATCGGACAACCTACAGTTAAAGTAACGTAGGGCGGGGTGGGGTCTGAAAAATATATTTAAAAAATTTAATAAAACCTAAAAAGTTCAAATCACCACCTTTCCCAAGAACTGATATAAAAATAAACAAGTTAAATCCTAGACATGCTACATATCTCCACGTCACAAAAAGTCAGATCTACCAAAATATAATAAATGGTTATTCAGAACGCAGGCCTGCGGGTGCGCGGCCACAGCTCCGAGGAGCTGCGCGCAGAAGATGCAGTGGTAGGCGGAGAAAGGAGGCTATCTTCTTAAAGCTAGCCGGGACGTGAGGATTAGCCCAAAAATGGTGAATTAGTACTCACCGGTAATTCGGTTTCCATCTAGTCCTCCATGACGGCCCACTTGGAGGATGCCCCTTGACCTCTGTAGGGACAGGAAGCAGAGAGGTTAAAGGCCTCCCCCCCGCATCCTCCCGCCAGTGTCTACCAAATAACTACACCGGTGGAAGGTAAAGAAAAATTTTTTTATTTGTATGTTAAATATTCACATACATTTATGGTACAGCAAAACCATAGGGAGGGAAAATATATAGGCCGTCATGGAGGACTAGATGGAAACCGAATTACCGGTGAGTACTAATTCACCATTTCCAAAACGTCCTCCATGACGGCCCACTTGGAGATCTACCAAATTAGTAGAAACTCTAGGGTGGGATGACCGCCTGTAGAACCTTCCTTCCAAAGGAGAGGTCCTGCGAACTTGGCAAGTCCAGACGGTAATGCTTAATGAATGTGGATGTTGAGGCCCAGGTGGCCGCTTTGCAGATCTGCTCAAGTGATGCGCCTCTTCTTTCGGCCCAGGAAGCTGACATAGCCCTGGTGGAATGAGCCTTTAGATTAGTAGGAACCTCCTTCCCTTGTAATGTATAGCATGTGGAAATAGCCGACTTAAGCCATCTTGCTATCGAAATCTTGGAAGCTTTTCTCCCCTTATTTTTCCCCTGGAATTGAATAAATAAGTTATGATCAATGCGCCAGGGTTCTGTAGCCTGCAGATACGCTAGTACAACACGTCTTACATCCAGAAGATGCCATGAGGCTTCGTCATTAGAAGAAGGATTCTCGTAGAAGGACGGGAGGGTAATCTCCTGGTTCCGGTGAAAATCTGATACCACTTTGGGAACGAACCCGGGGTCTAGAGTAAGAACAATACAGTCAGGAAGAATGCGCATATAGGGTTCTCTGATGGAAATAGCCTGGAGCTCCCCCAATCTCTTGGCTGTGGTAACAGCAATCAGTAGAGTAGTTTTTAGCGTTAAGTTTTTAATGCCAGAACTCTCCAGAGGTTCGAAAGGAGGTCTGGAAAGAGCGTCTAACACTAGGGTGAGATCCCACGTAGGGGTCCTCTTGAGAATCTGAGGTCTGATTCTGGAGGAGGCCGAGATAAAACGTTTAACCCACCTGTGGTCCGCCAAGGGGAAATCGAAAAAGGCTCCCAGGGCCGAGACCTGCACCTTCAAGGTGCTAGTGGATAGGCCCAATTCCAGGCCCTTCTGAAGAAAGTCCAGGATCTGGAAAATATTTGAGTTGATTTGAGATGGAGGATCATTCCCACAAAAAGACACAAATTTCTTCCAAATTTTGTGATATATGTTAAAAGTAACTTTTTTCCTACTTGCCTTAAGTGTGGTTACCACCGCTCTGGAAAGGCCCTGCGATCTTAAAAAGTCGGACTCAGGATCCAAGCCGCCAACTGAAGCTTCTCCGGGTCTGGATGTAGGATAGGACCCTGACGCAGAAGATCCTTCCTCGGAGGCAATATCACCGGTTGCTGGATGGCCAGGGATGTCAGCAGAGGGTACCAGCCCTTTTTTGGCCAGTTCGGGCAGATGAGTATTACCCTTGCCTGGTCCATAAGGATCTTCCTGAGGACCCTTGCGACCAAGGGAATAGGGGGAAAGGCGTAGGAGAGAGGTTCGGTCCATGGATGACTGAAGGCGTCTAGTCGATCCTTCGGCTCCCTTGCCTCCAGAGAGAAGTATAGATGACACATTGAATTCTCCCTTGTGGCGAATAAGTCGATTCGCGGAGTGCCCCAGAGATCTGTCAACTGGTCGAAGATTTCCCGATTCATGCACCATTCGTTGGGAGAGATCACTCTCCTGCTGAGGAAGTCTGCCTCCGTATTCAGAACTCCTTTTAGGTGAGTTGCAGAAAGAGAGAGTATGTTCTCTTCTGCCCAGGAAAAGATGGTGCGAGTCAGGGAGGAAAGAGCTACTGACCTCGTACCTCCTTGTCGTCTTAGGTAAGACACCGCCGTGGTGTTGTCTGTCAGTATGTGGACATGCCGATTCTTCACTAGAAGAGGGTTGGACCTTAAGGCTTCCCAGACGGCTCGAAGTTCCCGATAGTTTGATGGTTTCTTTGCAAGTGAAGGGGTCCAGGATCCCTGGGCATAGTGCGAAGGGAAGACTGCTCCCCAGCCCAGACTGCTTGCATCGGTCGTGATGGTCAGACACGGAAAGCAGTGCCAGGCAACCCCTTTCTCCAGATGCTTTACCTCCAACCACAATTGCAGATCTCTTTTTACCGTGGATGGAATGATGAGTTTTTTGTCCAATCCCGAGGTTCTCCGGTTCCAGGAACGGAGGATCCAGCTTTGCAGAGTGCGACAATGGCTCTGGCTCCAAGCTACAGATGGGAGGCAGGCCGTAAGGAGACCCAGGACTTTCATTGCTCCTCTGATTGTAACGGAGGTTTTCCTCCTGAAGGAGCGGATCTGAAGTCTTAGACCGTCGGCTTTTTCCTGCGGGAGAAAGGACATCATGAGAGTAGAGTTCAACATTACTCCTAAGAATTTCTTGTGAGTGGAGGGAGACAGATCGGATTTTTGGGTGTTGATTATCCACCCCAGATCTGAGAGTTTCCTCATGGTAAAATCTCTTGCTGTAATAAGATCTGATCTGTTCTTCCCTATAATCAGAAGGTCGTCTAAATATGGCACAATAGACACCTTCTGTAGCCTCAGGAAAGCAACAACCTCCACCATGATTTTTGTAAAAACTCTCGGAGCTGAGGAAATACCGAAGGGTAGAGCCCGAAACTGAAAGTGGAGGATAGAACCCTCTGGAGAAAAGACTGAAAATCTGAGGAACTTTTGAGAAGAGTGGTGAATAGGAACGTGGTAGTAGGCGTCCCGAAGGTCTATCGTGCACATATAGTGGTCGGTATATATAAGCTGAGTAGCGGATCTTACCGATTCCATGTGAAATCTCCTGTAGGTGATGAAGTTGTTTAGGGATTTTAAATTTATGATCAGCCGATTCGACCCGTTTGGTTTCTTGACCAGGAATAGTGGAGAGTAGAAGCCCAACTTTCTTGGTCCTGAGGAACTGGAATCACCACTCCTGAATGAATGAGGGATGATACTTCCTGCCAAATAAGAAAATGGGTAGAAGAAGAAGAATAGGGTGATGGAGAAATAAATCTTGAAGGGGGGTAGGTGCTGAATTCTATTTTGTAACCGGAACTGATAATGTTCAAGACCCAAGGATTTGAGGTAATATCTGTCCACTGAGTGATGAACTGTAGAAGACGCCCCCCCCACTCTGGCGTCATTGCTTCTTTCCCCCTGAGTTGTCTGGAGGATTGGAGAACAGAAACCCCCTACCTCTGCCTCCCTTAGGATAGCTCCAGCGCCCCTGTTTACCTTTCCCACGAAAGGAATCTTTAGGGTTCTTGAAGGGACGAAAGGAAGGTTTCCTGGAGGGTGTTTTGTTTTCTGGAAACCCTTTCTTCTTGTCTGAAGCTTTTTCTAAGATGTTGTCCAATTCTGGACCGAAAACAAAATCACCTGTAAATGGGATGCTGCAGAGTTTTGATTTTGATCGTATATCGCCGCCCCACTGTTTCAGCCATAAGGCTCTTCTTGCTGCGTTTGTTAACGCTCCTTCTTTTGCAGCGAAGCGAACGCCCTCGGCGGAGGCATCTGCTAAGAATGCTGTGGCAGATCTTAAGAGCGGAATGCTGTCCTGTAGGGACGCTCTGGGGGTACCTTCTCTAATATGCTATTCCAGTTCATTCAGCCAAAAGTAGAGGGTCCTTGCAACAGATGTAGCTGATATGTTGGATTTTAAGCTAAGCATCGACATCTCCCAGGCTCTTTTAAGAAGAGCGTCGGATTTTCGGTCCATAGGATCCCTGAGCTGTGCGGAGTCCTCAAAGGGAAGGTCTGTTTTTTTGACCACTTTCGTCACCTGCACATCTACTTTCGGAACAGAGTCCCAAACTTTAGAGACCTCTTGATCGAAGACGAGGCGTCTCTTAAAGCTTTTAGAAGTTAGGATCTTCTTTTCTGGGTCTTTCCATTCTTCCGTAATTAACCCTTTCAAGGTTTCGTTAACCGGGAAAACACGTTGTTTTTTAGCCCTTAGGCCCCCGAACAACTCGTCCTCCCGAGACATACAAGGAACTTCCTCTTCGATATTTAATGTTTCACGGATCGCCTTCAAGAGGTTATCCAGATCATCTATTTGAAACAGGTGACGAGAATCCAATCTCTGACTGAAGTCCTGGGAATCTTGCTCCTCAATATCCGCCAGGGAACAGGACGGACCCTCTGAATCGTAGATTTCTTCATCTGAAGAAGAGATATCCGCCAGTCTAGGTTTTTTAGGAGGAGGATCTTTTTGTGTAGCTGACGCCACTGATGCTACCACCTTATCTTCAATAAAGGATTTTAACTCATCCATGAATGAAACTTTTTCAGCCCGCATAAATTCGTCAATACAGGGTCTGCATATGGGTTTTATGTATGATTAGGGCAAAACCTGGAGACACATATTACATTTCCTAGCAGAGGTCCTACTCTTGATGGAACGATCGGACTTGCTGGGTTTCTCAGACCTTTCGGGTCTGTCCTCTTTGCCTTTCCCCTTAGACCCTTGCTCCTTATCCTAAGGGGAAAAGGTGAGGAAATTAACTAACTTGGGGTTCAATATGTATCATAGATATCATAAGACCATGCCATACAGCACCACTTACGTGACCAGAAGGGTGGAGTAGGCCCAAGTCTGCCTCATCAGCCATAGTAAATAAAGTCTGGGACGGCACAACCAACAGTACACTGTGATACCACAAGCGGACGCCAAAACTAGCAACCCACTTCATTAAATACCTTATCGGGGAGCCCATCCCCATGCAGGTGGCAGTGCAGCGGCCTCCGCAAGTTCCGGAGTTCCCCCAGGCGCCGCGCGTCCTCGCGTAAGCCCAGCCCGGCCGCGGGTGAAGGACGGAAGGCCGGATCCACCAGAACCAGGGAGGAACCTCCGGGAGCAAAGTCCAGCCGTGGCCCCGATCCGGAGGGGAACTACGACCTGCAATAGGCCGGCGTAACCCCAGGTAAGTGCCTTCTGGCAGAAAAAAACGTCCCTCCCCCCCCCACTTGGAGAGACCCTCTCTACCTGCCCTCTGTAGGGACAGGAAGACACTGGCGGGAGGATGCGGGGGGAGGCCTTTAACCTCTCTGCTTCCTGTCCCTACAGAGGTCAAGGGGCATCCTCCAAGTGGGCTGTCATGGAGGACGTTTTGGAAAAGGGCTATCCTTACGTCCCACTCATCCACCTACTACCTGATCTACCTTTATAGGTAAGAATTGTGGTGGTAGGTGCCATTTAAGTTGAATCTGTATGTTTTATCATTGTAGCTCAAACTTTCCTCAAGGATGTGGCTCCCCCTAGTGGACAAATACAGACATGACTTTACTGCATTTCATCCTTTACAATGAGTTCACCCTATGGATTTTATTTCAGATGCAGCTACTATGAGGTCTTCTCTCTAATGGGAAGTGACTGGTGCAAACCTAAAAGGCGCGGGGTGAAATGTGGATGTTTATCAATGACAGTTAAAGGGATTGTCCTATTTCAGAAAATTAATATTATCGACTCAAAGTTCTAAAATTTACCAATACACTTTCTATACCAATTCCTTGTGGTTTTCTACATCTCTGCTTGTTGTCAATCTACTTCCTGTGGATAAAAATACCAGTTCCTGTGTGACATCACATGACCAGGTATAAAATGAGCCGTGCACCTGTGTGACATCACATGACCAGGTATAAAATGAGCCGTGCACCTGTGTGACATCACATGACCAGATATATATATAATGAGCCGTGCACCTGTGTGACATCACATGACCAGGGATATATAACGAGCTGTGCCCCTGTGTGACATCACATGACCAGGGATATATAACGAGCCGTGCATATGTGTGACATCACATGACCAGTTATATAATGAGCCGTACACCTGTGTGACATCACAGGACCAGGGATATATAACGAGCCGTGCCCGTGTGACATCACATGACCAGGGATATCACCAGCCGTGCACTTGTGTGACACCACATGACCAGGGATATAATGAGCTGTGCACGTGTGTGACATCACATAACCAGGGATATAATGAGCCGTGCACGTGTGTGACATCACATGACCAGGGATATAATGAGCCATACACCTGTGTGACATCACATGACCAGGGATATAATGAGCTGTGCACGTGTGTGACATCACATAACCAGGGATATAATGAGCCGTGCACCTGTGTGACATCACATGACCAGAGAAATAGCGAGTTGTGCACCTGTGTGACATCACATGACCAGAGAAATAGCGAGTTGTGCACCTGTGTGACATCACATGACCAGGGATATAACGAGTCGTGCACCTGTGTGACGTCACATGACCAGGGATATAGTGAGCCATGCACCTGTGTGACATCACATGACCAAGGATATAACGAGCCGAGCACCTGTGTGACATCACATGACCAGGGATATAACGAGCCGAGCACCTGTGTGACATCACATGACCAGGGATATATAATAAGCCGTGCACCTGTGTGACATCACATGACCAGGGATATATAACGAGCTGTGCACCTGTGTGACATCACATAACCAGGGACTCATGTTTATCCATAGGAAGTAAACAATTAAAGGGGTATTCTCGTCTGGGCATTCACATTCCGTTTCATTAATCGGCCACATAAATAAAGTCTTCAATTAGATGTTATTAAAAAAAATGTTCCTGTGTGAAGATAATTTCTCATAAATAGTCATAGACATTTTGTCCCTTAGAAACGAGATGACTTCCTCGGATACGGCCACCTCTGCCCAAGAGTTGCACAAATAAACAAAAAAGGTTTTGTATATAAAATGTCCGGGAGTTACTGCAGGTCCCACAGCCGTCCTGTGGTAATGATTGCTGAATCCTGGTGGTCCGACAGGACAATATAGCCCAAGTCTGGCCACCACTGCTAGAGTGTGACGTGGTCGTATCCGAGGAAGCTATCTGGTTTCTAAGGGACAACATGACTTTATTTATGTGAAATTATTTTCACACAGGAACATTTTTTTTAATAACATCTAATTGAAAAAATGTTTATATATGGAAGAATAGTGAAACTGAATGTGAGTGCCCAGACGAGAATACCCCTTTAAGCTTCCTATAAAATGACAGCAAGCAGAGATCTAGAAAACCACAAGGAATTGATACAAAAAGTATTTTGGAAAATTGCCCCATGTACATGACCATGGGGGGGGGGGGGGGGGGGCGATGATACGGTTGCACAATCAGCCTCAGCACCTCAGCCCCCATAGAAATCTAGGGTAACTGGTCACTGTGTGGTAATCACATGGCGTCTCTTTGCACGGCGCCCTCCATGGCGCCACGCACTCCTCCGTGCCTCTACGCAGCCACATACTCCTCTTTTTCTCTATTCCCTCTATTTGGCGCAGATTTTGAGAATTCCCCTTTACATATGTGATCAGCCTTTACCAGTGCGGATGTAACTGTTAGGCTACATTCACACTACCATAAGGGGACATACGTCCTCCATAGGCGACAATGGGTGCACGGAGCGATACCGTACCACTCTGTACACAGGGAAAAGATCTTTCCCCGTATTACGGCGCCGGGGATCAGTATGGAGAGGGGATGGGTCACACCCCTCCTCCTCTCCATAGTGCCGGATGTAACCGTGCAGAGATACATTCATGTAACTGTAGCCTTACACTGCCATCTAGTGGCTGATGTGTAATTGCACCTAAGTGAGATCTTGCGGGCTCCCTGGAAAGCCCTTGTGCCTGTGAGAAGTGCTCTAGTCCTGTCTGTTACCACTTATAGAAAGATAATCTGGGGAACTGGAGGTAGAGGACTGGGATTTTCTTCATGTCTCTTCTTCCCCCACAAGTAGGCTCCAAATTAGTCCTGAAAACCTACTTTCTGTTCAACTTGTGACTTTTAAAGGGGCGGTCAGATGATAGCTGCCCATTTAACGAGGTTGTACCAGGCGGGGCGCACACCGTGTTACTGTCTATATTACCCCTCGCCTGTTCACATGTGGAACCACAGTGATGTACTGTACAATACACGTGTCCAGCCGTCACTGCCAGGTATCAGGGACACATTTCCCTTAACATGGGGCAGAAAGGAGTTAATTTAAAGGCGTGCTCCAGCCTCCACTCTAGAAAACTCACCCTAACTAGAGTAATTCCGATGAGAGAAGCACAAACCTCACCCACTGTGTCCCTGCAGTACAGCTGTGACATCATACCAGCAGCTCTGACGTCACGCGCGTGTCATGTGACCGATGCAGGTATTGATTGATCACACGGGTCACATGACATTAATGTAACGGCCCGGGCAGGATTGGAAAAACTAACCTAGCGAGCACGTGACACGATGTGATATGGATCACACAGAGCTGCACAGTTACCTCACAGCGTGTGATACGGAGCCCGCCACACACACAGCGCATGCGCAGCCGCACCTCAGCTGACTGAAGAGAGCGCAAGTTTCCCGCGCACGCACATAGTGTCGTGACTTCCGGGTCCTTCCCCGCTGTCACAGCAACCACTACAAGCACCGGAAGTAGCCGTTTCCGTGACGACCGATCAACACCAATTGCAGTAGACGGAAGCGGAGACAATGGTGAGAGATAAATGTCATATCTATACACTGTACCGGGAGATATATATATACTGTACCGGCAGATATATGTCTATATATACTGTACTGGGAGATATATGTATATACTGTACCGGGAGATATATGTATATATACTGTAGCGGCAGATATGTCTATATATACTGTACTGGGAGATATATGTATATACTGTACCGGGAGATATATGTATATATACTGTACCGGGAGATATGTGTATATATACTGTACTGGGAGATATATGTATATATACTGTACCGGGAGATATGTGTATATATACTGTAGCGGCAGATATGTCTATATATACTGCACTGGGAGATATATGTATATACTGTACCGGGAGATATGTGTATACACTGTACCGGGAGATATGTATATATACTGTACCGGGAGATATGTGTATATACTGTACCGGGAGATATGTGTATATATACTGTACTGGGAGATATATGTATATACTGTACCGGGAGATATGTGTATATACTGTACCGGGAGATATGTATATATACTGTACCGGGAGATATGTGTACATACTGTACCGGGAGATATGTGTACATACTGTACCGGGAGATATGTGTATATACTGTACCGGGAGATATGTGTATATACTGTACCGGGAGATATATGTATATATACTGTACCGGGAGATATGTGTATATATACTGTACCGGGAGATATGTGTATATACTGTACCGGGAGATATGTATATATACTGTACCGGGAGATATGTATATATACTGTACTGGGAGATATGTGTATATATACTGTACTGGGAGATATATGTATATACTGTACCGGGAGATATGTGTATATACTGTACCGGGAGATATGTGTATATACTGTACCAGGAGATATGTGTACATACTGTACCGGGAGATATATGTATATACTGTACCGGGAGATATGTGTATATACTGTACCAGGAGATATGTGTACATACTGTACCGGGAGATATGTGTACATACTGTACCGGGAGATATGTGTATATACTGTACCGGGAGATATATGTATATATACTGTACCGGGAGATATGTGTATATATACTGTACTGGGAGATATATGTATATATACTATAGCAAATACTATGCTATTTATCTCTTTCACATCTATCTAGTAAATTGATAAAATATTGCACTCCAGGAGATCCAGAGATAAAAATTATTTTAATCCATCCAGCTCGAAAAAGACTCCTCATGAGCCGAAATATCGCATTGGACATGGAGTAAAACGCTGTCTTTTTATCTATTTACTATTGTTGGAGGACGTCAGCGCGGCTTTCTATCTAATATCCACCCGTTATCCCTGTTAATTGTAACTTATAATTATCTCATGTATACGATATCTCTATAAGTTCTATGAAAGGATCCCCACAGATTCCCTGTAATCTGACAATCATGTTGTGGCGTCCCCTAGAGGCCACATCCGCACATTTCTCCTGTAACATTCCCTATTACCATCCTCTTGCAGCCTGAGAGTGTTGTGGGGTCAGTCAGCTCCGGCTCTAATGGCTCCCAGAGATCAAAGGCCCGAAAGTACCGCACCAAGGCGCTCAGCTCCGAGGTGGACGAGAGTCTGTTTGGAGTCAAGGTCAGTAATGGGAGGTCCAAGATGTTCTGGTCCTTCCCATCCATCATTGATGTCTGTCCGGGAGTGCATGTGTCTCCTAAAATCATAAGGGGCACTGTGTGGTGACTGATATTATTGGTGAAAATCTTGAGAACATTGTTATGGAGATTATTTTTTTTTCTCTACAAAGCAACAACCAAAAAATGACACCCCCATTGTACAGAGAGGAGAAACTGGAAGACGTAACGCGGTGTCTGCGCCAACACGGGGACGCAAGCCGGAGACCATCCGGATCATCACCAGCGACCTGATCCGAGACCTTGTGTAAGTGCAGGGCACGGGATGTCATCTGCTGGTCAGGGCACCGTCACCATAGATGTCACCTACACTGTCACCATAGACGTCACCTACACTGTCACCATAGATGTCACCTACACTGTCACCATAGATGTCATCCACACTGTCACCATAGATGTCATCCACACTGTCACCATAGATGTCACCTACACTGTCACCATAGACGTCACCTACACTGTCACCATAAATGTCATCCACACTGTCACCATAGATGTCATCCACACTGTCACCAGAGATGTCACCTACACTGTCACCAGAGATGTCACCTACACTGTCACCAGAGATGTCACCTACACTGTCACCATAGATGTCATCCACACTGTCACCATAGATGTCACCTACACTGTCACCATAGATGTCACCTACACTGTCACCATAGATGTCATCCACACTGTCACCATAGATGTCACCTACACTGTCACCATAGATGTCACCTACACTGTCACCAGAGATGTCACCTACACTGTCACCATAGATGTCATCCACACTGTCACCATAGATGTCACCTACACTGTCACCATAGATGTCACCTACACTGTCACCATAGATGTCACCTACACTGTCACCATAGATGTCACCTACACTGTCACCATAGATGTCATCCACACTGTCACCATAGATGTCATCCACACTGTCACCATAGACGTCATCTACACTGTCACCATAGATGTCATCCACACTGTCACCATAGATGTCACCATAGATGTCACCTACACTGTCACCATAGATGTCACCTACACTGTCACCATAGATGTCACCTACACTGTCACCATAGATGTCATCCACACTGTCACCATAGATGTCATCCACACTGTCACCATAGATGTCATCCACACTGTCACCATAGATGTCACCTACACTGTCACCAGAGAAACAAGAACCATGGAGGGGAGGTGTCACACGTGAAGTGATTGGTCAGCTCTCTAATGAGTGTGGATCAAACCAGGGCAGCCACTAGGAATTTCGGGACCCTGACTGGCAAACTTTGTGCGCCCCCCACCCATGCACATTAGTTTCCCATATTACACTACTTCACAACGTCACATACAAAAGATTAAGACTATCATGGATCGTGACAGCAAAAAAGTTGTGAACTCCCGGTCTAGAGTTTTTCAATGATCTGACATTTAGTACATACAAACTGTATACAGCAAAACTTGTAACATTGAAACTAAGTGTTTTACATGGGGACAGCACCAATACCAATTTTACTACATATATACAGCATCGGAACCCAGCTTTCTACATAGATACCATACCAAAAATGACTGCATAGATAAAGCACCGGGACTGAGCCTTCTACATAAATACCATACCAGAACAAAGATCACTGCATAGATACAGCACCAGAACCAAGATTGCTACATAGATACAGCACCAGAACCAAGATTGCTACATAGATACAGCAACGTGACTGAGCTTTCTACATAGATACCATACCAGAACAAAGATCACTGCATAGATACAGCACCAGAACCAAGATTGCTACATAGATACAGGACCAGATCCAAGCTTCATACAGCAAAAAAAATTAATACTCACCTCTCCACTCTCTCTGCTGGTGTCTTTTATATGCAGGCATACACAGGTGTCCATCTCCCAGGCTGTAGGCCTACTGTGGCCTGTTAGATGGTCTCACCCCTCCATCTATCTCATCTCTATATATCTGGACCAATGTGGGGCGATGACAGGCATTGGCAATGACAGCTCATAGAGATATGAACATTTTGTTCCATGGTTCCTATAACATGTATCTTTGTGCGGGTCATAGACTTTCCTCACACTTGACTCTTTGCTACTTTGTTTGCTGGCAGTGTACCCTCCGAGGACCCCTCCGGCCTGTCCCTGATCATGACTTACCAGGACTTCCGCCGCATCAAGGAACGAGCCCGGGTCCTGACCAAGGAGGAACGGGAGCGAGCAGTGCAAGCCGTGAAGGAAGAGAAGGAGGGGGCCATTGTAAGACAAGGCTCCTACTGTGTGGCTGTGGTAGACGTCATGGGGTCACACTAACGGGGGTCCATCATTGTCCGGCAGGATGCAGCCAATGAACGGAAGAACTACATGAAACAGAAGGAGATGCTACGGAGGAAGAACGAGAAGCTGAGCGACCTGGAGGAGGAGGCCCAGCAGAGGGCGCAGTACCTGCTTCAGAGGGCCAACACCATGCGCATGGAGCAGGAGGACGAAATCAAGAAACTTAATGAGGTGATGGGAAGAGTGAGGGATGAGCCCCCTAATCTAAAGGGGCTGTGCTACAACGCAAGGATGGGGGGTACATGTTTGATTCTGAGGGTCTCACTCCAATGATGAGGGGTAAAAAGTCCCACAAAGTATTGTATTTACAGGCGGTCCCCTACTTAAGGACACCCGACTTACAGACAACCCATAGTTACAGACGGACCCCTCTGCCCACTGTGACCTCTGGTGAAGCTCTCTGGATGCTTTAAAATAGTCCCAGATTGCAATAATCAGCTTAAAATTGTCTGCAATGAAGCTTTATTGATAATTCTTGGTCCTATTACAGCAAAATAATGTGAGACTCCAATTGTCACTGGGGCAAAAAAAATAAATTGTCGGGAACTACAATGATAAAATATACAGTTTCGACTTACATACAAATTCAACTTAAGAACAAACCTACAGTCCCTATCTTGTATGTAACCCGGGGACTGCCTGTATTTGCCATTTTATTTGACACCGACAGATGATTTTGAGCACCAAGTGCCACGCCATCCGAGACGCCCAAATTCTAGAGAGAGGTCTGATCTCCAAGGAGCTGGCGGAAGAGGAGAAGAGGCTGGATCAGATGATGGAGGTGGAGCGGCAGAAAGCCATCAAGACGCAGGAGGAGATTGAGGAGATGAGGAAGCTGGAGAAGATCAGGTACTGGTGATGCTGAGACCATCTCATCCTCCAGAGCTGCATTCAATATTCTGCACTAACAATAGAAAGTCATGATGGGTTTTACTCTTCAGAGGGAAACTCCACATCATCAAACAGATGGAGGACAACGAGCAGTCCAGGATACTGGAGGAGGAACAGAGGGACCAGGAAGCTCAGCAGATGCTTCAGTTCCTGGAGGAGCTTCAGATGGAGGATTACAAGGTGAGCAGATGGTGTGAACTGTCTACCCAGAACTTCCTGTAATCTGCTGCCAATGCCAGGCACAGGAGGGCAGATGCCAGGACCTACCGGACCCTAGGTAGTTTTTATCATAAGCAGTTTAACTATTAGTGACCTCTAGCATGGGAGATGCGCTGGTGGACATATTTTTTGTCACCCTGCTACCCCCGGCTACACACGCTCTCCATTCTGGAATTTTTGATGCCATCAAAGTTTTCTGGGATTAAAATATTCAAGCTCTGTCCTTAGGATAGATCATCAATAATTGATCAGTGCTATTATGAGGGTCACTTCCACTTTCATTGACCAAGCAACCGGGTTGCAGGTCAGTCCCATCAAAGTAAATGGATATAAGATAGGATAGTCCTTTATTAGTCCCACAGTGGGGAATTTACCATATGAGCTGCAATACCAAGCATAGACACTCCACAACGTGCAGCGCTGTGCCTGGTGAGCTATGACGAGACCACAGCACCTTCCTGAAAGCTGTGTCACCCTCAAACATCCGATCATCTGATCGTCACCTAACTGGGATTGCTGCAGTAGGGATAGGTCATCAGTATCGATGTGCCGGAATACCCCTTTAATGACGTTTCCCTGGACAAGGATATTAAGTTTGGATAACTCATCATTATTAGGATTAGGAACCAGTCTGTGATCTCTGTTTTTTTTTTGTTGTTGGTTTACACCAGGACATGGAGAAGAAGAAGCAAGAACAGCTGGAAATCCAGGAGGAGATAAAACGTATCAATGCTGAGAATGAAAAGAAGAAGCTGGAGAGGAAGGAGCAGGAGCGGCTGGCAGACCTGCGCGTGCTGGAGTACACCAAGCAGAAACTGGTAAAGGGATGAGCTGGGGGAGTGTAACATCAGATTCGTAACGTGTAATCATACTTTTGTGTGTAGCAGCAGGACTGTGAAAAGAGGATTTATCTCTTTGCAAGTGAACTGCTCCAATTCCCCCTGCTCTGAGTTACAGCTGTAGCATTCAACTAGGAGCCCAGGACAGCTACAGAGCAGCTGTGGAGCAGTTTAGTGCAGAGAGCACAGAGCACAGTAGTGTGAGGATAGTCCTCCACCGCAGCGCAGTTGGAGAAGCTACAATTATGGAATACAAATCCATATATCACAGTCCTGCTGCTGCTAACAACATACACAGAGGTCTGATCACACATCTCTCAAGGCACGATACCTAACACTGGCTGCGGTACTGCAAGTTCATACCTGCTGACAGGTTCCTTTTAAAGGAGTTCTTTACTTTGAAGAATTCCTACTTGTTAGAAGGATCCCTAGAGAAAAAGCTGATCATAGAATGTCTCCAATGATGTGAGGCCGAGTTATTAGAGTATTATTTTCCTGCAGTGCCCCCCACCAGGACAAATGAAGCATTACACTGTGTCCATTTACTGTACACAAATGAGCTGTCTGTGTAATACAGGACAGGTCCTCCCGAGGGAGCTGCTGTCTGTACTCTGCCTAAAAGATGAAGATCTAATATCCTCCCTTATGGTGCACAATAATCTTCCCCAACTATCGGAGCTCCTGTCTAGGTAACTCCCTGCGATTGGTGTGTGGCAGGTGATCCCACAGTACAACAGGGAAATATAAGAAGCAGACAGCAGCCGTCCTGTACACCGTTACCTTCCAAAACATCCGTCTTCCCATGATGTAACCAAACGATAAACGGGAAAGGAATTTTCATATGACAAAGCGTCATTGTGGACCGACACCAGGCAGCTGAATGGCCCTATGAAACAGAGAGTCATCCATAATTATAGTCACCCAGGGAGGGAGTCTCGTGTTCCTCCACATCATCAGCGTGTCCTCATGTTCTTACACAGGCCCGAGAAGCAGAATACGAAGCCGAGCAAGAGAAGATCAAGAAGGAGAAAGAGAAGGAAGTGGCCCGTCTACGAGCGCTGCAGGAACGAGCCCGGGACCACCGCGCCGAGCAGGTACCTGCCCCGTCTGTGCCAATAGAAACTTTATCAACGGCTAAAAGGGGTTCCATACAGGGCAGTACGTGAAGGACTCGAGTGTCCATGACCACCTGGATGGGTGGGATGCCAGTGGTTATAGACCACCAGTGATCATTCTCTAAAATTGTGTATTATATTCAAGGATGCTCTACGGGCTAAGAGAAACCAAGAATCCATGGAGCGCTCCTGGCGTCAGAAAGAGAAGGAAGAAGCCAAGAAGCAGGCGGAGATGAATGCCACCCTGAAGAAGACGCGCCTGGAGCAGGTGGCTCAGAAGGAGCACTTCTTGGCCGTGCAGGCTCAGCGCGACCGGGCAGAGTTTGACCGGGTTTTACGGTAAGGACAATGATAAGGTGATGCAGGATATTACTAGTTAGGTGTTAGGTGTTCTTACTAGTCTTCTCCTGATCTTCCCCACCCCAGGGTCCAGCGGGAGCTGATGGAGAAAGAGCGCAAGGAGCACAAGGAGAAGGCCTCCGAGCTGATGACGCACGCCGGAGAGCTGAGGCGCCAGGTGCGGGAGAACGAGCAGAAGCAGGTGGTAGAGAGGATCGCCCACTTCGAGGAGGGGAAGAAGCTGGACGAGGAGGCGCGGCAGCGAAGGGCGCGACTGGACGAGCTGAAGCAGAGGAAGTTGGAAGAGCTGAGGTGAGTCGGACAGGGACGAGACTGCTATTGTTACCGCCATATTGTTAGCCACCCTGATATCTCAGACATAGAGGTCACCAATCTGACTATTCTTCTATTCCTCCGCTTCTCCTCCAGGATGGCTGGGCTCCCCGACAAGTACTGCTCCATGGTGGCCAGAAAAGCAGATACTCTCCTCACCACCGTCCACTGAGGAGCGCCATTCCTCCTCCCGGATCGTGCAGCCGCGTGTCACATGACACTTATCACAGTCTCATACTTTATATTTGTATCTGATGAAAAAATAAACTCACATTTAGTTCTGTTTTTTTGTCTGTGTAGTTTATCTTCAGACCAGGGGGTCTTCTTTTACCTGCAGGGGGCATTGTGGGAAGATATTTGCACATAGTGCACATGCCGGCTATGACAGATAGATTACACAACACACATGTAATATACTAGCCTTAAAGGGGTTGTCCAGAAATACTAAATTGTACTAAATTAAAGGGAACCGGTCACTAGATTTTACCCCATTATACTACATCCCCCCCTCAAATAGGGGATAAAATGTTGCTTCTAGAATTATATATTTTATGTGATATCGCACCCATGTTTCTATTAAAAAAAAAAAAGTCATAAGACAATGAGCAGAGAAGAGTCATATTTTGCCTGAAATGAGTCAAGTTTAGAGGCTGCAGAGCAAGGGGCACTTCAGATGCCTATTCTTTAGTTCCATAGCATCTAGAGACACGTTACTGGTGTCATATTAAAGATACACATTTCATCTTTCAGGCTTGTGGTTCTGCGAGCTACAGAAATGTAGATACTGGCAGATTTCTGTCCATCACTCATCATCTGGTTTACTCATTTCCTATTTTGAGCTTTGTTCAACGGTTTCTGCCTGAGGACGTAAGCGTGATCTTCCTGTTTTAATGTTCATTGTATGTTACAGCAGTGACTTCCTCTTCCTTATTGTACACATGTAACACGTGAGGTTCCTGATACTGAGACATTACACAGAGCAAGGTCATCATCCTATAGATGTGAGGAGTTATACTGACAATAACAGCTCTGGCTACTAACCAACACATCCCATCATGTGTGATACAGTCTGCTGAGCTGTGTATCTAATCCTATCCTGTGTGATACATCTGTGACATCTGATCCCATCATGTGTGATACAGTCTGCTGAGCTGTGTATCTAATCCTATCCTGTGTGATACTGACTGCTGAGCTGTGTATCTAATCCTATCCTGTGTGATACTGACTGCTGAGCTGTGTATCTAATCCTATCCTGTGTGATACTGACTGCTGAGCTGTGTATCTAATCCTATCCTGTGTGATACATCTGTGACATCTGATCCCATCATGTGTGATACAGTCTGCTGAGCAGTGTATCTAATCTTATCCTGTGTGATACATCTGTGACATCTGATCCCATCATGTGTGATACAGTCTGCTGAGCTGTGTATCTAATCCTATCCTGTGTGATACAATCCCATCATGTGTGATACAGTCTGCTGAGCTGTGTATCTAATCCTATCCTGTGTGATACTGACTGCTGAGCTGTGTATCTAATCCTCTCTGTGTGATACTGACTACTGAGCTGTGTATCTAATCCTATCCTGTGTGATACTGCCCACTGAGCCAGTGTATTTAATCCTATCCTGTGTGATTCTGACTACTGAGCTGTGTATCTAATCCTATCCTGTGTGATACTGTCTGCTGAGCTGTGTATCTAACCCCATCCTGTGTGGTACTGTCTGCTGAGCTGTGTATCTAATCCTCTCCTGTGTGATACAGTCTGCTGAGCTGTGTATCCAAACCTATCCTGTGTGACACTGCCTGCTGAGCTGTGTATCTAATCCTATCCTGTGTGGTACTGTCTGCTGAGCTGTGTATCTAATCCTACCATGTGTGATACTGTCTGCTGAGCTGTGTATCTAATCCTCTCCTGTGTGATACTGTGTGCTGAGCTGTGTATCTAACCCCATCCTGTGTGGTATAGTCTGCTGAGCTGTGTATCTAATCCTACCATGTGTGATACTGTCGGCTGAGCTGTGTATCTAATCCTATCCTGTGTGATACAGTCTGCTGAGCTGTGTATCCAATCCTATCCTGTGTGATACTGTCTGCTGAGCTGTGTATCTAACCCCATCCTGTGTGGTACTGTCTGCTGAGCTGTGTATCTAATCCTACCATGTGTGATACTGTCTGCTGAGCTGTGTATCTAATCCTATCCTGTGTGATACTGACTGCTGAGCTGTGTATCTAATCCCATCCTGTGTGATACTGCTGAGCTGTGTATCTAATCCTCCTGTGTGATACTGCTGAGCTGTGTATCTAATCCTATCCTGTGTGATACTGCTGAGCTGTGTATCTAATCCTATTCTGTGTAAATTCTGTCTGCTGAGCTGTGTATCTAATCCCATCCTGTGTGATACAGTCTGCTGAGCTGTGTATCTAATCCTATCCTGTGTGATACAGTCTGCTGAGCTGTTTATCCAATCCTATACTGTGTGATACAGTCTGCTGAGCTGTGTATCTCACTGCCCCCTATGTACAAGAATATAACTACTATAATACTGCCCCTATGTACAGGAATATAACTACTATAATACTGCCCCCTATGTACAAGAATATAACTACTATAATACTGCCCCCTATGTACAAGAATATAACTACTATAATACTGCCCCCTATGTACAAGAATATAACTACTATAATTCTACCCCCTATGTACAAGAATATAACTACTATAATACTGCCCCTTATGTACAAGAATATAACTACTATACTACTGCCCCCTATGTAAAATAATTTAACTGCTATAATACCGCCCCCTATGTACAAGAATATAACTACTATAATACTGCCCCCTATGTACAAGAATAAAACTACTATAATACTGCCTCCTATGTACAAGAATATAACTACTATAATACTGCCCCCTATGTACAAGAATATAACTACTATAATACTGCCCCTTATGTACAAGAATAAAACTACTATAATACTGCCCCCTATGTACCAGAATATAACTACTATAATACTGCCCCCTATGTACAAGAATATAACTACTATAATACTGCCCCCTATGTACAGGAATATAACTACTATAATACTGCCCCCTATGTACAAGAATATAACTACTATAATACTGCCCCCTATGTACAAGAATATAACTACTATAATACTGCCCCTATGTACAAGAATATAACTACTATAATACTACCCCCTATGTACAAGAATGTAACTACTATAATACTGCCCCCTATGTACCAGAATATAACTACTATAATACTGCCCCCTATGTACAAGAATATAACTACTATAATACTGCCCCCTATGTACAGGAATATAACTACTATAATACTGCCCCCTATGTACAAGAATAAAACTACTATAATACTGCCCCTTATGTACAAGAATAAAACTACTATAATACTGCCCCCTATGTACAAGAATATAACTACTATAATACTGCCCCCCATCTACAGGAATATAACTGCTATAATACTGTCTCCTATGTACAAGAATATAACTACTATAATAGTGCCCCTTATGTACAAGGATATAACTACTATAATACTGCCCCCTATGTAAAAGAATATAACTACTATAATACTGCCCCCTATGTACAGGAATATAGCTACTATAATACTGCCCCTATGTACAGGAATATAGCTACTATAATACTGCCCCCTATGTACAAGAATATAACTACTATAATACTGCCCCCTATGTACAGGAATATAACTACTATAATACTGCCCCCATGTACAGGAATATAACTGCTATAATACTGTCTCCTATGTACAAGAATATAACTACTATAATACTTCCCTCTATGTACAAGGATATAACTACTATACTACTGCCCCCTATGTACAAAAATAAAACTACAATAATACTTCCCCTATGTACAAGAATATAACTACTGTACTACTGCCCCCTATGTACAAGAATAAAACTACTATAATACTGCCCCTTATGTACAAGAATAAAACTACTATAATACTGCCCCTTATGTACAAGAATAAAACTACTATAATACTGCCCCCTATGTACAAGAATATAACTGCTATAATACTGCCCCCTATGTACAAGAATATAACTACTATAATACTGCCCCCCATGTACAGGAATATAACTACTATAATACTGTCTCCTATGTACAAGAATATAACTACTATAATACTGCCCCCTATGTACAAGAATATAACTACTATAATACTGCCCCCTATGTACAAGAATAAAACTACTATAATACTGTCCCCTATGTACAAGAATATAACTACTATAATACTGCCCCCTATGTACAAGAATAAAACTACTATAATACTGCCCCCTATGTACAAGAATATAACTACTATAATACTGCCCCCTATGTACAAGAATATAACTACTATAATACTGCCCCCATGTACAGGAATATAACTGCTATAATACTGTCTCCTATGTACAAGAATATAACTACTATAATACTGCCCCTATGTACAAGAATATAACTACTATAATACTGCCCCCTATGTGCAAGAATATAACTACTATAATACTGCCCCCTATGTACAAGAATATAACTACTATAATACTGCCCCCTATGTACAAGAATATAACTACTATAATACTGCCCCCTATGTACAAGGATATAACTACTATAATACTGCCCCCTATGTACAAGGATATAACTACTATAATACTGTCCTTTATGTACAAGAATATAACTACTATAATCCTGCCCCCTATGTACAAGAATATAACTACTATAATACTGCCCCTATGTACAAGAATATAACTACTTTAATACTGCCCCTATGTACAAGAATATAACTACTATAATACTGCTCCCTATGTACAAGAATATAACTACTATAATACTGCCCCCTATGTACAAGAATATAACTACTATAATACTGCCCCTATGTACAGGAAAATAACTAATATAATACTGCCTCCTATATACAGGAATATAACTACTATAATACTGCCCCCTATGTACAAGAATATATCTACTATAATACTGTCCCCTATGTACAAGAATATAACTACTATAATACTGCCCCCTATGTACAAGAATAAAACTACTATAATACTGCCCCCTATGTACAAGAATATAACTACTATAATACTGCCCCCTATGTACAAGAATAAAACTACTATAATACTGCCCCCTATGTACAAGAATATAACTACTATAATACTGCCCCCTATGTACAAGAATATAACTACTATAATACTGCCCCCATGTACAGGAATATAACTACTAATACTTCCCCTTATGTACAAGAATATAACTACTATAATACTGCCTCCTATGTACAAGAATATAACTACTATAATACTGCCCCCTATGTACAAGAATATAACTACTATAATACTGCCTCCTATGTACAAGAATATAACTACTATAATACTGCCCCCTGTGTACAAGAATATAACTACTATAATACTGCCTCCTATGTACAAGAATATAACTACTATAATACTGCCCCCTATGTACAAGAATATAACTACTATAATACTGCCCCCTATGTACAAGAATATAACTACTATAATACTGCCCCCTATGTACAAGAATATATCTACTATAATACTGTCCCCTATGTACAAGAATATAACTACTATAATACTGCCCCCTATGTACAGGAATTTAACTACTATAATACTGCCCCCTATGTACAAGAATATAACTACTATAATACTGCCCCCTATGTACAAGAATATAACTACTATAATACTGCCCCCTATGTACAAGAATATGTCTACTATAATACTGTCCCCTATGTACAAGAATATAACTACTATAATACTGCCCCCTATGTACAGGAATATAACTACTATAATTCTGCCCCCTATGTACAAGAATATAACTACTATAATACTGCCCCCTATGTACAAGAATATAACTACTATAATACAGCCCCCTATGTACAAGAATATAACTACTATAATACTGCCCCCAATGTACAAGAATATATCTACTGTAATACTGCCCCTTATGTACAGGGATATAACTACTATAATACTGCCCCCTATGTACAGGAATATAACTACTATAATACTGCCCCTATGTACAAGAATATAACTACTGTAATACTGCCCCCTATGTACAAGAATATAACTACTGTAATACTGCCTCCTATGTACAAGAATATAACTACTATAATACTGCCCCCTATGTACAAGAATATAACTACTATAATACTGCCTCCTATGTACAAGAATATAACTACTATAATACTGCCCCCTGTGTACAAGAATATAACTACTATAATACTGCCTCTTATGTACAAGAATATAACTACTATAATACTGCCCCCTATGTACAAGAATATAACTACTATAATACTGCCCCCTATGTACAAGAATATAACTACTATAATACTGCCCCCTATGTACAAGAATATATCTACTATAATACTGTCCCGTATGTACAAGAATATAACTACTATAATACTGCCCCCTATGTACAGGAATTTAACTACTATAATACTGCCCCCTATGTACAAGAATATAACTACTATAATACTGCCCCCTATGTACAAGAATATAACTACTATAATATTGCCCCCTATGTACAAGAATATGTCTACTATAATACTGTCCCCTATGTACAAGAATATAACTACTATAATACTGCCCCCTATGTACAGGAATATAACTACTATAATACTGCCCCCTATGTACAAGAATATAACTACTATAATACTGCCCCCTATGTACAAGAATATAACTACTATAATACTGCCTCCTATGTACAAGAATATAACTACTATAATACTGCCCCCAATGTACAAGAATATATCTACTGTAATACTGCCCCTTATGTACAGGGATATAACTACTATAATACTGCCCCCTATGTACAGGAATATAACTACTATAATACTGCCCCTATGTTCAAGAATATAACTACTGTAATACTGCCCCCTATGTACAAGAATATAACTACTATAATACTGCCCCCTATGTACAAGAATATAACTACTATAATACTGCCCCTATGTACAAGAATATAACTACTATAATACTCCCCCTATGTACAGGAATATAACTACTATAATACTGCCTCCTATGTACAGGAATATAACTACTATAATACTGCCCCCTATGTACAAGAATATAACTACTGTAATACTGCCCCCTATGTACAAGAATATAACTACTATAATACTGCCCCTATGTACAAGAATATAACTACTATAATACTGCCCCTATGTACAGTAATATAACTACTATAATACTACCCCCTATGTACAAGAATATAACTACTATAATACTGCCCCCTATGTACAGGAATATAACTACTATAATACTGTCCCCTATGTACAGGAATATAACTACTATAATACTGCCCCCTATGTACAGGAATATAACTACTATAATACTGCCCCCTATGTACAAGAATATAACTACTATAATACTGCCCCTATGTACAAGAATATAACTACTATAATACTCCCCCTATGTACAGGAATATAACTACTATAATACTGCCTCCTATGTACAGGAATATAACTACTATAATACTGCCCCCTATGTACAAGAATATAACTACTGTAATACTGCCCCCTATGTACAAGAATATAACTACTATAATACTGCCCCCTATGTACAAGAATATAACTACTATAATACTGCCCCTATGTACAGTAATATAACTACTATAATACTACCCCCTATGTACAGGAATATAACTACTATAATACTGCCCCCTATGTACAGGAATATAACTACTATAATACTGCCCCCTATGTACAGGAATATAACTACTATAATACTGCCCCCTATGTACAAGAATATAACTACTATAATACTGCCCCCTATGTACAAGAATATAACTTCTATAATACTGCCCCCTATGTACAAGAATATAACTACTATAATACTGCCCCTATGTACAGGAATATAACTACTATAATACTGCCCCCTATGTACAGGAATATAACTACTATAATACTGCCCCCTATGTACAAGAATATAACTACTATAATACTGCCCCTATGTACAGGAATATAACTACTATAATACTGCCCCTATGTACAAGAATATAACTACTATAATACTGCCCCCTATGTACAAGAATATAACTACTATAATACTGCCCCCTATATACAAGAATATAACTACTATAATACTGCCCCCTATGTACAAGAATAATCCATTGCAATCACTGTAACACAACCTTTAAATCAGTTGTATTAGAATTGAGCAGATCACACATAAGTCTTGTCTATTTTCCTGACATAATGCTGAGATGACTACACTTGGGTGGAGTAAGGTTTATTTTTGAATTTTCCAGCAGAGATTTCTTACACTTTGCCCTGAGCACAAATGTGTTGCATAACAAGTCAGAGAACATAAGTATGACATAGGTTCTAACCATATGTCATAAAATAAAACCGCACCTATTGCTTAAAATATTCTATGGCTGTGCTTCTCTGAACTAGATTTCTGGATTTATTTAAAAATGTTGTATGTTTTTGGTTTTTAAAATCATAAATTTATCTAAAGATTGTTAGGGACCGCAATGGGGTCCACGCAAACCCCAAAATATAATACCTCCTGTCCTGTATGGTGGACATAATTAGACACAAGGAAAGATTGTACACATAATTGAAATTGAAACATACAATACAATAAAACTTTATTAATCCCTGAGGAAATTGTTTTGTACAGCACAGCTCCGCGCATATAAAACACATAAACACAGAAAGATACAACACATGGACATATAATTCAAACATGAATAGAACATAAATCGGTGTTGTCATCTTATGGTGCTGCATCTCAGTTGAGAGTCACGGTCTCTGATTGCGCTCTGTTGATGACCTCCTTGTAGTGGTTTTTTTCGCCATCTCGAATACAGCCAACGAACACCGAGTCATCCGAGAACTTTTAGAGGCATCAGAGTGGTGTCAGATATGTACGTGGTAGGTAGGAATGGTGATAATACCGTGCCTTGTGGTGCCCCTCTGTTACTGCCCACTCCACTTGAGTGCAATTTCTTTGGCATGTCATTTTATCCCACATCTGGAGTGGTCCATAGTGCTAAACGCCCTACAGAAATCAAAGTTGTTGATCCTCACTTTGGTACCACTCCGCTCATGGTGAAAGTAGACTTTGTGGAGTAGAAATGGGATGGATGGGATGGCTTCACCGATTCCCATTTTACTTGTTGTGAGCTAATTGAGGTGGATTTCAATTCCCTTTCAAAAAAAAGAGTCGCAATTGTAGTTTTTCCATCCCAATGATAACTATATATGGACCTGATTGTTTGTGGTCACCCCCCACCAATCAACTATTAGAGGCCTATCCTTTTTAAGGGCTTTCAAGGAATCCTAGTAAACACCCCAGGGGGCAGAGTGACATCTCGTCTCCCCTGGGCTTCCTGCTGAGCCAGCAGTGCCAAAACGAGGCAATTACTGTGACATTGGAACGGGGAGCTGGAGTAGGGTAGGTACACTGTTTTTGGTCAACCCTACCCTGGCTCCAGAATCACAGGAAAACCCCTTTAAGCTTTATAGCCACAGAACCAGAAAGTATAGTCTGAGATGACATGATATGTCATATGCCTAATCTCCTCTCGCCACCGATCCTCCATGTCTAATCTCACTTACATCACACTGTACAGTATTGTATCACTGCTATCGTGTAGTATTTTAGAGCTATCTTTGTTCGCTGCTGTGTAAACACGGTCTGCTTGCCAGTTCTGCTCTCAATGTAAATATGAAAACTGAAGAAGGTACAGTGTCCTACATACCGGAACCCACGATCATCACTCCTCAGACTGCCAATACTGCTGGGGAATTTTTTTGATCACATTGATTTTTAACCTTTTAGGGGTACTACGCAACCCCACTACAGTACCCTTCAATATATGATAGGGGTAACGGTGGTTATATTGTACAAAACTGGCATGGTATATTTATATATAAACTGAGGACTTTAGATCTTTGGCCTCTACGTTATTACATTCTTCTGTAGTTTCACCTAAATCATGCCCAAGGGATAGGCACGGGTAGGGGGATACCAAACATTCTGTCTTTCAATTCCCAAGGTCAACCTCATCCAGACACATTGGGGCACATTTACTTAGGGCCTGAATCGCTCTTTTTCCTTGGGTTTCCCGAAAATTACCGGTTTGCGCCGAATTGTTCCGGGTTTTTGGCGCACGCGATTGGATTGTGGCGCATCGGCGCCAGGTTGCATGCAAATGAAATCAGGGGGCATGCCCGTCGGAAAACCCGATGGATTCGGAAAAACCACGGTTACCTGCACCAGGAATAGGATGGTGAACTCCAGTGAACTCTGGCGGACCTCGGCGCAGCATCAACACCTGGTGGACATCGGGCGCACGAGGACATCGCCGGAAGACCCGAATCCTCGTTGGAGAACACGCCGCTGGATTGCGGCAGGAGCGGGTAAGTAAATGAACCCCATTAACAATAATTTCGAAACATTGAAAATCACCTAATTATATTTTACTTTGGTGTCCGCCCTGATTCCGTTTACAAATAAAGAATTATGCGATATAATGAATGGGATGTGCCAATTTTACAAATACCATGGTTGATATGGCCGGACGAGGCAGAATGTTGCCAAAGGAAAATCCATTCATTGTATTCTTGGGGTATAATTTGAGGTAATTTGTCAACACCAATTTGGTGAAGAAAAGATCATCTTGCGTCTGTTCTGTAACCCACCGAGTCCTCCTGCAGTAAGGGCATTTTACTCTATGTAAGATTGAGGGCTATTACTCTCTTCCAGAGCCTACTATGCTCTGCTATTCGAAAAATTAGGAGGTCATGTAGGCTTAATTTTGATTGAGGTCTCAAAAATGCTGCTTAGGGACCCTGCTCAGAGTCAAATCTGCACCTAGGTGTAAATGGTAGTCCATCGGTCCACAGATGCCCTGGTACATCGCCATTATACCTATGTATATCCATTGGGGGGGGGGGGCACTTTTCAGCAGGAGTTGGCAATTAGCCACTAATTACGAATTTGGCTCCTACCGGCAATTGGACAATCTCTGCTTCCCAGCCACAAAAACATCTCAGTAGGGGTGTTTCTTATAAAAACATTATTATAGTTGATCGGTATTTGAGCAATTGTCCGATATAACCTGCACGGTAACCAAAGCCTAACTTTACACCTCTTGGCAAAATAGAAAAACAATGGTAGATAGAGCCGTGAGCCATCCTCCCTGGGTGTCACCGGGCAGAGGACTCCTCTACCCTCCTGATACAGGTGTGTCTAGTTCTATCAGCGCCCAGGACTTGTAACACAAGTTCTGCAGCTTTTGCATATTCTGTGTACAGATCATTCTCCGCACACACAGATCCTCACTGACAGTCCAGCTGCCGAGGAGTAATATACCCTACAGAGGATCCGACCCCCTCTGGGATCAGAATGGGAGACCTGTGGGTGACCACGTGGGTAATTCTGGGATTTATGCCAGGTAAGCAGATGTTAACAACACATTACCATTGTAAAAAGGAAGTACTAGTGTCTACAACCCCTTATCAGATGGCAGGAACCCACCCAATCATAGGGTCATCCTATGGGTGGGGACTACTGTGTAAATTTCTAATTGCTCCGATCGGTGGTGGTATCTTCTTCGAGAAGATTACCACTGTATGTTGCTCTTTACTTAGCATGTGTGATGTCACAAGGATCAGTGGAACGTGTTTATTTTTCAAGGGTCAATCTAAATTTGGCTTATTAGGGACAGACTGGTCTCACCAAGATGCAGAGGAACTCCATTTAGAGTTGACTTTGACTCGGTCCCTTATCAAGTTTTACAATGTGGTTTAAGATGTAGACAAAGCCGGATAGAGAAGATAGAGTCAGGAGTGTTGTCACCCATAAATCAAACCCATTACTTGCATGGGACCCCAAAGATCAATGGGGGTCCACAAGGTTACAGGAATCAGCTGGTTGGCAAACAATTGGTTGGATTCGGGAGAAGACGGACGTCGACCCAGGATGTCCTTCTTTCATGGGTGCCTTTCTTTAAACTGTATCGGTTTTCTCAGTCATAGACTTCCTGTTCAGCTATTCGAAACATTTCGGAGTCCCTTTGACAAAAATGCTGCTTGGAGCCCCTGCTTAGGGTCAAATATCTATCTAGGTGTTCCTTCACCAGGGCCACCATTACTTCATGGGAATTGACAGCCATATTGTAGTTCTCTGGTCCTTAGTATTCCTCGTACATCCCCATCCTACATATCCACATCCATTGGGTGGATAAAGGCTCCCGGTGAGCCGAAACATTGCTGTACTTTATTGTACCTTGCTTAAACACTTGCTTCACCTTACATTGGATGTCTCTGGAGTGCTACTTACCTTTCGTGATACACATCCATTGGGGGATACTTTTCCAGTAACTTTCCAGTTTTGACCTTTAGGACCTTTCTGTGCCCCTGTATTTACACCCTATAAACAATCCTTATGTAGTTTGATCTTGTGGTCGTAGGCTGCTCCTCTTGTACCATCTGAAGGTTAACAAGAAGAAGAAGCACGGGGACCATGGGCAATGTACTATATCAGAATCATAGGGAATGTTTATAGGTTGTAACCAAGGAGACACATAGATCGGCACAGGAGCTGTAAACACAATACGGAAGGGGACATTTTTGAATACAATTGGTTTTGAAGGTGGCCACATCCTTCATCACTCGTCCTCCTTCCTGTTTGTATATGAATTTCCTTTAAACCAGAAAGTTTCTTATTAGTGGTGAACGGAATGCGAGATGACTGGTTCAAAGTGTATTTCGGAGGTGAATGATGGACCTGTTCGAGCTGTTTTGTCCAAGCCCGAAGGGCCAGGGTTTTATAAGAGACTTGACAGAAGGTCAGACAAGTTGGTTGGAGATCTCGGCGTACAGGAATGCGCCAGTTACCGCTGGTCTCAGCTCTCCGTAGATGTAGATAAGGGAAGATGGAGACTGGAGAGATGTAGAGATGTGAGATGTAGATTATCACTAAGGCGAACGTGGTCCATGTACTGGTTGTATTTCCCGGTCGATTTGAGGCACTACTGTACTACTCATACTGCTCTATATGATATCCCTGCATCCACGTTCGGCACCTATCTGACCCATAATTCTATCTGGTCAGTCCGAGAAATGTGGCTTATACATTGATCAAGTTTCTCATGTTTGAACGCTTACATGAAGCAGAATTCGTAACATTACATAGTTTATACGGTTGAAAAAAGACACATGTCCATCAAGTTCAACCAAGGAAGGGTAGGGATTGGATGAGGAAGGGATTTAGGGGAAACAATTCTATATAACATAACCAGCAATGTTATTTAGGTGTAAAAAGGCATCTAGACCCTTCTTGAAGCTCTCTGCTGTCCCTGCTGTGACCAGCGCCTGAGCTCTCTGCTGTCCCTGCTGTGACCAGCGCCTGAGCTCTCTGCTGTCCCTGCTGTGACCTGCACCTGAGCTCTCTGCTGTCCCTGCTGTGACCAGCGCCTGAGCTCTCTGCTGTCCCTGCTGTGACCAGCGCCTGAGCTCTCTGCTGTCCCTGCTGTGACCTGCACCTGAGCTCTCTGCTGTCCCTGCTGTGACCTGTGCCTGAGCTCTCTGCTGTCCCTGCTGTGACCAGCGCCTGAGCTCTCTGCTGTCCCTGCTGTGACCAGCGCCTGAGCTCTCCGCTGTCCCTGCTGTGACCAGCGCCTGAGCTCTCCGCTGTCCCTGCTGTGACCAGCGCCTGAGCTCTCTGCTGTCCCTGCTGTGACCAGCGCCTGAGCTCTCTGCTGTCCCTGCTGTGACCAGCGCCTGAGCTCTCTGCTGTCCCTGCTGTGACCAGCGCCTGAGCTCTCTGCTGTCCCTGCTGTGACCAGCGCCTGAGCTCTCTGCTGTCCCTGCTGTGACCAGCGCCTGAGCTCTCTGCTGTCCCTGCTGTGACCAGCGCCTGAGCTCTCTGCTGTCCCTGCTGTGCTCTGCTCCTGAGCTCTCTGCTGTCCCTGCTGTGACCAGCGCCTGAGCTCTCTGCTGTCCCTGCTGTGACCAGCGCCTGAGCTCTCTGCTGTCCCTGCTGTGACCAGCGCCTGAGCTCTCTGCTGTCCCTGCTGTGACCAGCGCCTGAGCTCTCTGCTGTCCCTGCTGTGACCAGGGCCTGAGCTCTCTGCTGTCCCTGCTGTGACCAGCGCCTGAGCTCTCTGCTGTCCCTGCTGTGCTCTGCTCCTGAGCTCTCTGCTGTCCCTGCTGTGACCAGCGCCTGAGCTCTCTGCTGTCCCTGCTGTGACCAGCGCCTGTGCTCTCTGCTGTCCCTGCTGTGACCAGCGCCTGAGCTCTCTGCTGTCCCTGCTGTGACCAGCGCCTGAGCTCTCTGCTGTCCCTGCTGTGACCAGGGCCTGAGCTCTCTGCTGTCCCTGCTGTGCTCTGCTCCTGAGCTCTCTGCTGTCCCTGCTGTGACCAGCGCCTGAGCTCTCTGCTGTCCCTGCTGTGACCAGCGCCTGAGCTCTCTGCTGTCCCTGCTGTGACCAGCGCCTGAGCTCTCTGCTGTCCCTGCTGTGACCAGCGCCTGAGCTCTCTGCTGTCCCTGCTGTGACCAGCGCCTGAGCACTCTGCTGTCCCTGCTGTGACCAGCGCCTGAGGCAGGCTATTCCACAGATTTACAGTTCTCATAGTAAAAAAAGCCTCTGGTGATTAAACCTTGTTTTCTCCAGACGGAGACAGTGCCCCCCCTCCTGCCGAATCACAAGAGTGTATAGGATAGCTACAGCAGCAAATCTACACATAACTGTGTATACCTGGATCTAGAAAAGGGTCGGCTCCAGGTTTCAGTGGGGCCCTGGACAACAGAGCCTCAGTAGGCCCCTTTACAGTGAACTCACATAGCGGCATTAAAAATTCTGAAACTGAAATAGTCTCCTATTCCCTAAAATATTCCCTAGTTTATCATACCAAACCACCCCCTTAAGGTCATTTAATATAAAGACCCCCTCACTACCTATGTATTCATTAGATACAGCCCCCTCTTCCCCATGGATTCCTTATGTACAGTTTTATAAGGGCCCCCCCCAACAGCTCTAGGCCTCGGCACTTGCCCAGGTATGCCTAGTGCTGACGCCGGCCCTGATCTAGTAGTGTGTGTTAGTGCTAGAAAATACCACACTGCCACGATAACCCATGTCCTGTCCTATTGTGGCTGATCTCCTGCCATAGTCAACCCAAGTAATCAATTTAGACGAGGGTGCTTCAGCCATGAGGCAAGTTGAGCCTCTTGCATCATGCAGCAACTTCCTGCAGCAGGATAGGGGGCAGAATCAGGACCTGACCCTTAATAATAGTGTCTCCTCCACCATGACATTAGTACATGGAGAACCCACATAGAAATAACCTGATACATTACTATTGGATTGGGCGGAGGCCGATCTGTAGCTCGCTTCAGGCAGGAGGAGGTTAAGGGGTAGGTGAAGTTTTGCTGATATTTTTACAAGGAACAGCAAAGTCTGTAATAAAAGGGATTACTGTGGATTTTGACAATAGTCAACAAGTGTGTGAACGTTCTTTATAAGCTACAAAGGAGAGAGGGGATAGAATCCACGTTACTGCTGCAGTGTTCTGCTGCGGATCTTCCTCCGACAAAACAATTTAAAATCTGCAACATTTTTGTAATGGATGATTCTAGCCTTAGGTTAAACAAACATAAAACGTGCGGATGTGATGTGGAGGAATGTTCTCCGCAATGTGATTCCGTAAGCATCAGAGAAAAGCCAAAATCAGATGATGTCTGATGCGTCTTCATGCCGTGATTTTGCTGCAGCAGGCACCCGTGATCCGCAGCAGATTTTATTCCTCTTTGTCTGTATGGGATTTTGATCATTCTAATACATTAAACTGCTAACTTATATAACACTGGCTGCAGTGAGCACAGAGCGCAGAAGTGTAAGGGCAAATCCCTCCAGTGCACTTGGAGAAGCAACATTCCTGGACAATGAAGCCATATTTCACAGTTCTGCTGCTACTTATTATATACATAAGTCTGATTACACATCTCTCCCAGGACAATACATAACAATAGCTGCAGTGAGCACAGAGCGCAGCAGTGTGAGGACACAACCCCAGGGCACTTGCAGTAGCTACAATCGAGGAATAGAAATCCATATTTCACAGTTCTGCTGCTACTTATTACATACATAAAAGTCTGATTACACATCTCTCCAAGGTCAACACATAACACTAGCTGCAGTGAGCACAGAGCGCAGCAGTGTGAGGACACAACCCCAGGGCACCTGGAGAAGCCACATTCCAGGAAAATAAATCCATATTTTACAGTCCTGCTGCTACTAATTATGTACACATAAGTCTGATTACACATCTCTCCCGGGACAATACATAACAATGGCTGCAGTGAGCACAGAGTGCAGCAGTGTGAGGACACAACCCCAGGGCACTTGCAATAGCTACAATCCAGAAATCTATATAATTTCACAGTCCTGCTGCTACTAACAAGATACACAGTGGTGTGATTGTACATCTCTCCAGGGACAATACTGTACATGGTCACACTATGCTATACTATGGGAAAGGCTGACATGTGATTGGCTAGGATGACGCGCAGCCATGATGTCTATTCTCTTTGGGTTTGATATTTGATGTCTATAGTGTTTGTGTTTCCTCTTTACCTGCACATTTTATGCTCTTTGTATTCTCCCTGAAGTCTCTATTGTAGTCTGTCCTATTATATGATACTATTATATGCTGCAGCACTTTCCCACGCTGCCGTCCATGTGTCAGGCTCCGCCTCCTTGTAGAATTTCCTTTTCCTACTACTGTCCATACAACCAGAAAAGAAAGTTCCAGCCCTGATACATAGGGCTCCATTGAGTTTATTCATCCCCTACTCCCCTGCGGCTGATGCTACAATGTAACATTCCTGACAAGTGGAATCCCCCTTTAAATTCCCCTTGATTTTCCTTCATATTTGAAACAATTGTCTAATTTCTTTAAGGAAAATGTAATTTTTGTTATCTGCGGCTCTTGTGCCCGTCTTCTGTATCTCCATATAACATGTGACTGCACCCTGGGAGATGAGACACATAGGCCCGCACAGGAGCTGCGTACACATAGAGAGGCCTGAAAAACGATGGCGACCCCCGGCTCCTCCCCCTACACATTTATATACATTTATAGAGATTTCCAGAAGTCGTGGACGAGGATAAGCGGCAGCACATTGTACGCAGCAGAGATTCTTCACATTTCTCAGACTTGTTTGACCAGTTCTGAGTTTCTGTTTATCTGCTGTTAGATGTGAGGGTGAAAGTCTCCACGGCCTCCGCTCATAATATGTGAGATACAGTGGCGTAACTTAAAGGGGTTTTCCCGTCTGGGCACCCACATTCAGTTTCATAAATCTCCCATATATATACATTTCTTCAATTAGATGTTATTAAAAAAATTTACGTGTCTGAAGATAATATCTCATAAATGTTGTCATATGGTCCCTTAGAAACAAGAGTGTGTCCTTGGATACGACCACCTCTGCTGGAGGGAATGCACAAAGAAACAAAAGGATTTTGTATATGAAATATCCAGGAGTTACTGCATGTCCCACAGCCGTCCTGTAGTAATGAACCCTGAATCCAGGTGGTCAGGCAGGACTCAATAGAGCATATCTGGCCACAAATGCCCGAGTGTGGGGTGGTCGTATCCAAGTTAAATGTAAATGCCCAGATGGGAAAACCCCTTTAAAGCTGATGGCCCTGGTGTGAAGTCTGTGCCAGGCCCCCGACTATAATGTATGGTTTATAGTACTAGTCTTCTCCTATGGGAAAATGACTCCTTAGGGGCCCCCTAAACCTCTTGGGCCCGGGTGCGACCGCACTCTCTGCACCCCCTTAAGTTACACCCCTGATGAGATGAGTGAAACACTACATGCAGAAACCATCTACTGAAATAAAAATTTACCTACTGGATGGGGCAGCGAGGGGTGCTATCTATAGCTCAGGCAGCAGAATGTTTAGGGTCCCCCCTGCTTAGTGACTGCGATTCTTTATTACCAAAGGGTCTAGGTGATGGACCAACACAAGACTTTGTTTCTGTTGGCTTTGAGGTTCATCTCTTAAAAGGTTCATCAGGCTCATCAACAGAATCTTTATCTACATATGTGGACTGCTTGTTACGACCAATACTAGAATTACTAGATTCCATTATATTTCCAAGGTACAATTGGCTTTCTATGAACCATTCCAGGCTTTTATTCCACCTACAAGCTAAGTTTATGTGGACGGGGCGAGGGGCCCATGCTGAGTGGTGGAGTGTGTGTTGGCGCAGGGGGTTCTTGTCCAGATACAGCTTATAGCATAGAAATAAACAACAATGCTAAGGCCCAACGCATATATCAGGAGGGTGGAGCCTCCTGATATATCACGGGTGAAGGGAGGCGGGGTTTACATTGCAAGCTGGTGCAGGACGCGCTGGCGTGCGATAAATCCCCCCAGACAGTCTATATATAGAGATGAGTGGAGGTTCAGGTGTGTCCCACACAACCCGGGGAATATTACTGGATTGGCCGCCGTGCTGCCATCAGGCAAATTGATGCATTTGTCTACTAGCCCTACCCCTAGTATACCCCTGGCCCATCACGCCCATGGCCAGTAGATAGGGGATCAGTGTGCCGGATTGGCTGCACGACCACCAATCTTGCAATATGTCCGGGTTGCTCGGGACACACCTGAAAAGCAATCCGACTCATCTCTATTTGTATACGAGAATTCCACACATAGAGGATATTGAATCTATAGGCAAAGTGACCAGAAGGGCAGGGAAAGACCCCAAAAATGTCTCCATTATATGTGACGCTGTGTAATTTGTCCTGTCGCATAATACATTCCAAGTTGAGGAGAAATGGTACAGCCAAGGAGACTGCAATGGGGCCAACATATTCCTAGCGGTCGGTGGAGTATATATTTACTATATTTACTCAGTGAGTAACACCTCCGCGATAAGCGTTCAGTCATCCCAAAGATAGGTGGACGACATGTTCATTGTATGGACGAGGATTAATAACCCATTTATACAGTTCCTGACACCTGAATGCAATTACCAAGATTATGACCTTCACAAATAAGATGAATGAACTTTCTTGAGAACTTTCTTTCTTTGAGGTTTTCTGAATGGACCATAAATGTGGAAATTGCAATTAATAGTAAATATCTATGGGCAGGAGGAAGCAGAAAGTGAAACAATTCATGAAATCCAGAACTAATTACGTTGTGTGGAGAATGTACTGTCCATGCAGCAGATTGGTAGAACCTCACGTCCAATGATCAATCATTTCAGAGGACAAAAAATGTCCATTAATAATGGTGGCCGAGCTCCTTGTCTTATCAAACATGTAAAGAAGGAACATGGAGGAAATCCAAATGGGTCAACATTTGCAGGGTTAGAACAGATTCCTTCACCCTCTAAATGGAGGTGACAGACCCGGACAACCGGAGAGAGGCATGGTGGATCCCCAGAGATGATGGGCCTCTAAGTCTACACGGCAAGTAGCAGGAGCATCTTCTGGTGAGACACTGGAGGACACTCATTGACGTATGCGGTGGCACCGGATACATCAGAAGGCTCCGGTCTCCCATGTATCCATCGACCGGTTGTGCTGGGGAACAATTCCATGCCAGGTCCTGCATGAACCCAAGGGCAGGAAAGCCGCATTGGGAACATCTCACGATATTCTCCTCAACGGCAACTTGGCTCTGGGGTGGTGCGAAGGGTGAAATAATCATACTTCCCGGGGGTTCATAAAGAATTGTGATTATTTCAGGGCTTGTATGAACTAATAGATGTCCACTATTGATTCCACATAATTGACTTCTTAGATATGGGCCCACTAGGACACAGTGGACTGAGCAATGAGATGTGATTTACCTTTGTAGCACCCAATTAGGTCCCTATTTTAGGATTGTAGACCTTGTTACCGAATAAATAAAATGAGGTCTTTTACTTTTTTTATCGGGAGAAACGGGCAGATACCTTATCCAGGGGGAGCCCCCCTCTCAGGTCCGATTGTGAGATGTTATGGGTCTTCTTTCGGGTCCTGTCGCTTACCCTCGCTGGGAGAAGCATCGCACAGCACAAAACCCCTTCCCGCTCTGCGTCTTCTCCTGCGTCTATGACTGGATTTTAATGCTAAAATAAAAGGTGAAAGAAATTTTCATTTTGAAGAAAAATTTTAGTGATAAAATAAAGGACTACAGGACATTTTATAAATTGGTGGCAGAACCTTTTTTTTTTCTTCGGATATGGATTCGAATTTTGTTATTATAGGGCAGAGGAGTGGGTACGCAGGCTGTCACACCAGACAGGTTGAGTGACTCAAGGCCCCCCCCTGCAGGCCTGGGCAGCTGCTGCGTTTAGTGCTATTTTAAAGCTAGAACTTCAAGACTTGGCACTTCAGGTGGTTCTTCCTGTTCAAGGCAACTCTGGTGAGAAGCTGCAGTGATAATCCAAATTTCCCCTCCTACTTTCAAAGGTACTGCCGATCAGGCAGAGCAGGGAACAAAGTTGCTGATTACCGTAAATTGCTGTATCGGCACTTTGTGGTTTGGGCACTTGACCTCTAATTGGGTGCCCATTACCAGGGGTGAACCTTAAATCTCTGCTGCCTGAGGAAGCTGGGCTATAGAACAGCGCCCCCTCCATTTCATCTAGTAGCAATATATCAGTACGTGGGTTCTCCATGTAATGTCCATGACATCTGTGTGTGAAGAAATGCAAGTCCTGCCTTGTAACAGTTGACTGCAAATCTAATGCTGCCCCTGATTTTACCTTGGGTGGTGCCGCCTGAGGCAAGAGGCTCAACTCACCTCATGGATGATGCATGCCCACCCATCACTGCTGTAGGGCACTGGCATTTTTACTAATATCCCTGCTTCTAAATATTTATAAACGTATTTCCTGGTTGGGTGGATTCCAAGAGTTTACTTACCATAGACAGATAGTGCCCCTGTACTCTCTTCTGTTCTTATCTTGGTACATATGTTGCATATGGCGGCCATTTTGTGACATGCAAAGAGGGCTCCACTATGGACCATGAGTGGTGGCCGTATTGAGCCCCTTAAACTTTATGTATTATAACAAACCATTGGATGTGGACCCCAGACTGTGGCTTGGGTCTTATCTGCGAGATCCTAACAGTATCCACTCTTTAAACCCTGTACGGGAGTTTGGACTTTTGCTGTGACAGGATCACACGGCCTTTAGCCCCTGGAGTAGTTCTGCTACTGGTGGTGGCTGGGTGGGCAGCTCAGAGGATTAGGGAGTGAAGCACCAGGGTCAGGTAGAGTATAGTCAGACAGAGACATCCTGCATCGCAGGAACGAGTAGTTGAAGTGGGGTAAGTAGCTTCTGCAACACCCCTGCCAACGCATATGGACCAGCTCTCCATGACTCTTCCAGCTCGCCGAATCTGCTGCTAAAGTTACTGTTAATTGTTTGGCCATTGCCTTTGAATAAAGAACCGTGAGTTGATTTGCACAATGTTGCCTGTCCAATCCCTGAATACGGCTGTTACCACCACGGGCTCCCCATCCATCACCCAGGGATTCTTCCTACAGACACTCAGGGGTTTCCCCAGGGAGAAACCACTGCATCAGACTCTCCCTCCATATTTCTTGCACACACCACCTGCTGGAGACCTGGCAGACTGTAGGACAGCCCTCCGGTTCCCCATACCAAGCACTGTGACATTAGCGTGCCCAAGGCTGCAACCGCCAGTCACTCTGGTATTCTGGGCCCCCGGCTGCCTCCAGACCCCAAGAAAAGGTTAGGCCCCGGTGAGGGATGCTGCACTTCTATCACCCCCCGGGTCCACAGAGATTTTCAAGATAGGCTGGTAGACCTTAAATTCCCGAAACAAACCTGAAAGTTTTAGCTAAGTTCACAAACCCTCTAGTTGCCCCTGGAAAGAAATTTGGATGTTCCCTTTAAGTTTCCACCAAAACAAACCCTCCTTTGTTCCGGAGAAGCTCGTCCTAATCTGGGAGCAGAGTATTGGTGGTGTTTACATAGCAGGAACAGAGCTGTCAGCGGCCGGAGCAGCACACGTGTGTGTATGACATGTAAACAATCCTGAGGCCGAGCAACGTGACACCACTGGCATGTTATTATACAGATCATCATCAGGCCTGGCACTGATGCCCGGGGCAGGACATGGCAGCTGGGCAGGTCCATGAGTCTCTTCAAGTGTCTAAGACATTTGTCTTCTAGGATTGTGGAAACGCTGAGTGGTGGTTACTCGGTGGCCTTGTCATGTATGAAGTTTACGATTATCCTACGATATTTTCGTATTCATCCCGTGAGCTCGCCCGACAGAAACTGGGAGTCAGCAGTGGGTGTTGTCCCCGCAGTGTCCTCCGCCCGGCAGGGTGTGTGACAGCAGATGCCGGTGGTGTCAGCCTGGAGTGATAGGACACGTTCCTGCACATTCATCACACAGGAGGACACCGCTCCTAGAAGATGTCACATGTCTGTGACCCGAGGCGTCCGACTGTGTGACATCAGCACGGAAATCTCTGTACTCATCTACACGGACACAAGATCAAGCAATACTGCTCGTACTGTTATGGGGGGCTGTGGGGGTCAGTGTTATGGGGGATGTGGGGGTCAGTGTTATGGGGGGCTGTGGGGGTCAGTGTTATGGGGGCTGTGGGTGTCAGTGTTATAGGGGCTGTGGGTGTCAGTGTTATAGGGGCTGTGGGGGTCAGTGTTATGGGGGGCTGTGGGGGTCAGTGTTATGGGGGCTGTGGGGGTCAGTGTTATGGGAGCTGTAGGTGTCGGTGTTATGGGGGGCTGTGGGTGTCAGTGTTATGGGGGGCTGTGGGTGTCAGTGTTATGGGGGGCTGTGGGTGTCAGTGTTATGGGGGGCTGTGGGGGTCAGTGTTATGGGGGGCTGTGGGTGTCGGTGTTATGGGGGCTGTGGGTATCAGTGTTATGGGGGGGCTGTGGGTGTCAGTGTTATGGGGGCTGTGGGTGTCAGTGTTATGGGGATGTGGGTGTCAGTGTTATGGGGGGCTGTGGGTGTCAGTGTTATGGGGGCTGTGGGTGTCAGTGTTAGGGGGGCTGTGGGTGTCAATGTTATGGGGGGCTGTGGGGGGTCAGTGTTATGGGGGGCTGTGGGGGGTCAGTGTTATGGGGGGCTGTGGGGGTCAGTGTTATGGGGGGCTGTGGGGGTCAGTGTTATGGGGGCTGTGGGGGTCAGTGTTATGGGAGCTGTAGGTGTCAGTGTTATGGGGGCTGTGGGGGTCAGTGTTATGGGGGCTGTCGGTGTCAGTGTTATGGGGGGCTGTGGGTGTCAGTGTTATGGGGGGCTGTGGGTGTCAGTGTTATGGGGGCTGTGGGTGTCAGTGTTATGGGGGGCTGTGGGTGTCAGTGTTATGGGGGCTGTGGGTGTCAGTGTTATGGGGGGGCTGTGGGTGTCAGTGTTATGGGGGGCTGTGGGTGTCAGTGTTATGGGGGCTGTGGGTGTCAGTGTTATGGGGGGCTGTGGGTGTCAGTGTTATGGGGAGCTGTGGGTGTTAGTGTTATGGGGGGCTGTGGGTGTCAGTGTTATAGGGGGCTGTGGGTGTCAGTGTTATGGGGGCTGTGGGTGTCAGTGTTATGGGGGGATGTAGATGTCATTGTTATGGGGGGCGTGGGTGTCAGTGTTATGGGGGTGTGGGTGTCAGTGTTATGGGGGGCTGTGGGTGTCAGTGTTATGGGGGGCTGTAGATGTCAGTGTTATGGGGGGCTGTGGGTGTCAGTGTTATGGGGGGCTGTGGGTGTCAGAGTTATGGGTGCACTGTGCAGGTCCCTAGCATGTATTCCTCATATGTCACTGAACTAATCAGTGATAACTTTACACACCCATTATCCCGTATACTATACCACTTATAATATATACTGTATACTGGGCTGTTACTACCACAACCATCAGATGACAAGTTCAGCATTGACTCCCACTTGACTCTACTCGTAATAATTATTCCTCGTCTTCTATCTGAACAGCTCTGCTGGGGGCTATTAAAATCCAGGAACAAAGTACAGAGACCATTGTCCTTCCTAAAGGAGACACAGTGACGCTGGGCTGTACATATGTCCTGGACCCTTCTGAAACTGGAGCCCTGGACATTGAGTGGTTCCAGATGAACCCGGTCAGCACAGGCCTGGATACAGTGGTGAGTATCTTCTGCCAAACCAAACTGGAGAAGTTCCATGATGGTCTCTCAGTCTGTTTGTGACCCATGTCCATTTCCCCACCAGATTCTCACCTACATGGACAATGGGATTGTAACCAAAGGTCCACCAGGCCTCATGAGCCGCCTGTCCTTCAGAGCTGGAGATCCCAGTATGGGTGATGCCTCCATAACAATTACTTACCTTGAAGTCGGAGATTCTGGAACCTTTCAATGCAAAGTGAAAAAGAACCCTGGGGTGGACTCAAGGAAAGTTACGTTATCTGTACAAGGTAAGACGTGGCCTGAGTGGTGGTCACAACCTTGCCCAGGCATGACTAACATTACGACATGTAAACACACAATAACGCATGGGTTCTTCTCCCCTTGGATCTAGAGGCGCCCACACATCCTCAATGTTATATCGAAGGAGATCAGACCAAAGGAAGTGATGTCATTCTGAAGTGCAACCCAAATGAGGGAACCCCGCCTCTGAATTACAAATGGGAGAAGATAGCTGGACCATCCAACCCGGCCACCCCCGTTATAAACATGAGTAAGTTATAGCATTGATTGGTGATATGTGATGTTATAGAGCATAATATAACATGTCTGTAGTAAATGTAACCACCTGAGTGAAGTTGCCCCCCCCACCCCCCCACCACCTTATTTAAATCTAACAAAATTGGGGCCAAATGTTTGTGCTGGTTTGAGCAGCAGAAATTTTCATTTGTGCCACTATCGTTTTTAAAATATTAAGAAAAGTTTCCATAATTCATCAGAGGTCAACCCTCATCAGCGCCCCCCCCCCCCCCACTTTACCCAAATCAAACAAAACTGCTGTCAATCAATTGTGCTTTGTTTGTGCTAAAATTTTTGTTTGTGCTGCTTTTGTTTTGAAGATATAAAGCAAATTGTAAAGGTAAAAGGTCAAGCACCCCCCACATTAACCAAACCAAACAAAACTGGTGTCAAACGTTTGTGCTACGTTAAATAAGATAAGGTGTTTAGGATGAACTAGTAAAAAAAACAAACCTAGTGACACTTGGCTGGATTGATCACCAGGGGGTGCTAGCAAACACATTGGGGGTCATTTACTAAGGGCCCGATTCGCATTTTCCTGACGTGTTACCCGAATATTTCCGATTTGCGCCGATTGTACCTGAATTGCCCCGGGATTTTGGCGCACGCGATCGGATTGTGGCGCATCGGCGCTGGCATGCACGCGACGGAAATCGGGGGGCGTGGCCGAACGAAAACCCGACGTATTCGGAAAAAACGCTGCATTTAAAAACCGAAAATGTGTCGCTTGGGAAGCGCTTACCTTCACCTGGTCCAGCCCGGTGTATTCCGGAGCGTTCAGATGATTTTCAGCGCAGCAGCGCCACCTGGTGGACGGCAGAGGAACTGCCATCATAAATCCCGTCCGGACCCGAATCCTGTGCAGAGAACGCGCCGCTGGATCGCGAATGGGACGGGTAAGTAAATCTGCCCCATTGTACTTTGTAAGGAATAAACTCCGATGACCTCTGGAAAAAATATGAAAAATGATAGCAGCACAAACGAAAAATTTTTGCTGCACAAACGTAGCATGACCTTTTGACCTTTGCAATTTGCTTTATATCTTCAAAACAAAAGCAGCACAAACAAAAATTTAAACAGCAGAAACGAGCATAAACGTAGCACAATTGATTGGCGCCAGTTTTGTGTGATTTGGGTAATGTGTGGGGGCTGGTTGACCTCTGGAAAATTTTATTAATATCTTTAAAAACCATGGCGACACAAACAAAAATTTCTGATGCACAAACCAGCACAAATGTAGCACAAACGTTTGACACAAATTTTGTTTTGGTGATTTGAACAAGGTGGAGGGGTCAACTCTGGTGACATAACTTCCCTTAAGGTGACCTGTCACCAATACAAAATTCTGAATTTCTACCCATTCAAAAGATATGAATCCAATTAAATTTTATGTGAGCAGATACTATTCAAGGGGGCGGTAATGTTTTATTTTGTTCTGGGGTGTGACTTCAGGCCATTAAAGAGGTCCTCCCACATTTAGTGAAGAACATACCATAATGTGGGGCTTACTGTACAGATTTAGAGGCACTTCGATTTTTCTAGCTCCCACAGTTACTGAGATATCAGTTGCGGTATCTGACCATTATAATCCTCTCCACTGTCAGAGAGGAGGAGCTGGAGTAGAGAAGGGAGGTGTGTTGTAATAATCTTCTCTTATACTGAGAAGATTATCATAACTCATCCCCTCCTCTGCTCCAGCACCTCCTCTCTGACAGTAAAGTGGGTTATAATGATCAAATACTGGGACTGATATCTCAAAAACCATGGGGGCTGGAAAGAAAATTCAAATTGCCCCTGAATATTTGTAGGAGCCCCTACAGAATGGTATTTCCATGACCACATGTGTGAGGAGGTGAAAGTCGCTCCTTCAGCCTTTGTATCACATGAAATTGGTCAACTTTTTTGTATCCTGAGTTTGCTTCAATGTATCAGTGCAGGCTGTTAAGATCAGGGATGTACGGAAGCTTACATACATATGGCATATTTTAATTTAGCATATAGGCTTAACCTTGTTACTAATTTTCTAATACGAATTTGTACTGAATGTATTTTTCTATACAGCTCCTATGAATGGAGATTTACTAATCAAGAACATCTCTGATGCATATGCCGGGGCGTACCAGTGTACAGTGGGGAACAAGGTGGGAAGTGGAACGTGTGTGACCGAGCTAGCATTACACGCAGGTAAGACTGAAGACAAACACAGTATAACAGCGATAATATGTACATAGGGGGGCAGTATTATAGTAGTTATATTCTTGTACATAGGGGCTAGTATTATAGTAGTTATATTCTTGTACATAGGGGCAGTATTATAGTAGTTATATTCTTGTACATAGAGGGCAGTATTATAGCAGTTATATTCTTGTACATAGGGGGCAGTATTATAGTAGTTATATTCTTGTACATAGGGGCAGTATTATAGTAGTTATATTCTTGTACATAGAGGGCAGTATTATAGCAGTTATATTCTTGTACATAGGGGGCAGTATTATAGTAGTTATATTCTTGTAAATAGGGAGCAGTATTATAGTAGTTATATTCCTGTACATAGGGGGCAGTATTATAGTAGTTATATTCCTGTACATAGGGGGCAGTATTATAGTAGTTATATTCTTGTACATAGGGGGCAGTATTATAGTAGTTATATTCTTGTACATAGGGGGCAGTATTATAGTAGTTAAATTCTTGTACATAGGGGCAGTATTATAGTAGTTATATTCTTGTACATAGGGGGCAGTATTATAGTAGTTATATTCTTGTACATAGGGGGCAGTATTATAGTAGTTATATTCTTGTACATAGGGGGCAGTATTATAGTAGTTATATTCTTGTACATAGGGGGCAGTATTATAGTAGTTATATTCTTGTACATAGGGGGCAGTATTATAGTAGTTATATTCTTGTACATAGGGGGCAGTATTATAGTAGTTATATTCTGGTACATAGGGGGCAGTGTTATAGTAGTTATATTCCTGTACATAGGGGGCAGTATTATAGTAGTTATATTCCTGTACATAGGGGGCAGTATTATAGTAGTTATATTCTTGTACATAGGGGGCAGTATTATAGTAGTTATATTCTTGTACATAGGGGCAGTATTATAGTAGTTATATTCTTGTACATAGAGGGCAGTATTATAGCAGTTATATTCTTGTACATAGGGGGCAGTATTATAGTAGTTATATTCTTGTACATAGGGGGCAGTATTATAGTAGTTATATTCTTGTACATAGGGGGCAGTATTATAGTAGTTATATTCTTGTACATAGGGGGCAGTATTATAGTAGTTATATTCTTGTACATAGGGGGCAGTATTATAGTAGTTATATTCTTGTACATAGGGGCAGTATTATAGTAGTTATATTCTTGTACATAGGGGCAGTATTATAGTAGTTATATTCTTGTACATAGGGGGCAGTATTATAGTAGTTATATTCTTGTACATAGGGGGCAGTATTATAGTAGTTATATTCTTGTACATAGGGGGCAGTATTATAGTAGTTATATTCTTGTACATAGGGGGCAGTATTATAGTAGTTATATTCCTGTACATAGGGGGCAGTATTATAGTAGTTATATTCTTGTACATAGGGGGCAGTATTATAGTAGTTATATTCCTGTACATAGGGAACAGTATTATAGTAGTTATATTCCTGTACATAGGGGGCAGTATTATAGTAGTTATATTCTTGTACATAGGGGGCAGTATTATAGTAGTTATATTCTTGTACATAGGGGGCAGTATTATAGTAGTTATATTCCTGTACATAGGGGGCAGTATTATAGTAGTTATATTCTTGTACATAGGGGGCAGTATTATAGTAGTTATATTCCTGCACATAGGGGGCAGTATTATAGTAGTTATATTCTTGTACATAGGGGGCAGTATTATAGTAGTTATATTCTTGTAAATAGGGGGCAGTATTATAGTAGTTATATTCTTGTACATAGGAGCAGTATTACAGTAGTTATATTCTTGTACATAGGGGGCAGTATTATAGTAGTTATATTCTTGTACATAGGGGCAGTATTATAGTAGTTATATTCTTGTACATAGGGGACAGTATTATAGTAGTTATATTCCTGTACATAGGGGGCAGTAATATAGTAGTTATATTCTTGTACATAGGGGGCAGTATTATAGTAGTTATATTCTTGTAAATAGGGGGCAGTATTATAGTAGTTATATTCTTGTACATAGGGGACAGTATTATAGTAGTTATATTCCTGTACATAGGGGGCAGTATTATAGTAGTTATATTCTTGTACATAGGGGGCAGTATTATAGTAGTTATATTATTGTAAATAGCGGGCAGTATTATAGTAGTTATATTCTTGTACATAGGAGCAGTATTATAGTAGTTATATTCCTGTACATAGGGGCAGTATTATAGTAGTTATATTCCTGTACATTGGAGGCAGTATTATTGTAGTTATATTCCTGTACATAAGGGGCAGTATTATAGTAGTTATATTCTTGTACATAGGGGGCAGTATTATAGTAGTTATATTCTTGTACATAGGGGGCAGTATTATAGTAGTTATTTTCTTGTACATAGGGGGCAGTATTATAGTAGTTATATTCTTGTATATAGGGGGCAGTATTATAGTAGTTATATTCTTGTACAGAGGGGCAGTATTATAGTAGTTATATTCTTGTATATAGGGGGCAGTATTATAGTAGTTATATTCTTGTAAAGAGGGGCAGTATTATAGTAGTTATATTCTTGTATATAGGGGGCAGTATTATAGTAGTTATATTCTTGCATATAGGGGGCAGTATTATAGTAGTTATAGTCTTGTACATAGGGGCAGTATTGTAGTAGTTATATTCTTGTACATAGGGGCAGTATTATAGTAGTTATATTCTTGTGCATAGGGGCAGTATTATAGTAGTTATATTCTTGTACATAGGGGGCAGTATTATAGTAGTGATATTCCAGTACATAGGGGGCAGTATTATAGTAGTTATATTCCTGTACATAGGGGCAGTATTATAGTAGTTATATTCCTGTACATTGGAGGCAGTATTATTGTAGTTATATTCCTGTACATAAGGGGCAGTATTATAGTAGTTATATTCTTGTACATAGGGGGCAGTATTGTAGATGTTATATTCTTGTACATAGGGGGCAGTATTATAGTAGTTATATTCCTGTACATAGGGGGCAGTATTATAGTAGTTATATTCCTGTACATAAGGGGCAGTATTATAGTAGTTATATTCCTGTACATAAGGGGCAGTATTCTAATAGTTATATTTTTGTACATAGGGGGCAGTATTATAGTAGTTATATTCCTTTACTAAGGGGGCAGTATTATAATAGATATATTCTTGTACATAGGGGGCAGTATTATAGTAGTTATATCAATGTACATAAGGGGCAGTATTATAGTAGTTATATTCTTGTACATAGGGGGCAGTATTATAGTAGTTATATTTTTGTACATAGGGGGCAGTATTATTGTAGTTATATTCTTGTACATAGGGGGCAGTATTATAGTAGTATTCTTGTACATAGGGGGCAGTATTATAGTAGTTATATTCCTGTACATTCGGGGTAGTATTATAGTAGATATATTCTTGTACATAGGGGGCAGTATTATAGTAGTTATATTCTTGTACATAGGGGGCAGTATTATAGTAGTTATATTCTTGTACATAGGGGGCAGTATTATAGTAGCTATATTCTTGTACATAGGGGGCAGTATTATAGTAGTTATATTCTTGTACATAGTGGGCAGTATTATAGTAGTTATATTCTTGTACATAGGGGGCAGTATTATAGTAGTTATATTCTTGTACATAGAGGGCAGTATTATAGTAGTTATATTCTTGTACATAGAGGGCAGTATTATAGTAGTTATATTCCTGTACATAGGGGGCAGTATTATAGTAGATATATTCTTGTACATAGGGGCAGTATTATAGTAGTTATAGTCTTGTACATAGGGGGCAGTATTATAGTAGTTATAGTCTTGTACATAGGGGGCAGTATTATAGTAGTTATATTCTTGTACATAGGGGGCAGTATTATAGTAGTTATATTCTTGTACATAGGGGGCAGTATTATAGTAGTTATATTCTTGTACATAGGGGGCAGTAATATAAAAGTTTTGAATTAAGTTGAAGAATTGGTAATATGTGCTTTGTATTATGCATTTCATATAGTAATAGTCTTTGTAGACTTTATTTAATAGTATTAGTTTAATGTGGTTGATACCTGTTATTAACTCTTTGTAACCGTCCCTTCAATGATTAGGTAACCGTACCGGGATAATTGTTGGAGCTGTGTTTGGTGCTTTATTCCTCTTGCTTCTGCTTCTCCTCCTTATTTGGTGTCTGATCTGCTGCTGCAACAAGAGGCGCTATGAGAAGGAGTTAGCAAACGACATCAGGTAATAATCTTACCCCTCACCACAAGATGGTGCCACGATACTGCTTCATATATGGAGCCAGGTAGTATCACAATATAGTAGCCAGATTTTTAATCTTTATCTACTCTTTTGCTCTATAGAGAGGATGTACAAGCTCCTCCAAGTAACAACAATAGCCGCGCCAGCAGCATCCGAACTGCCGCCGGTTACCGACCTCACAACATCAGCTACTCCCTTCGTAGGGTCTACAATGAGGCACCAAGAGACGAACCTTCAGCTCCCTCCTTGAGTGGCAGCGAAGTCTTCAAACCCAAGTATGAAAGTCCTGCTCCCAGTCCAGAGCCAATCTTCTTTGTTCCAGGCCAAAATGCAAAACATAATCCCTACAATATCCAGAGGGTAGGGGGTGTACCGGTGATGGTGCCGGCTCAGTCTCGAGAAGGTTTCATCGTCTGAGTCCTTCAAGTCTCTGCTGAACTTTGTCCTACACATGAACATTGTTCTTATCTCACCTGGGATCATACGTCTAACAATGTGTAACACTGTAAGGTCTTCATTTGTTGATATGTATAAAGGTCCATAGGGTAGATGGACCTCGTTGTCTCCAGGTTCAGGTCAAGCCCTGCCTGGATTTGTCCCAAGCTCCTCATAGAAGAGAAGATTGTGGTAAACCCCACTTTGATCCACCAATGTAGAGATGTTTGAGGTAGAAGATCATACTGCAAATGAGTAACATCGATAAAGGTCCCACCACCTTCATGGACCTTCATGAACCAAGAACTCAAGGGCCAAACATCTGTTCTAGAGGCATAACATGAAGCCAGTACAAAATAAGTAACAGGGCTCCCTATACCATGAGGAACACATAATATTGTTGATGTCTTGGGTGGCAGAGGGTTTGAGGTCCCCTATAAGGTCCCAGGTCCCAGGTATGACTGTTACAAGGACACCCTATTCAGTTAAAGCCAATGCTCTGAGTGAATACATTCAAGTATGTTTTCCGAAGTTTTGTTCTACATGAAGACCATGAATGTTTCAAAAATTGGCCTCCTATGAGCTGACCCTGTGATCCGATCCATCCATGATATTGTGCCAATCACGATGACAAGACAACATTTTTTATATCTACTTAGAATTGGAAGATGTATATTTTTGTGATTTTTTTTTTTAAATATTAAAAAGTTGTTCTGACTGAGGTTATTGGGAATATCTATGAAATGTGTGAAAATTGTCCGATTTAAGGGAACATCCGGCCCCAACTCTATATGAACAATTCAATACTTTAGACAAACAAACAATACATACTCACAGTGTAGTGTCTCTTTAAAAGGTAATTCTAGGGCCAAACTCAGGAGCCGACCCAATATATAAAGGTCCATAACATAATAAAGAGTTGATCTCTTTATAATCCTCCAAGAAGGAGGCAGATTCAGTGGTCAGCTCTCACAACAATAGGAGTGGAAAAGAGAGATGATTTTGGGATAGGAACATTTCACCACCACATCAGGCTCCAGGGTACCGTTCACACTGGGCTCCTCCTGCGTCTTTAAGTGTAACTGACAGTTTAGGGTGCATTGTGAAAACAAAGTGGATAAGTGCCAGGAACAGAAGGTTATCCCTCCGCACTAGGTGGTCATGCTGAGATGGTTATCCCTCCGCACTAGGTGGTCATACTGTGATGGTTATCCCTCCGCACTAGGTGGTCATACTGAGATGGTTATCCCTCCGCACTAGGTGGTCATACTGAGATGGTTATTCCTCTGCACTAGGTGGTCATACTGAGATGGTTATCCCTCTGCACTAGGTGGTCATACTGAGATGGTTATCCTTCTGCACTAGGTGGTCATACTGAGATGGTGATCCCTCCGCACTAGGTGGTCATACTGAGATGGTTATCCCTCCGCACTAGGTGGTCATACTGAGATGGTTATCCCTCCGCACTAGGTGGTCATACTGAGATGGTGATCCCTCCGCACTAGGTGGTCATACTGAGATGGTTATCCCTCCGCACTAGGTGGTCATACCGAGATGGTTATCCCTCCGCACTAGGTGGTCATACCGAGATGGTTATCCCTCCGCACTAGGTGGTCATACCGAGATGGTTATCCCTCCGCACTAGGTGGTCATACCGAGATGGTTATCACTCCGCACTAGGTGGTCATACTGAGATGGTTATCCCTTCGCACTAGGTGGTCATACCGAGATGGTTATCCCTCCGCACTAGGTGGTCATACTGAGATGGTTATCCCTCCGCACTAGGTGGTCATACCAAGATGGTTATCCCTCCGCACTAGGTGGTCATACCAAGATGGTTATCCCTCCGCACTAGGTGGTCATACTGAGATGGTTATCCCTCTGCACTAGGTGGTCATACTGAGATGGTTATCCCTCTGCACTAGGTGGTCATACTGAGATGGTTATCCCTCTGCACTAGGTGGTCATACTGAGATGGTGATCCCTCTGCACTAGGTGGTCATACTGAGATGGTTATCCCTCCGCACTAGGTGGTCATACTGAGATGGTTATCCCTCCGCACTAGGTGGTCATACTGAGATGGTGATCCCTCCGCACTAGGTGGTCATACTGAGATGGTTATCCCTCCGCACTAGGTGGTCATACCGAGATGGTTATCCCTCCACACTAGGTGGTCATACCGAGATGGTTATCCCTCCGCACTAGGTGGTCATACCGAGATGGTTATCCCTCCGCACTAGGTGGTCATACCGAGATGGTTATCACTCCGCACTAGGTGGTCATACTGAGATGGTTATCCCTTCGCACTAGGTGGTCATACCGAGATGGTTATCCCTCCGCACTAGGTGGTCATACTGAGATGGTTATCCCTCCGCACAAGGTGGTCATACCAAGATGGTTATCCCTCCACACTAGGTGGTCATACCAAGATGGTTATCCCTCCGCACTAGGTGGTCATACCGAGATGGTTATCCCTCCGCACTAGGTGGTCATACTGAGATGGTTATCCCTCCACACTAGGTGGTCATACTGAGATGGTTATCCCTCCACACTAGGTGGTCATACTGAGATGGTTATCCCTCCACACCAGGTGGTCATACTGAGATGGTTATCACTTATCACTCTGCACTAGGTGGTCATGCTGAGATGGTTATCCCTCCACACTAGAGGGTAAGATATGAAAAACTTCACTGGTAAAGGTTTACTGATGTCCAAACTTACTTGCTCCTCCTTTAATCTAGGGGATGGTAACGTCTTTGATTTCTTGAGAGATGTCCAAATTAATGTAAAAAGTTCTCCGACTATGTCTGTTGGCTCCGCCATATCATTTTTTTTATAAATGCCCCCACTCTGTATTTCGGGTGCCTGGTCCTGCCTGATCAGGACATTGCACTTTCTGTGAAAGTGATGGCGGGACCAGGCAGCAAAGTACAGAGTGGGGGGGGGGGGGCATGCACAAATAATCAAGTTGGTTAACATGCATTCAACTATAGTGTTTTGTTACATACAGTCTGTTTGCTAGAACTGTATCTGTCTAGACTACTTAAAATGGTTAATGAACATCGAGAGACATTTCTGAATGTCTATCTCTTCCTCTCAGAGAAGTCAGTCATTTTCAACAGATTGTTTTGCAGAAGAAAAAACTTGTTTACCAGGCAAGCAGACAGCCTGGCCTTTAGAGTGACAGGTGCTGTCTGGAAGTTGTTTACTATTTTACAGTCTTGGTGCCATAGAATATTATGGGGACTCAATGTAAGTCTATGGGAGAATGCTTGATCATTGTTTTTGTGCTAAAATGTAACTGCTCCTCCCCTGGTAGAAGGTATATATGGAGAACAGTCCCAGTTCTGTCTTGAAGTTAGGGAACAGAGTTTGGAGGAGCAGACTGCCAGTCTACCTGAGTAACGAGAAGAAGGAGCTGAGACGGGAATATTCACAGTAAAATCAAAGTTCTTTGTTTTTCATCCATTAAATGACACATGACAGTATAAGCAGTCGGTGTAGGTAAAGGACGTAGATGTTTCGGATGATCTCTAAGCCTCATTCATGGAAAGATAAAATCAGGGTGTGACAATACCATATAACAGGGAATACACCTGGCTAATTACATACATATTATACAAATTATATACAAATGATATACATAATTTACAGTCATGTGTAAAAGGGAAAAGTACAAACAGAAACAACCATATAAACTGCAAATTGAATACAGGAATGTACAATACATCAATAATCAAGAATTCCCATATATACTCGAGTATAAGCCTAGTTTTTCAGCACAAAAAAATGTGGTGAAAACCCAATCTCGGCTTATACTCGAGAAAACAAAATATAGGTTTTACCAGGTTTTTGTGGTAAAATTAGGGGCCTCGGCTTCTACTTGGGTCGGCTTCTACTCGAGTATATACAGGTAATACATATACGATTAATCATTTTTGGAATTCATGCCATTGGGATATCCGGAATTTAAAGCCAGAATCCAAAAGGCTCCCCTTTTGAGGAGGATTTTTCTCCGGTCACCTCCTCGAATTGTACAATCAACCCATTCAATACCATAAAAACGCAGGGATGAAAAATCTTTCCTGTGAACTTCCACAAAATGTTCAGAAGATTTGGATTAAAATCAAGAATTGCTCAACACATCAGAAGTATAAAAAAAAGTACTTGCGATGTGTTTAGCGATTCCTGATTTTAACTTTGATTTTATTATTATTTCTTATCTCTCTTTGTTTTGGCTTGTTTTTGCCTTTTTACTGTTACTTTGGAAACTTTTCTTGTGTTTTTTTTTCCCCGCAGATATCTTTTTGCTAAATTTGTTACAAATGTCTCAAAAATGTCGCATGATCCCTCCATGGGAAAGAGTTGATAAAGTTTTAACAATAAGATACAAAAGCCTCAAAATGTTGTCACAAAAAAGTGTCTTATCCCACAAAAAATAAGCCCTCATCTGCCTATATAAACAGAAAAGTGGTTTCCAAACTGGTCTCACTCTCTGTGGGTTTCCACAATCTCAGGGAATCTTCAAATGTGAATAAAGCAACTAAAACTATTACACTAAAAAGCCTTTCAAGCTCTACATCAGTATTCAGGTGCTGATTTGCGTTTTCCTGACGTGCTACTCGAATATTTACGATTTGCGTTGATTTCCCCTGAATTGCCCCGGGATTTTGGCGCACGCGATCGGATTGCGGCGCATCGGCGCCGGCATGCACGCGCCGGAAATTGGGGGGCGTGGCCGAACGAAAACCCGACGGATTCGGAAAAACCGCCGCATTTAAAAAAAAAAAAAAGTGTTGTGAAACTTGGACTTCAGCGCAGCAGCGCCACCTGGAAGACGTCGGAGGAACTACCTTAGTGAATCCCGGCCGGACCCAAATCCACCACAGAGAACGCATCGCTGGATCATGAATGGACCGGGTAAGTAAATCTGCCCCATTGTTTGAAAGGTTTAGTTTCCAAAATGGAGTCACTTTTTTATTGTTTTTACTGTTCTGTTATCTCAGGGGGTCGGCAAACGTGACCTGAAATCTAGTCCAGCAAAAATCTGTCCTTCAAAGACCCATTGTCCTTCCCAGCACTGCTCCGCGCCCCTACAGCAATTTCCAACTGCATTTGGAGTATTTCTTTTCAGAAAAAATTGCGCTACACACTATGGGGAGTATTTTGAAAAACATGAGACTTTAGAGGCCGAAGCAACATTCATTATGTGATTTTTCATTTTCACCGGCTAATGCTAATAAATCCAATGAAACAATTCAAGAGTTTAAAGGCTCATTGGGGCTCATTTACTAAGGGTCCGAATTGCGCGATTCCGTTGGGTATCCCGACAAATTCAGATTTGCGCCGAATTCAACCGGGATTTTGGCGCATGCGATCGGATTTTGCGCAATCGCGGTTGCATGTAATGGAAATTGGGTGGCGTGGCCGTCGGAAAACCCGACGGATTCGGAAAAACCAAGTTTAAAAAAAAAAAAAAAAAAAAAGTGTCGCTTGACACGCACTTACCTGCACCAAGAAATAGAAGGTGAACTCCAGCGGACCTCGGCGCAGCAGCGACACCTAGTGGATATCGGCACACAGACCTTAGTGAATCCCGGCCGGGACGAAGTTCACCTTCTTCGTCCCGGTGCATGTAAGTGCTGATCTTGCGACACAATTCTTTTTTTAAAATACCGCGGTTTTTCCGAATCCGTAGGGTTTTCCGACAGCCATGCCCCCGATTCCTGTCGCATGCAAGCCAGCACCGATGCAACACAATCCGATCGTGTGCGCCAGAAAAACCTTGGGCAATTCAAGGACAAGCGGCGCAAAACGGTGATATTCAGGAAACCCGGCGATTCGGCCCCTTAGTAAATGAGCCCTAATAATTAGTTTCATTAATAATTAGTTTAATAATATGTTTTTTCTATTTTTTTGTCATGGCAGTTTTTAAAATGATGGAATAAAAGTTGTTTTTAACTGAAACATCTTATGTGTCCTTCCTTATCTTTAGGTGATGCCTTAAAGGGGTATTCTCATCTGGGCACTTACATTCAGTTTCATTAATCTGCCATATATAAACATTTCTTCAATTGGATGTTATTAAATAAAATGTTCCTGTGTGAAGATAATTTCTAATAAATGTAGCCATGTTGTCCCTTAGAAACGAGCTAGCTTCCTCGGATACGGCCACGTCTGATAGATTGAGTGCACAAAGAAACAAAAGGTTATTGTATATAAAATGTCTGGGAGTTACTACATGTCGCACAGCCGTCCTGTGGTAATGATTGCTGAATCCAGGAGGTCTGGCAGGACTCTATAGTGCAAGTCTGGCCACCGCTGCCAGAGTGTGACGTGGTCGTATCCGAGGAAAGTATCTCGTTTCTAAGGGACAGAATAACTACATTTATGAGAAATTATCTTCACACAGGAACATTTTTTTTAATAACATCCAATTGAAGAAATGTTTACATATGGCAAATGAATTTAATTAAATGTAAATGCCCAGATGGGAATACCCCTTTAAGTCTTCATCGTGACACGGTGACAGGATGGTCTGGATTGGGATCTAGTGGAGTGCGTGGGGGACTGTGAAACATTTATTTAATATCTCGGGTCACAACGCATTTCGGAGTCGTATAAACTCCTTTATCAAGTGAAATGAGACTGCAGGTCATGTCCCAGTGCTCATCACATGACCGCATCTCCCACGCTGCAGTCTCATTTCAGGAGTTTATACGACTCCAAAACTCTTTGTGACCCGAGATATTAAATAAACGTTTCACCAAACCTAACGACGTAAAGCTTCCGATTCCCTGTGTGTGCCCTCCCTGACAGTCCCCCAAGCACTCCACAGTCCATATAAGGATGGTGATATCACTGGGGGAACACCCCTGCTTTATTCACTCCTCCCCCGCATTCTGGGGGGAGGAGGAGTCACCAGGCGCTGTATAAAAAGAAAGTGCAAGAACTTTTTTACAGAAATCCAATGATACAATTTAGATAAATATAGTGAAGTTCCAAAAAGTCCATAACAGTTAACACAGAATAAATACAATGAAATGTAAAATTAATAAAAGCATAAATAAAAGAGATGCAGCCTTGAGCCCTAGAAGAGAACTATTATAGATGAAATAGAGATAAGATGATAAGATATGTAAAGCATATAGTAATAGGAAACAATGGATCCGCTATTAACATAAAAATAAGGAAAGCCGACAGATCGGAGGATTATAGGTTTGCTGCAGGCCAAGGGGAGCAGGCAAATGTGCAGCTTTTTATAGGGGAGGGAGAGGGAAAGATTTTTTTTTTGCTGTATGGGTTGCGAGAAGATGGGGGAGATGGGGGATTGTAATTATGGGTTACGAAGCGAAGGAGAGGAGGTAAATAGATTGGTCACATGAAGAAAGAGAGGGGACCCTACATAAAGAAAGAGAGGGGACCCAACATAAAGATAGAGAGGGGACCCTAAATAAAGAAAGAGAGGGGACCCTACATACAGAAAGAGAGGGCACCCTACATACAGAAAGAGAGGGCACCCTACATACAGAAAGAGAGGGGACCCTACATACAGAAAGAGAGGGGACCCTACATAAAGAAAGAGGGGGCCCTACATAAAGAAAGAGAGGGGACCCTACAAACAGAAAGAGAAGAGACCCTACATACAGAAAGAGAGGGCACCCTACATACAGAAAGAGAAGGCACCCTACATACAGAAAGAGAAGAGAACCTACATAAAGAAAGAGTAGTTATATTCTTGTACATAGGGGGCAGTATTATAGTAGTTATATTCTTGTACATAGGGGGCAGTATTATAGTAGTTATATTCCTGTACATAGGGGGCAGTATTATAGTAGTTATATTCTTGTACATAGGGGGCAGTATTATAGTAGTTATAGTCTTGTACATAAGGGGCAGTATTATAGTAGTTATATTCTTGTACATAGGGGGGCAGTATTATAGTAGTTATATACTTGTACATAGGGGGCAGTATTATAGTAGTTATATCCTGTACATAGGGGGCAGTATTATAGTAGTTATATTCTTGTACATAGGGGGCAGTATTATAGTAGTTATATTCTTGTACATAGGGGGTAGTATTATAGTAGTTATATTCCTGTACATAGGGGGCAGTATTATAGTAGTTATATTCTTGTACATAGGGGGCAGTATTATAGTAGTTATATTCTTGTACATAGGGGGCAGTATTATAGTAGTTATATTCTTGTACATAGGGGGCAGTATCATAGTAGTTATATTCTTGTACATAGGAGGCAGTATTATAGTAGTTATATTCTTGTACATAAGGGGCAGTATTATAGCAGTTATATTCTTGTACATAGGGGGCAGTATTATAGTAGTTATATTCTTGTACATAGGGATCAGTATTATAGTAGTTATATTCTTGTACATAGGGGGCAGTATTATAGTAGTTATATTCTTGTACATAGGGGGCAGTATTATAGTAGTTATATTCTTGTACATAGAAGGCAGTATTATAGTAGTTATATTCTTGTACATAGGGGGCAGTATTATAGTAGTTATATTCCTGTACATAGGGGACAGTATTATAGTAGTTATATTCTTGTACATAGGGGGCAGTATTATAGTAGTTATATTCTTGTACATAGGGGGCAGTATTATAGTAGTTATATTCCTGTACATAGGGGGCAGTATTATAGTAGTTATATTCCTGTACATAGGGGGCAGTATTATAGTAGTTATATTCCTGTACATAGGGGGCAGTATTATAGTAGTTATATTCCTGTACATAGGGGGCAATTTTTATTAGTAAAAAACAAACAAAATACATTATACATTCTTATCAGAATTTACAAGAAATGCTACATCAAAATTCCATTTATAATAACTTAAATGTCCATCACTGCTTTAAGGGGAAATAAAATAAAATTAAAAAAAAAAGAACAGAATTACATGATGCATGAGTATAGACATAAATTCCTCCGAAACTTTCTATTCTCATCTTTTTTCCCAATCTCTATGGATCGGATCCACCTGAGCTCAGACATGATGAGTGTGACTGCTGTCATGTGCTGGAAGGTCTCGCTGTGGATGGAGACTCGGCTCCTGTGGTGCCAGTGGTAATACTTAATGATGGTTATAATAAGGTACATGGTACCACAGGCAATGTCCGTTTTATGTGGTGGTACCCCATAGATGATCTCTGGGTATCTGAGATACTGTAGACGTGGTATTTTCAGCCTGCGGGACACCTCCTGCCATATCTGCCTCCCTCCCTGGCACTCGGTAATAAAGTGCTCCATGGTCTCCTCCTGCTGACATCCTTGGGGGCACAAACGGTCAGAAAGACTCAGGAATTTTAAATTTCCTCTGACGAAAAGCTTCCCATGCAGAGACAACCAGGCAATATCAAAGAATTTGGCGGGAAGCCTCGGTCCATTAAGTAACCTCAGACTCTCCTGCAGGGTGGCCGTTGTGCAGTCCCTCAGAGCTGGCTGTAACGAATAAAAGGTCCTATAGACACTGGTATAGAGGTCCTTCCTGGTCTTATTCTCCAAAATTGTCTTGTCTATCCTCCACTTTTTCATGCACCTGAGACCATACTCCAGATACTGGGGGAGGAAGCCAGGAGTCCATCGACCCCTCTAGAGACTGCTGCCTCGCACCCAAGACTCTGCAAAAGGCAATATCCAGTCCCTGACACTACTTACCCACAGGAGACCATTATTTGAGTCCAGGTTACCAAAATTTTCTTTCAGAAACATGGAGTCAAAGAAAACCCTTGGATTTAACATATCCAGCCCACCCTCTCTCCTCTGCAGGTAGGTGATCCTTCTTTTTACTGGGTTCAACCTGTTCCCCCATAAAAGCTGGAGGAACAGGCTAAAGAGCCTAGCGGAGAAAGATTCTGGCAAAGGAAAGACGACAGAGACGTAGAGGAAGACAGGGACCAGGTAAGTCTTCAGCAGAGTAACCCTTTCTCTATAGGTCAGCCTCCAGTTCTTCCATCACTGAACCTTTACATTTCTGGTTTCCAACTTCTCTTTCCAATTTAGTTTGGCATTATCTTCCCTCCCGAATTTCACCCCAAGGATCTTAATATGGGTGGAGGCCTTGGCAAATTGTGGCAGATCAAAGCCAGGAGCAGCATCCAATGTCCAGAAAGCTTGACTCTTCTCAAGCTTAACCAGAGACCCGGAGGCCTCTGAGTAACTTCTGATGGCTGCAGATAACATCTCCACCTCACGAGGCTCAGATATCACCACAGTCACATCATCCGCGTAGGCGACTACCTTCAAAGGCAAGCAATGGGGGACCGGCACCCCCTGAAAATCACACCGCTGCAGTGATTGCAGAAATAAATCTATGGCAAACACATACAGCAGTGGACTCAGGGGGCAGCCCTGTCGCACCCAGCCCCCTACTTCAAAAGTGTCCCCGTGCCGACGATTGATCAGAGGAAAGCTCTTCGCCTCTCTGTACAAAGTTCTTAGCCAATCTATAAATTGTCCCGGAATACCGTACTTCGACAAAGTGGCCCATAGATAATCATGATCAGCCTGGTTCAGACCTACAACATATCTCCCACACCTCAGAGCTTTACATCTCTCAAACATCTCTCTAATGGAGATGACTGCTTCAGAGATGTTGCACCCTTTTACCGTGCCGTACTGAGAGCCTGCCAACAGTGGCGGGGACAAACAGACTAATCGAGAAAATAGAATTTTTGCCAGAATCTTCCAGTCGACATTCAAAAGGGCGATCGGCCTCCAGTTCTTGATGTCACTAGGCTCTTTACCTTTGGACAGCAGAATAAGGGAGGACACTCTCATGGATGGAGGCATCAGGTGATTCTCTAGACAGTTAGTAAACACATCCACAAGGTCCTGGTGCTTTATCAAAGGCCTCTTTAACCTCCTCCTCTGTTATTCCTGCTGTCAAAGGAGAAAAGTCCAAATCTCTAGTGTCAGGGCCTGGAGTTGCCTCCAAGAATTGAGCCATTTTCTCTTTATCCAAAACCTTCTTCTGAAATAATTCAGCATAGTATGATCTCACCACCCCCAGGATACCCTCCCGAGATTCCTGTAAAACTCCCTGGGAGTCAGTGAGACCTGTGATTGATTTCTTGGCCACACGTTCCCGGCAATTTTCATATGGATCCAGGACCCCTAGAGTTCCGTAATCCAGTTCTACCACAAGAGACGTGTAGAGGCTGTACTGATACTGCTTTATTTCAGACTTCAGTCGGTCAATCTTTTGTTTGTCATCCCCACCCGCCGAATACAGTGACTCCAATTCTTTCCGCAGCTTGAGATACTGGCTGTACTTGCTCTTACCCTTCTTCACTGAAAGTCTCTTTAAGAGGGACCTGATCTCCTCCTTGACGTTCTCCCACCAGTCAGATATGTTGTCATAGAAGTCTACTCTCTGGAGCTGGTCCTGAAAAAGGGAGTGGACACATAGACATCATCCAGGATGCTGGAATTGAGCCTCCATAACCCCGACCAATATCCAAGCGGTTAGAGGCTCCCATGGAAAATAATAAAGCCAGATGGTCAGAATATGGGACGACTCTCTCGCTCATCCCACTAACAGTCTCTGAGGGACTCACAAATGCCATGTCAATCCTACTGCTCCTGTCAGCACATGTGTAGGTGTACTTGGGTTTCCTGCCACCCAGGGTAAATACATCACATAGATTGGCCTGTGATATGATGTTACGTAGAACTTTTGAGTCTCTGACCACTGCTCTGCCCGAGGACCTGTCACCTAATGTCAAAGTAACATTAAAGTCGCCCGCCAATACTACAGGGATAGAGGTAAATAGATATTGTTTTACCTCATTGAGTAGCTGGATTCTCTCTGTCACTGTCTGTGGGCCATAGATGTTGATCAGCCGGAGCCGCCTACCATGGATGGTCACCTCGAGCAGCAGGCACCTCCCCATAGCGACCTCCGTCAGCCTGTGCACCGTCACGTCTGTGGTGTTAAACAGTATAGCGACCCTGGCGTATGGCTCCACAGCCAGTGACCAGTAAGAAGGACCAGACCGCCACTCACGCTCAGCCTCACGGAGATGCCCCAAGGTGGTCAGACGGGTCTCCTGCAGGAAGATGATATCAGCGTCCAGATATCTCAGGTGGTCATACACAGCGTGTCTAGTCCTTCTTACTTTAATGCTGTTGACGTTGCTGGAAGCAACTTTTAGAGAGAACCCAGCCATCATAAGGAAACAGAAAAACAGAGCAGCGACCCCCATCATCATGTGTCAGAGTCAGATTCCCTCTGCCTACCACCAGTCTCCATGTCTGAAAAGGGATCTCCAGCTTCAACAGGAAGGGGCTTCTTTTTTGTCGGAGGGTCTTCTGTGTCCCCGTCACACTCATTATCAATGCGTTCTAACTCACGCTCAAAAACTCCATCTGACTCTGATAAGACATGAAATCTATTGGAAAGGACCATTACCCCGGTATCACCACTGGCTTTTTTCATGGACTTAGACCCTGCACCATACTCTGTCTGAGGCTTACGGGAGGATTTGTCTTTTTTCTTTCTTTTGTTCTTTTTGGCTTCCTCATATCCAATAGTAGATGTAATAGAGGCTGCTGCCTGAGGCTAGTCCCAAGTGACAACCTCCATATTCAGAGTGCGGGCTGCTCTCTGAGGTTCTGGCACAGTATCACCTGACCCCTGCTGTACCTCCTGCCTAGTTAGTATTTGAGCTGACATCAAGGCCTCCTCCTCTAAGGCGTCTGCCTCCTGTACTATCTCATCATCAGAAAAATCCCTGGCGATGTTATGCCAGGCCTCCGGGCAATCCTTGTGCGGGTGGCCCATCTCTCCACAGAGGTTGCATCTGACCATCTCACAGGTAGAGCTGAGATGGCCGACCTCCCCACACAGGTTACACTTTATCACTGTGCATACTTTGGCCACGTGGCCGATCTTACCGCATCTAAAACACTTTCTTGGTTGCCCAGGATAGAAACAGACGCCTTTCTCTCTGCCTATGAAGAAGCTGTTGGGGAGGTGCAGGGTGATGTTATTATACTGGCGTAACTTCACCAGAACCTTCCACCCCCCAGTCCAGATACCGTCGGCGTCTCTATTCTTGGTGAGGTCAGACAATAGGTCACAATGGCGCTTGAGCCACACCAGAATATCCTGAGCGGGAACAGACTCATTCCAGAAGATGATATTTACCACTACGGTACCTGTCCGGGAAATGGGGACAAACGTAAACTTATTCCAGCCGTCCTTGTCCCTGAACCGGGGGAGTTTATCCCAGAACCTGTCCAGACTAGACATGAGCTTAAAGCTGACATCATAGCCCTGTCTGTCTGGCAGGTTGATGATCGCTAGGATATCATCAGGCGTGAACCCCATCTGGTGGCACAGGAGATCCCGCACCACAAACCTCCTATCTGGGAGATCTTCCTTAGCGCCTCTGTTCTTAAAGCGCACCACGTTCCTCCTCTTAAACGCCTGCCCGGAGTAGTGTGCGCCGGAGGTGAAGGAGGGAGCGCCGCGGCTCCAGGCGTTTCTGGGAGGCTCTTCACGGGGTTCACTCTGGGTATTAGGGGGAGGGTCTGATCTAGGGGGATCTGAGTTATTTGGGGGGCTTGATGTTAGAGGGGGGAAATCACATACATCCCCCTGCCCCCTATCCACATCTATGCTGTTATCAGATGGTTGCATATCCCAGACAGACTGAGGGTCCCCTCCATCCCTCAACCCCTCAGGTTCATCAGAATGTCCCCCAGTGTCCCCAGTCTCGGTCACAGCAGCGCAGATCTCCTGGGACAATGCATTAGTTTGACACACAGAAGAAAATGCACTGTTCTGCTGCTGCACAGTCACTGCTGGGACTTGTTGTACCACATCCTCATGCTCCCTCTCAGTGACTGCTGTAGAGGTTTGCGGCTGATACGGCGACTGTCCCTTTTGGAAGGAGAAACTTGCAGGTTTCAGTACGGGAGTTGTCACACGGGGCGCATCTGGGATCTTGGGTCTGGGGTCACAGCTCTGCCTCTGCTGCGAGAAGCGCTCCCTATTCCTATAGGACTCGGCTAGGGGTCCCATCTTCTCCAGAACATAGTCCATGTCCCTCACCACCTGTGCCAGCTCTATGCTCAGTGAGTGCAGCTTGGTATCATACAGTCTCTTACTCTCTGGGTGCGCAGTCCTCAGGCTATACATACAGTCTATCTGCATCTGCAGCATTTCCTTATGGTGGCTAAGCTCCCCCATCCTCCTTACCAGTCCTGGGATCTCCTCTGCTAGCCTCAGTTCAGGCGCTCGCACGGTCTCCTTCCCCTGCTGGGCTGGTCGGGGTGCTGCTCCAGGTGGGTTTGGAGCACCCGTCTCCTTTGCAGCTCCAGTCTTTCTGCCTGCAGTGGCAGAGCTTGAGGCTTGTTCACACTGTGCAGGGACACTCAGTGGCTTAGCTGTAGATCTGGTGCGGCCTGTAGCGGCCATGCTGGACACCACATCCTTCTGCTGTAAGTTCTCTTGCAGAGTTTGTCTCTCCAGGGATGTTCTTCTCTGTCTGGGTGCAGGAGTGAGGGGCTGTGCACCTGCTGCTCGTCCTGCACTCACCACGTGTGCTGCTCCATGCTGGCCGGGCCTGGGACTTACTTCCATCATTGCTGCTTCACTCACTTTCTCTTCTTGTTCCTTCTTCATCACAATAACCACATTCTCTTGGCTTTCCCGCTTACTGGTAACTGTAGGATTTGCATCCCTTGAAGAAATTGTTTGGGATTTTCCTCCCGGTGTAGGCCTAGAAGCCTGGGCCTTGCCTGGGGAATCTCCCCACCCAGGGTGGCCCCGCCCTGGACTGTCTCCAGGCATCAGGAGACTCAGGAGCTCTACTCTCACACAACCTCCCAGCAAGGGGGCAGTATTATAGTAGTTATATTCTTGCACATAGGGGGCAGTATTATAGTAGTTATATTCCTGTACATAGGGGGCAGTATTATAGTAGTTATATTCTTGCACATAGGGGGCAGTATTATAGTAGTTATAGTCTTGTACATAGGGGGCAGTATTATAGTAGTTATATTCTTGTACATAGGGGGCAGTATTATAGTAGTTATAGTCTTGTACATAGGAGGCAGTATTATAGTAGTTATATTCTTGTACATAGGGGGCAGTATTATAGTAGTTATATTCTTGTACATAGGAGGCAGTATTATAGTAGTTATATTCTTGTACACAGGGGGCAGTATTATAGTAGTTATATTCCTGTACATAGGGGGCAGTATTATAGTAGTTATATTCTTGTACATAGGAGGCAGTATTATAGTAGTTATATTCTTGTACATAGGGGGCAGTATTATAGTAGTAATATTCTTGTACATAGGGGGCAGTAATATAGTAGTTATATTCTTGTACATAGGGGTCAGTATTATAGTAGTTATATTCTTGTACATAGGGGGCAGTATTATAGTAGTTATATTCTTGTACATAGGGGGCAGTAATATAGTAGTTATATTCTTGTATATAGGGAGCAGTATTATAGTAGTTATATTCCTGTACATAGGGGTCAGTATTATAGTAGTTATATTCTTGTACATAGGAGGCAGTATTATAGTAGTTATATTCTTGTACATAGGGGGCAGTATTATAGTAGTTATATTCTTGTACATAGGGGCAGTATTATAGTAGTTATATTCTTGTACATAGCGGGCAGTATTATAGTAGTTATATTCCTGTACATAGGGGGCAGTATTATAGTAATATTCCTGTACATAGGGGGCAGTATTATAGTAGTTATATTCTTGTACATAGGGGGAAGTGTTATAGTTAAACTTATATTCTTGGTACACTGGGGTCCCATTGTCCATAATGTCCCGTTATCCGCCCATCACAGATAGTAATTTGGCTGCAGTAATTCAGTAATTTATCTTCATATCTGGTTTGAATCTTTCCTGTCTTCTTATTTCTTCTCGCTCCTCTTCTGTCAATCCATTAAATGCCAGGCTAGAAAATAAGAGAGTTTGGAATTATTTTTTTTATTCTACAATTCTTGTAATTGCTTCAGATGGTGTTTTAAAAATGAAAACCATGCTGGCTTTGGTGCAGTGACAAGGGCAGGCAGCATTGTCAATTCTACCACATTTGGATTTTTTCCCTGCAGATAACAAATCATCATATGTCTGTAAATGGATAAATAAAAAAGTTATGACATGTCAAAAGAGGAGAGTATAAACGAAAAACAGGAAACGCAAAAATGGCAAAAGACAGGGTAAGGAAAAAGTTACTACAACATCAGGATTGTGTTTCTATGTTTCACTGGAGACATCAAAAGAAGAGGGGGCACCGTCTCCATCTGGAGAAAACATGGTTTAATTTCCAGAGGCTACAGGGCTGTCAATGTGTGGAATAGCAGAGCTCAGGCGCTGGTCACAGCAGGGACAGCAGAGAGCTTCACGAAGGGTCTAGATGCATTTTTACACATAAATAACATTGATGGTTATGTTACATAGAATTGTTTCCCCTAAATCCCTTCCTCATCCAATCCCTTCCCTTCCTTGGTTGAACTTGATGGACATGTGTCTTTTTTCAACCGTATACTATGTAACATCCACAGTTTAACAATGGATATCTCAGTTTCTGTGAAACTTTTTTTTTTTCTGGGTGCCATGATTCAGAAGGACGATGGATTGACATTGTACAGTACACACTTTGATATAATAAAGTTTTCTGTCTGACTTTGCACTAGAAAGAACGTCTTCTACATGTATTAATGAAGTGTCTGCGCCAGTTTTGTGTCACGGCTGCTCTGTGTCCGACAAGAAAGAATTTTGTGGAAATGTTGTGGCCAAATAAACAACTGATGGTGCTGCAGAGGTGTTATGTCATGTAGGGATCAGCTGATGGTGCTGCAGAGGTGTTATGTCATGGAAGGATCTGCTGATGGTGCTGCAGAGGTGTAATGGCACGGAGGGATCAGCTGATGGTGCTGCAGAGGTGTTATGGAATGGAGGGATCAGCTGATGGTGCTGCAGAGCTGTTATGACATGGAGGGATCAGCTGATGGCAGGACAGAGGTGTTATGGCACGGAGGTGTCAGCTGATGGTGCTGCAGAGATGTTATGGCACGGAGGGATCAGCTGATGGTGCTGCAGAGGTGTTATGACATGGAAGGATCAGCTATTGGCGCTGCAGGGGTGTTATGGCATGGAGGGATCAGCTGATAGTGCTGCAGAGGTGTTATGGCATGGAGGGATCAGATGATGGTGCTGGTGCTACAGAGGTGTTATGGCATGGAGAGATCAGCTGATGGTGCTGCAGAGCTGTTGTGACATGGAGGGATCAGCTGATGGTGCTGCAGAGGTGTTATGGCACGGAGGTGTCAGCTGATGGACCTGCAGAAGTGCTATGGCATGGAGGGATCAGCTTATGGCGCTGCAGAGATGTTATGGTATGGAGGGATCAGCTGATGGCAGGGCAGTGGTGTAATGGCATTGAGGGATCAGCTGATGGCGCTGCAGAGTTGTTATGGCATTGAGGGATCAGCTGATGGCGCTGCAGAGTTGTTATGGCATGGAGGGGTCAGCTGATGGCGCTGCTATGGTGTTATGGAAGCCCAGGTTAATAATAATTAAATTCCATCAAGTTCAGCAGCGTTTTACAAATCAGGTTGTGTGATAGCAGCCTTCAGCTTGTCTGCATTGTTGGTTCTGGTTTCTCTCATCTATATTCTATGGGGTTAAGGTCAGGAGAGTTTTTTGGCTAATCAAGCTCTGGTTATTACTTCAGACGTTGGGACATTTGGCAGTGTGTACAGGTGCCAAGTCCTGCTGGTAAATGAAAATTCCATCTCCAGGAAGCACATACTTCAGTCAGACCCCTTGTCGCTCCATGAGAGTAATGGAGCAGATTTCCACGTGATGACCATTCTACTCCATACTATTATTCTCATGGAGCGATGAGGGGTCCGACAAAGGTATGTGAGACCCCATCCTTTTTATCCCCCTTAAACTAAAGCAGTAATTTTTTTCTGTTTTCCTTTGGATATGTGTATGCAGTTGATTCGGTGTACTAATTCCATGAACAGGATTTTTTTAAATTGATAAAATGGTTCAACAGGGTGACGGGCAATTTTCTTTTGAATAAAATATAAAAAGAATTTTGTGCGTGTGTGTTTTTTTTAACTTGAGTTTAACTTTTGTAATGCTGCTGTCTCAGTAGATTCTGCCTTTTACTGTATTTTTTTAACTTTATCTTAGTATATGGTATCCCGTAAGAAGGTTGAGGTTAAGTGTTAGCTGATAAAAATAGCTTGCCCTAGCCCACATACTCTGGTACCCACAATCACCATTGGTGCATGGAAGCTTGGAATGTATGGCCAAGCACTGGGGTGGACAAAGGTTGGTATTATTGGGCTGGGAAAGCCCAAAGACCAGGGGTTTTATTGTATCTGTCTTGTTAAAAAAAGAAATAATTAAGCAAAAGCGACGTGTATCTACGTCTTTTTCTATGACCTGACAGACACGGTGGGGGTTATTTACTAAGGGCCCGATTCGCGTTTTCCCGACGTGTTACCCGAATATTTCCGATTTGCGCTGATTTCCCCTGAATTGCCCCGGGATTTTGGAGCAAGCGACCCGACGGATTCGGAAAAACTGCCGCATTTAAAACAAAAAATGTGTCGACAATGGGAAAGACTGTCCGAATAGGACTAGCTGTATAATTTGCAGTATTTGGATAATATGGAAGGTTGTGGAGATCATTGGGGGGTCATTTTCTAAGGGCCCGATTTGCACATTTTCGTCGGGTTTCCCGTTTTTTCTGAATCCGTCAGGTTTTTCGACGGCCACGCCCCCCGATTTCCATCGCGTGCTTGCCGGTGCCAATGCGCCACAATCCGATCGCGTGTGCCAAAAACCTGGGGCAATTCAGGGAAAAACGGCGCAAATCGGACACGCGCTTACCTGCACCAGGAATAGGCTAATGAACTCCGGTGAACTCCGACGGACTTCGGCGCAGCAGCGACACCTGGTGGACATCGGGGGAACTACCTTAGTGAATCGCCGGAAGACCTGAATCCTCTACAGAGAACGCGCCGTGGATCGCAACAGGACCGGGTAAGTAAATCTGCCCCATCGTGTGAGAACACATAGAAAAGCATTTGCTGTTGAATCAACCAATAGCAGATGGATAGATTCTATGGTGGATATTTATCATATCCCCGCTGCTGCATTTTCACAGTACGATATATCAAGAGGCTTCAGCCTATCAGACAAGGTACTGCGCAGCATTTATTTCTGGTGGCGGATTGGGATAAATAATCGCAAGTGCTAGCAATAAGGTAGCATTTGCGATTATTTCAGGTTTCTACGCCACTGATGTGGCGCAGAGGCCCTGATAAATATGCCCCTTTGCTTGTGTGTATGTAGCCTAAGTGTATGTTGTTTTTTTGCTTTGATGGTAAAATTACTTGGAGAAGTTTCATTAACTATTTTATTCTTGATATTAATGGCCGGAGTGATGCAACTCAGGTCCCATTAGGATATTTTGGAGCGAAGCTTTAGTAACCCAGCACATCCACTTTACGGAGCATCCTGCACTAATAAATGATATTTAGTACTGATCGTCAATTATAAATTGCCCCCAAAGACATGACACTAATTTTATCATTGTATAAATAAGCTACAGAACATTTAGTAAAAATATGTATGTTATGTGTTTGTATGCAGCCTGTTCCAGCAATGGAGCTCTGTTCACCACCAGTTTCTGTTTCCAGAGCTCCAGTAAGCAAAGGAAGAAACATGGACTAGCGGAGAAGGTTGGACAATTATGCACAAACCATAATGTCACCTAAAATAGAATAAATTCAATGTACAACTTGTCCACACATGTCTCATCCTGTGCACATCTCTTATACCCACTGTAATGTCTCCTCCTATACACATCTCTTATACTCACTGTAATATCTCCTTTTGTACACATGTCTTATACTCACTGTAATGTCTCCTCTTGCACACATGTCTTATACTTACTGTAATGTCTCCTCCTGTACACATCTCTTATACTCACTGTAATGTCTTCTCCTGTACACATCTCTTATACTCACTGTAATGTCTCCTCCTGTACACATCTCTTGTACACACTGTAATGTCTCCTATTATATACATCTCTTATACTCACTATAATTCCTCTATCCTGCAGGCCGGACTGGACAGAGCTTCCAGCATGTCTCTGAGTTGTGGACCAGACAGACGGTTATTTTGTAGGACAAGTCTTTTCAGGAAGGGGTTATTCTTAATTATTAATACCAACTGTATGCAGCATGTGCTTGGTAGATTATTGTCAGCCAAACTGTAAGAATAAGAAGAGGAGACAGTATTACATATTATAGGATTAGGTACATCAGCTCAGCATTCTCTATTACACAATACCATTAGATACCTTGCAGTAACTAACATGAAGTACAATGTGTCACGAGAAAACAATTTCAAAATCTCTTGGATATGTTAAAGCGTTCCAAAGTTAGAGCACAGGCGGTCCCCTACTTAAGGACATCCAACTTACAGACAACCCATAGTTCCAGACAGACCACTCTGACCTCTGGTGAAGCTTTCTGAATGCTTTACTATACATATACAAGATGCACTGGACTAAAAGGGGCACCTGATTATAAGGTGCACCTGATTATAAGGATGTATGACTAGCAGTTGGCAGACCTATGCAAAGTTCAAGGCAGCTGTTTTCTGTCAGTACGGTTCATATATAAGGCGCACTGGACTACAAGGCACACCTATGATTTCTGAGAGAATCAAAGGATTTTTTGTGCGCCTTATAGTCCGAAAAATATGGTATAACCACTTATAGTGACACAGGGCAGATTTGAAAAAAATGGGCCGTGTCAGGAAGGTGTAAAGTGGCTTTGGCGTTAAGGGGTTAAATCTATTCAGATTATATGCAATTTTATGATATATGATTATAAAATTGTGGTTTTTTAAAACAAATTTTAGAAAGAAAAAATTTCTGGGCAAAATTAATGATTAATAACATAGGGCAACATAACGGCCATCCAGAATGAATAAAGCCTGAAGTGGTGAAGCCTGGGGCTTTTAGTATTTTTGGTTTTATTTGTAAAATTGTGAGTATAATAAACACTTTTCAACCAGCGACATTCTCGAGTGCTCTGCACAATTTCATTTCGCCTTTTTAGGACATGGTCATCTAGAAGTTCGATCTGATTGGAGATCTGCATGGCGTAAACAGAGTCAAATGAGGCAGGAATTGATGTGGTCTACTGGACTTTGACTTGTGACTTTTTGAGGGACTTTAACTTCGAATCTTGTCTCTCAGAGGACCAGATCGAATGGTGCGAAGGTCAGTTATTTGAAATATGTTACCACATAGTGGGCTCAGAATAATAGTCATGGTGTAGAATGCAATACGTATTTTTAAAAAACTTTATATCAAGGATAAAATATAAGTATCTCACCTCAGAGTCTGAAGAGTATTTAACGCTGGTGCAAGTCTTTCTAATCCCTCGGTGTTTAAGGCACATCCAGTTAGATCGAGTTCTTCTATATGTGAGCAGGTTTCCATGATGAATGCCAAAGCTGTGCAGTCCAGAGGTGACATGTGGATACCTGAAAAGTCAAAACTTCTAAATGATTTTAACGATTCCTGAACCAGAGCCTTATTCCGGGATTCAAATAGATAAAAGCATGTCCTGAGATGCTTCCTCTTCGTACTCTCTCCCAATCTGTTTTCTCTTAGAAGGAAGTTCTTCAGCCAAGTGATGACGTCTCTGGAGGCCTGAGCTGCTTGTATGTCCAGGTATCCGGTTAGTAGAGACCTGGTGGTGGCATCTGATAGACCACACAGGAAGCGGAGAAATTTCTCACCTTGCTCATAAGAATAGGATTTGGCTCTTTCTAGTGATTCCTGTAACTTCTCAGGAGAATAATCGGCATAATGCACAAAGGCAGAGAAGAATTCCTGGACAGTGAGATGTAAGAAAGAATAGGACACAGGTTCCTCCGATTCCATCAGGAAACTTGATAAGAGCTTTGACTTATTGTCCACATGGAAAGATTCCAGATCCCGACCATCAAATATAATCCTGTGATTCATGACCCCATGTTCTGCCATCCATCCCATGGACTGCAGGAGCTTCTGGGTGCCACTTTTCTCCAGGCTGTGATTGGACAGGATGTTGGCGACAAATATGGCAAAGAGCTGGGTCACGGTTCTGGGTAATAATGAGACCTGCTGGTCACTACTTGTTGTCTGGAAGCTCCTGGATAATACTGTACAGATGATCCAGCAGTAGGATGGGAGGTAACAGAACGTGTACAATGTGTCATTCTGCTTCACATAGGAAAAAGCCTTTTCTGCCAGTTCAGGGTCACAGAAGAAATTGTCAAAGTAAATTCGTCGTTCTTCTGTTAGAAACCCACTAATTTCTACTATTCGCTGGAAAACGTTAGAACCAATTGATGCCAGACTGATTGGGCGACTGGTCATCAGAACAGAACAACCATTAAGAAGAGACTTTCTCACCAAACTGACCACAATGTGACCCCAATGTTCCGGCTGTTTAGGGTCGGAGCACAAGTGACGGGATGTGAAATCCATTGTCTGATTGCTTTCTTCTAAGCTATCAAATATAAAGAGAAGTTTCTCTGGATCCTGGAAGATGTTCCCGAGCTGCTGCCACAGATATGGGTAATGATGAAGGATCAGGGTCTCCAGACTAACCTTATCCAGTCTGTTCAGTTCTTGGAATTTGAAGAAAAAGACAAAAGAGAATCTTTGATAGAGATCCCCCTTCACCCAGTCATAGACAAACTTCTGCATCAGCGTGGTCTTCCCTACACCCAGCACTCCACACACCATAACCATATGTGGTACCAGTCTGGATCGGTGGCACCAATGAAACATCTTATTACTAGAAATATGTCGTACTCCATTTTGTCTTTCCTTTAAATATTCCTCATGTTTTGCCCCGGTCTCTATGAGCTCAAGCTCAGAGCGTTCCCTGAAGTGATCAGTGGAGACAATGATGAGGTTCACATAACGTGTGCAGAATGGGAAACTTTCCTTCTCTTGGTTACTTCTGGGGGGTATGTTCTCTATAAGTTTCTCTGTTTTTTCATATAAATGTTTCTTATGAAAGTTCTGGACATCTATAAAAAAACCCAGAAATTATAGGTGAAGATTAGAGGCCGAAACAAAGTACAGTATTTTGTAGAAGAACTGTATAGTCAACATGTAAAGAGGAAGAAAGCTCAGGAACTGGATACCTCCCTGCAGATCCTTCTCTAATCTGTCTTCAGCTGACTGGCAGGAGGGGAAAAAAACTTTAAAATGTTTTATCACCTGAACCAAGATGCCTATAAACAGTTCTGGTGTCAAATTAAAAAGGAGAATGTCCCAGAACTCGAGATCTACTCTTAGAGTGGGATACTTTTGGGAGTGGAAAACTGTATATAAAAGTTGGACACTGTCATTACATCTATACATGTGCTATTTGAACTGGTTATATGCTACTAGGATGTATATAGATGTGATGTATTTATTGTGAAGTATTTATGCTGTTATCACCAAAGGCATTTTCAATATTTTTTCCCTGTGTCATTTCTCAGCACTGAAAATATATTGGCTACTGTGGGGGCACTGTTACTGAATTGGCTACTGTGGGGGCACTGTTACTATATTAGATACTGTGGGGCCATTTAAAAAAATGTATATGGTGTCAGGATCAGTGGTAGTGGATCCTCTGTACCACCGTGGATGATGACGTAAGCTGACAACTGGGACCAGAGTCTAAGTGGTATCCGGTTTTCACCAGAGCTCATCCCAAAGCAGGTTGGACTTGCTGTGGCATGGTACCACTAGGTCATTCCACAGGCGTGACTTTGTCTGCGGTGGCGGCCAAAGTGAAGTACAGAATCATAAGGTAAACTCGTGGTCGGGGACAGGCAGGAGGTTGGGACAGGCAGCACAGAATCAGAGTCAAGAAAGTATCAGAATGTCAGAACAGGCAGCACAGGAGTGAAGTCAGGAACTTAATTGAGGTCACAACGGGAAATCAGGATAATCCCACAGGGCATCAGACAAGCTTTCTCTAAGGCAATGAGGCACACAGATCCGGCAGGGAACACAGGGAAGGGGCTGGGAATTTGTCAGCAAAGGCGACTGGTCAGTGACAATTATCGGCATGCTGGTCCTTTAAATTCCACAGAGCCGGCTAGGAGGCGGGGATGCAATCGACGAGCCGCCGCTGGAACACAGCGAGGTGAGTGGCGCAGTGCATGCAGTGGGCCACACTGAGGTACACGGGTGCATCTGCGACCCGAGACATAGGACGCAGGGGCACTCGTGACAGTAGCCACCCCTTTGGCCTTCCCCTCTCCTTGACCTGAAGGAACCTCTGAAGAACCCTACAATCCAGAATGTTGTCTTCTGGCTCCCAAGACCACTCCTCTGGCCCGAACCCCTTCCAGTCAACAAGAAAGAACCGCTTCCCTCTGACTGACTTCATATCCAGAACCTCTTTCACCTCATCGGTGGAGTCCGCCTGAGGAGTTGGAGGTGGTACTTGTCGGGAGAAGTGCTTCAGGTTTCAGAAGGGAGAGGTGGAAGGAATTCGGGATGCACATGGTGGGAGGAAATCGAAGCTTATAGCTGACGGGATTGATGCGCTTTAGCATCTCAAAAGGACCCAGATAGTGAGGACCAAGCTTGTAGCTGTGAATCTTCAGCCGGACACCTTATCACCTGGAGAAAAGACTGGAGGAGACCTGCGTCTCTTGTTGGACTGGGTTTTGGTGCAGGCGAAGTAGAAACTGCCGTGTTTGCTCCCAGATGCACTTGAGATCTCGAACCAATTCCAACACAACAGGAACATCAGAAGGCTCAGACAGAGGAAAAGGTGGGCTTGGATGTCGTCCAAAGACGACAAAGAAGGGAGTGGCACCAATAGATTGAGAGTCCAGAGAATTAAATGAGAATGCCCTAGGTAGGAGAGAAAATCTGCGTAACTGGGCATCAACAACGGCAGGAGAAGACCTGCTGGCTTGAGATGTGACAACTTGTTACGGGCAGAGGGAGTGCAGTAACCCACAAAATACCTTGACCAGATCTGGCCACCAGTAGTAACGAGATATGAGAGCGATAGATCTCTGCACCCCAGGGTGCCCAGCCACACAAGAGCAATGTCCCCAAGTTAGTATCCTCTTCCGAAGAGCTGGTCAGACATAGATCTTGCCAGGAGGAAGCTGCCGTAGGTCCACAGGAGCAGCAACAACCAGTCATTCTGGAAGAACGATATGACGATGAGCCAATTCTTCCCCAACAACATCAGGGGACTGAGAGAGCGCATCAGCTTTAACCTTCTTCTCAGCTGCACAGAGGTGAATCAGGAAGTTGAATTGAGAGAAAGAGGGACCAGCGAGCCTGACGAGGATTGAGACGCTGAGAAGTCAGGAGATACTGGAGATTCCTGTACCGGATGATGAGCTCCTTCCAGAAAATAGCGCCATTCCTCCAAAGCTAGCTTTATGGCCAGAAGTTCCCGATCGCCAATGGAATAATTCCTCTCTGCAGCTGAAAAGGTTTTAGAGAAGAAGCCGCAAGTGAGGGTTTGACCTTTGGTCCCTTTCTGGGTGAGAACGGCTCCAGCACCAACGGATGAGGTGTCAACCACCATTGGCTTCTCCGTATCAGGCTGTGTGAGAACTGGGGCGGAGGCAAAGGCAGACTGCAGCTTACTGAAAGCTTCTTCATCCGCCGGAGGCCAGAGTCTAGGATTGGCGTTCTTCTTGGTCAGCGCCACAATAGGAGATACAAGAGAGGAGAAATGTGGAATGAATTGCCCGTAATAATTGGCGAAGCCCAGAAATCTCTGTATGGCACGTAGTCCCACTGGGCGAGGCCACTGAAGTAGGGCAGACAATTTGGCAGGATGCATCTGTAGTCCTTTATCAGAAATAATGTACCCCAGGAACAGAAGACTACTCTGGTGAAATTGGCATTTGTCGAGCTTGGCATATAAGGGATTGGCCCATAGGCGCCTGAGAACCTGTCAGACGTGGATCTGATGGGACAATAAATCAGGAGAAAACACCAGAATATAGTCCAAGTAGAGATTGACACAATTGTAGAGCAAGTCTATGAAAATATCTTTGACGAATTCCTGGAACACCGCTGGAGCATTGCAGAGTCCCAACGGCATTACCAGATACTTAAAATACCCGTCATGAGTATTCCATTCATCACCTTCAAGGATGCGGATGAGGTTATATTCTCCCCGCAGATCTAGCTCGGTGAAAACCTTGGCACCCCATAGGCGATCAAAAAGTTCACTGATGAGAGGCAAAGGGTAGCGTTTTTTCACCGTGACTTTATTGAGGCCGTGGTAATCGATGCACAGATGGAGGGAACCATCCTTCTTGGCCACAAAGAAGAAGCCAGCACTGTCAGGAGAACACGACTTGGAGATGAATTCCTTCTGCAAATTCTCCTTGATGTAGGCCGAGGTAGCCGCGGTATTGGGCACAGATAATGGGTATACCCGAGCTCGGGGACAAAATGTACCCGGCAGCAGGTCTATAGGAACAGTGCACTGGCAGAATCTCCACTTGCTTTATAGAGAAAACATCTGCGTAGTATGAAGCGGGAAGACCTGCCTGCTGCTAGGAGGAGTCCACAGAACACATGGCGGACACCGGATGGAGAGCCATGAGATAGCAAGAATGGCATTCCAGTCCCCAACAAAGTATTTCCCCTGTATGCCAGTTGAGCACCGGAGCGTGTTGCTGCAACCACAGGAGGCCCAAAAGCAGTGAGGGCATAGACCGGGGGAGCACATAAAATGACAGTCTTTCCTTGTATAACGCCCCAATTTTCAGCAACAGGGGCTCAATACGATACTAGACTGGGTCGTGGAGAATCTGTCCACTGATGGAAGAAATAACCAGCGGCTTCTCAGGGCGAACCACAGGAAACTGATGCTGGGAGACCAAGGCAGCATCCAAGAAGTTCCCTGTAGAGTCCAGGAAGGCTAAAAGTTTAACCGGGTTGCCTGTTCCAAAACTGAGAAGACCAGGAACAGAACAATCAGACGAGGAGAAGCTTTGCTTTCACCTTGGGACGCTTCTCCCAAGAACCCTAGGTGCGGGCGTTTCCTGGACGCTGTGGACGGACTCGACAAGACCTAAGGTAGTGCTCCGAGCTGGCACAATAGAGGCAGAGGTTCTCCTGTCTTTGTCTGGAACCCTCTTGGGAAGAGAGACAAGCATTATCCACCTGCATGGGCTCCTCTGCAGCAGGCATGGAAGACGGCTGAGGTGGTCTTTGGAAGACTGGAGCCAGGCGGGGCAGATGTCGGATCCTGACTTGAGGTTGTTCCAGACATAGCTCCTCAGTGCGCTTAATAGACCAAATGTCAATCCAAGTGGCCAGAGAGATGAGACCAATCAGCGTCCGTTGCAGACAGGGCTTCTATGATCTGACCAGACAGTCCCGTTTAAAAAGTAGCAAGTAAGGCCGCCTCAATCCAATCCAGCTCGGAGGCTAAGGTACGGAACTGGACCGAGTAGTCTCCAACCGAGGAGCCCCCTTGAAACAGGTTCAGCAGTGCGGTCTCAGCAGAAGATGACCGGACAGGTTCCTCAAAGACAGACCGGAATTCAGTGAGAAAGGCAGTAAGGGTAGCCGTAACCGGATCGTTCCTGTCCCAGAGGGGAGAAGCCCATGCCAGGACTTTCCTGGAAAGAAGGCTGATCACAAAAGCCACCTTGGCCCCTTCTTTGGCGAACGGTGAAGGTATCAGTTCGATATGTAGGGAGCACTGAGTAATGAAGCCCCTGCATAACTTGTCCTCAGCGTCATATTTGGAGGGCATGGAAAGACGCAGCCTGGGTTAAGCAGTTGATGATGCAGCCGTAGTAGCGGGTGTTACCATAGTACGCAGGTCCTGGGTAGCCAACAATTGCTGCAGGGTGGCGGTGAGTTGTCCAAGTTGCTGTCCTTGCGCCGCTATCTGGTGGTAAGATCAGCCAGTTCTGGAAGCGGAAACTTGGCCAGATCCATGGCCAGATCTTACTGTCAGGATCAGTGGTAGTGGATCCTCTGTACCACCATAGACGATGACGTAAGCCGACACCTGGGACCAGAGTCTAAGTGGACCTGGCTTCCACCAGAACCCGCCACAAAGCAGGTTGGGCTTGTTGCGGCGTGGTACCACCAGGTCGTTCCACAGGCGTGACTTTGTCCGCGGTGGCGGCCAAGGAGAAGTACAAAATCGTAAGGTAAACTCGTGGTCAGGGACAGGCAGGAGGTAGAGACAGACAGCACAGGATCAGAGTCAGGGGCGTAGCAGAAGGTCAGGACGGGCAGCACAGAAGTGAAGTCAGGAACGGAATCGAGGTCACAACGGGAAATCAGGATAATCCCACAGGCCATCAGACAAGCTTCTCGAAGGCTATGAGGTACAAATTTCCGGCAGGGAACACAGGAAGGGGCTGGGAATCTATCAGGGAAGGCGGCTGGCCAGCGCCAATTAAAGGCCCGCTGGCCCTTTAAATTTTACAGAGCTGGTGCCCTAGGAGGCGGGGACGCGGGAGACGTCATGAGGTGATGAGGTGAGTGGCGCAGCGAGCGACATGGAGGTACGCGGGTGCGCCTGCGACTCGAGATATGGCGAGCATTATTACAATAATATTTATATAATGTGCACTTACCTTTGAGCTCTGGGGGAAGGTGATGTCCCTCTTTATCTAGTAGAATTTGTTCCACCAGACTTTCACCTAATAACAAATGACAGATTTATAAGATTTTTTTTATGTAAAGACCTCATCAGTGCTGGATGTACATAAAGTCTAAAAAATACATTGTGGTCCTAAACCTTAAAGACAATGGCCCCCTGGTGGTATGCAGGCTGCCTCATTGGCTGATCCCCCAAAGCATTCCAGACTCTTTTTGTAGATAACATGGTGTTCTACACAGGTTATAGGTAACAAGTTCTAGCTGGCAGTTCAGAGAGCGTATTAATTGTGTTCTGACATTACAGAGCTGAGGGCTACAAAGAAGAACACAGTCTGCAGACTGCTACTGCATGGCAGAAGAAAAGAGTTCCAGCCCCAACATTAAAGGGGATAATTTGCACCAAATTATCAGTCTTGGAATACAAGAATTGCCTGCTACCAGAGATGGATATGCAATCTGCGGTTATTGCTGCTAGCTCTTGGACAATATACAAACTGTGAGAAGGAACTTGCCATTTTCCTAGTGCTCCCTCGTTTACCATTATCAGCCAGGAGCACCCAAGGAGGAACCTTACACCATAAGAAGCATTTCAGGGTCCAGAAGTAGCCTAGCCAGTCTCCAGACCTGAACCCAATGGAAAACCTTTGGAGGGGGCTTAAAATCAATATTCTACAGTGACAGCCTCAAAAACTGAAAGATTTGGAGAAGTTCTGTATGGAGGACTGGGCCAAAATCCCTGCTGCAGTGTGTGCAAACTACAAGAGGTACAGGAAATGTCTTTGTAATTGCAAACAAAGGTTTCTGTACCAAATTTCTTTTTTTTTTTTTTTTTTTTTAGATTTTCTCACTTATGGTTGGAGTGCACCATTCATTCTTTGGGTTGGAAAACTTATTTTCCCCAAGACATCACTTGGAATTATGCAAGTAAAATAAATGAAAATACGCACAGAGATTCACTATTATTGTTACCTCTGTGGATGAGCTCCTCCAGTACAGCGCCCAGGGTGTAGGAGCCGTAATCCTTCCGTAATACATGTAGACTGACCCACAACGTTATCACAGCTTCTCTTCCTCTACGGAAAATATCCTGGACTAAAATCCGGGCCAAGAGTTTTCGATCACGTTCTAGACTGTGGTATTTCTAGAAGATAAGATCATACATAAGGGTCATAGGCAACTATTTCATGTCAGATTTACTATATTGTGTTCACCAGGAGAAAATAATATATATAATGTAATATATATGTGTAATATTTGATGAGATAATTCGACCTGAATCCACAAGTAAAAGTCACATTATTTCACATGTAACAACCCGCATGATATCGAACTGTCAGCCTAAGCATCAGTATTGCAGCATCATGTGTGATCAGACCCTCAAGGGTAAAAGTACCTATAGGACCAGAAAAAATAGTAAAAACAAGTCAATTTAAATAAAATTTAGGATTCACATCACCCTCCCCCTTTCACTATAACACATAAAAAAATAAATAAAATATAAAAACTATTATACGCCGCGTTGAACCCTGTAACAGAAAACAGCATCTCTACTTTTTTACCATTTAGTCACCCATAAACATTTTATCAAAAGTTTTATCAAATGTGCATATAGGTCCTAAATCGATATCAATGAAAACTTTGGCTCATCTTGCAAACAATGACTCATTATACAGCTCTGGATACGAGCATCTGAAAATGGTGAAAAGCAGTGGCGTAACTAGAAGCTGATGGGCCCCAGTGCAAAGTCTGTGCCAGACCCCCAACTTTAATGTATGGTTTATAGGAATAGTCTTTTCATATGGGAAAGTGAGCCCTTATGGGCCCTCTAAGCCTCTTAGGCCCGGGTGCGACTGCACCCTCTGCACCCCCTCAAGTTACGCCCCTGGTGAAAAGGCAATGTTTAGAGATGAGCGAACATACTCGTCCGAGCTTGATGCTCGTTCGAGCATTAGCGTACTCGAAACTGCTCGTTGATCGGACGAATACTTCGCCCGCTCGAGAAAATGGCAGCTCCCGCCGTTTTGCTTTTTGGCGGCCAGAAACAGAGCCAATCACAAGCCAGGAGACTCTGCACTCCACCCAGCATTACGTGGTACCCTTACACGTCGATAGCAGTGGATGGCTGGCCAGATCAGGTGACCCTGGAATAGACTAGCCCCTGCCCGCGCTGCTCGGATCATTCTCTGTCTGGATGCCGCTAGGGAGAGAGCTGCTGCTGGTCAGGGAAAGCGTTAGGGTGTTCTATTAGAATAGTGTTAGGCAGGAGTGATTCTACAAGAACCCAACAGTCCTTCTTAGGGCTACAATAACGTTATACTTTTTTTTTTTTTGTTTGCTTGTGGCTGGGCTTGCTGGCACTAGTAGTGCAGCTAGTACCATATTGTGAGGAATTAGCAGGGGGACTTGCTACCGTTGTGTTTAGCTCTTAGTGACACACATATCCACCTCAAACACCAAAGTGGGAAAATTTATTAGGGGTTTGATTTCAATTAGGCACAGTCTGGCAGTTTCTTTTTATTTTACGTTTATTTTTTTAATAACTCAGCGTCATCTCATCTGGCATAGCAGTGTGCTTTCATACTTGGCTAGAAAATAGCCATAGCAATAGGATAGCATTGTTTGGTTTTAAAAACTAAAAAACACAAAAAAAAACTAAAAAACACAAAAAAACACAAAAAAAAAGTAAAAAAAAAATTAAAGTTATAACTTTCATTTTCAAAATGTTTAACCCGAGGGCTAGGGGTAGAGGACGAGGGCGGGGACGTGGGCGTCCAACTACTGCAGGGGTCAGAGGCCGTGGTCCTGGCCGGGGTGAGACACCACCTGCTGATGAGGGAGCAGGGGAACGCCGCAGAGCTACACTCCCTAGGTTCATGTCTCAAGTTACTGGGACTCGTGGTAGAGCACTGTTGAGGCCAGAACAGTGCGAACAGGTGATGTCGTGGATTGCCGACAATGCTTCGAGCAATTTGTCCACCAGTCAGTCTTCCACGCAGTCCACCCATGTCACCGAAATCGGCACTCCTCCAGCTCCTGCACCTCAGCCTCCTCCCCCCCAGTCTGCCCCCTCCCAGGAAAATTTGGCATTTGAACCGGCATACTCTGAGGAACTGTTTTCTGGACCCTTCCCACAGTCACAAACCACTTGTCCGGTTGCTGCTGAGCAATTTTCCGATGCCCAGGTTTTCCACCAGTCGCAGTCTGTGGGTGATGATGACCTTCTTGACGTAGTGGAAGAAGTGTGTAAAGAGGTGTCCGACGATGAGGAGACACGGTTGTCAGACAGTGGTGAAGTTGTTGTCAGGGCAGGAAGTCCGAGGGGGGAGCAGACTGAGGGATCGGAGGATGATGAGGTGACAGACCCAAGCTGGGTTGAGAGGCCGGGTGAACACAGTGCTTCTGAGACGGAGGAGAGTAATCGACCAGAACAGGTTGGAAGAGGCAGTGGTGGGGCCAGACGGAGAGGCAGGGCCAGAGCAGGTGCATCAGCGCCAAATGTGTCACGTAGTGAAGCTCCCGTGGCGAGGGCTCCCGCGGCGAGGGCTAGATTTTCAGAAGTCTGGAGGTTCTTTAAGGAAACACCGGATGACCGACGGACTGTGGTGTGCAAACTTTGCCAAACCAGGATCAGCAGGGGTTCCACCACTACTAGCTTAACTACCACCAGTATGCGCAGGCATATGAATGCTAAACACCCCACTCAGTGGCACCAAGCCCGTTCACCTCCGGCCGTGCACACCACTGCTCCTTCCCCTGTTTCAGCTGATAGTCAGCCCCCTGCCCAGGACCCTGGCACAAAAACCCCATCGTCGCCTCCACGATCCTCCACAGCATCCACCAGCGTTCAGCTCTCCATACCCCAGACGCTGGAGCGGAAACGGAAATATAGTGCAACCCACCCGCACGCCCAAGCCCTTAATGTCCACATCTCCAGATTGCTTAGCCTGGAGATGCTGCCCTATAGGCTAGTAGAGACCGAGGCCTTTCGCAACCTCATGGCGGCGGCCGCCCCTCGGTATTCGGTCCCCAGCCGCCACTACTTTTCCCGATGTGCCGTCCCAGCCCTGCACCAGCACGTGTCAGACAACATCATCCGTGCCCTGACCAACGCCGTTTCTGACAAGGTCCACCTGACCACGGACACGTGGACGAGTGCTGCCGTGCAGGGCCACTATATATCGCTGACGGCACATTGGGTTAACTTGGTGGAGGCTGGGACCGAGTCTAACCCTGCGGCTGGTCATATACTGCCGACGCCGAGGATTGCGGGGCCTACCTTGGTCCAGGTCTTTCAGGCCTACTATGCCTCCTCCTCCTCCCACCCCTCCTCCACCTCCTCCTCCGAACTACCATCCGTGGGCATGCCGCCATCAGTCGGTAGCTCTAGGCACAGCAGCAGTGCCGTCGCTAAGCGACAGCAGGCGGTGCTCAAACTGCTGAGCCTAGGCGATAAAAGGCACACCGCCCAAGAGCTATTACAGGGCATCACGGCGCAGACTGATCTGTGGCTGGCACCGCTGAACCTGAAGCCAGGCATGGTTGTGTGTGACAACGGCCGTAACCTGGTGGCGGCTCTGCAACTCGGCAGACTGACACATGTGCCATGCCTGGCCCATGTGTTAAATCTGATAGTTCAGCGTTTCCTCAAGACATACCCCAATCTGTCTGATTTGCTCGCGAAGGTGCGCCGCATCTGTGCGCATTTCAGGAAGTCCAGCACAGATGCTGCCACTCTCAGGGCAGCGCAGCGCCGCCTCCAACTGCCCGCTCACCGACTGTTGTGCGACGTGCCCACGAGGTGGAATTCAACACTGACCATGTTATCCAGAGTTTACCAGCAGCGCAGAGCGATTGTAGACAGATGTCAACTTCCACCAGAACTGGTAGTCAGGTCAGTCAGCTTCCTCAAGTCTACAATGAGGAGTGGACGTGGATGTCTGATATCTGTCAGGTGCTGAGTAACTTGAGGAGTCAACACAGATGGTCAGTGGCGACGCCGCCATCATCAGCCTCACCATCCCGCTGCTTGGCCTGTTGAAAAACTCTCTGGTCAGCATGAAGTCGGAAGCTTTGCGCTCGTCACAAGAGACGGGGGAAGAAGATTCCCTTGTTGATAGCCAAAGCACCCTTAGGTCTGTTTCTCAGCGCATATCGGAGGAGGTGGAGGTGGAGGAGGATGAGGAGGAAGAGGAGGAGAATGTTGGCGAGACACAAGAGGGGACCATTGTTCAGTCCTTCACTGTTCAGCGTGTATGGGCAGAAGAAGAGGAGTTGCAGGAGTTGGAGGAGGAGGAAATGGACAGTCAGGCCAGTGAGGGGAGTGAATTCTTACGCGTTGGTACTCTGGCGCATATGGCAGATTTCATGCTAGGCTGCCTATCCCGTGACCCTCGCGTTCAAAGAATTTATTCCAGAACAGATTACTGGGTATTCACTCTCCTGGACCCACGGTACAAGCAAAATCTTTCCACTCTCATCCCTGCAGAGGAAAGGAGTGTGAGAATGCATGAATACCAGCAGGCCTTGGTGCACAAGCTGAAACAGTATTTCCCTTCTGACAGCGCTAGCGGCAGAGTGCGTAGTTCTGCGGGACAAGTAGCGAGGGAGAGTAGGCGAGCAGGTAGCTTGTCCAGCACTGGCAAGGGTACGCTTTACAAGGCTTTTGCCAGCTTTATGTCACCCCAGCAAGACACTGTCACCTGTCCCCAGTCTCGGCAGAGTAGGGCTGATCTTTACAGAAAGATGGTGAGGGAGTACGTAGCTGACCATACCATCGTCCTAAATGATCACACAGCTCCCTACAACTACTGGGTTTCAAAGCTGGACATGTGGCACGAACTGGCGCTGTACGCCTTGGAGGTTCTTGCCTGCCCTGCCGCTAGCGTGTTGTCCGAGCAGGTTTTCAGTGCAGCTGGTGGCATCATCACCGATAAGCGTACACGCCTGTCGACTGACAGCGCTGACAGGCTGACGCTTATTAAGATGAATAAAGCCTGGATTTCTCATAATTTCCAATCTCCACCAGGTGAAGGAAGCTCAACCTGAATAATTTATGCACTCCTCCTCCTCCTCATTTTCCTCCTTCTCCTCCTCTTTGTACACTAAAGCAGAAGAAACTGGCTATTTTTGACAGGGCCCACTGGCTCTAGCTATAGTACTTTATGCATTTAATTTTTCTGGAGGGCCACCTACCCGGTCCTCTGTTTTAAAAATTTCTTGGGAGTGCCACATACAGGCACTCAATCTATTTAATTTTTCTGGAGGGCCACCTACCTGCTCCTCTGGTTTGAAAACTTTTTTGGACTGCCACATACAGGCACTCAGTCTATTTCATTTTTCTGGAGGGCCACCTACCTGCTCCTCTGGTTTGAAAACTTTTTTGGACTGCCACATACAGGCACTCAATCTATTTCATTTTTCTGGAGGGCCACCTACCTGCTCCTCTGGTTTGACAACTTTTTTGGACTGCCACATACAGGCACTCAGTCTATTTCATTTTTCTGGAGGGCCACCTACCTGCTCCTCTGGTTTGAAAACTTTTTTGGACTGCCACATACAGGCATTCAATCTATTTCATTTTTCTGGAGGGCCACCTACCTGCTCCTCTGGTTTGAAAACTTTTTTGGACTGCCACATACAGGCACTCAATCTATTTCATTTTTCTGGAGGGCCACCTACCTGCTCCTCTGGTTTGAAAACTTTTTTGGACTGCCACAAACAGGCACTCAGTCTATTTCATTTTTCTGGAGGGCCACCTACCTGCTCCTCTGGTTTGAAAACTTTTTTGGACTGCCACATACAGGCACTCAGTCTATTTCATTTTTCTGGAGGGCCACCTACCTGCTCCTCTGGTTTGAAAACTTTTTTGGACTGCCACATACAGGCACTCAATCTATTTCATTTTTCTGGAGGGCCACCTACCTGCTCCTCTGGTTTGAAAACTTTTTTGGACTGCCACATACAGGCACTATCCAAATTAAATTGTCTCCATAGCAGCCTCCACACGTTGTCTCCATTGCTACCTCCAAAAGTCGTCCATATAGCTGCCTCCATACATCGTCCCCTTATCAAACGAGGTGTGTCAGGCAGAAATTTGGGTTGTTTTCATGGATTCCACATTAAAGTTGTTAACTTTGTCGCCACCCTGCTGTGTTATCCACAAAATATACTGGCAAACTTTTATCATTTACCAATATTATTTCAGCGCTTCTTGCCCATCTGTTTACATTCCCCTCGCCCGCCATATCCTAAACTTATAAGAACGCTACTACACTTGATCTTATACAAAAGGTTCTTAGAAGTGCTGTTTGGGGAGTAGCCTAGAGACAGGGGCTTGGATTGGCGAAAGCTCGCCTGGCAGCGGAGCGCCAGCTCCATGCGCATCATGCGCTTCTTGCGCATCTGGTTACATTCCCCTCACCCGCCATATCCCAAACTTATAAGAACGCTACTACACTTAACTTGGTGCAGGCTGGGACCGAATCTGACCCTGGGGCTGGTCATATACTGCCGACGCAGAGGATTGCGGGGCCTACCTCGGTCCAGGTCTCAAAGGCCTAGTATACCTCCTCCTCCTCCCACCCCTCCTCCACCTCCTCCGCAATTACCATCCGTGGCCATGGCGCCATCAGACGGTAGCTCTAGGCACAGCAGCAGTGCCGTCGCTAAGCGACAGCAGGCGGTGCTCAAACTGCTGAGCCTAGGCGATAAAAGGCACACCGCCCAAGAGCTATTACAGGGCATTCCACATCAAACTTGTTAACTTTGTCGCCACCCTGCTGTGTAATCCACAAAATATACTAGCAAACTTTTATCATTTACCGATATTATTTCAGCGCTTCTTGCGCATCTGTTTACATTCCCCTCACCCGCCATATCCCAAACTTATAAGAACGCTACTACACTTGATCTTATACAAAAGGTTCTTAGAAGTGCTGTTTGGGGAGTAGCCTAGAGACAGGGGCTTGGATTGGCGAAAGCTCGCCTGGAAGCGGAGCGCCAGCTCCATCCCAAGATCCAACTAACATAGTTTTAACTGCAGCACCTTTAATCTACTACTAGTTCACTGCCTCCATACATGGTCCCCTTATCAAACGAGCTGTGTCAGGCAGAATTTTGGGTTGTTTTCATGGCTTCCATGTTAACTTTGTCGCCACCCTGCTGTGTAATCCACAAAATATACTGGCAAACTTTTATCATGTACCGATATTATTTGAGCGCTTCTTGCTCACCTCCTTTGGTTCCTCTCTGCCACCCATTGGTTTGAAGCCTGAGTCCATTTAGGGTATGTCGCCATGCCACTCTCTAGCCTGCTGCTGCTGCCGCTGCCTCTGCATGAAGTCCCCTATAGTGTCAGGGTCAATTATTGGATGTTTTAGATGCTATCTAGCTTCATTCTGTCACTCTGTCATGGCCATGCTGTTGCCCATAATTTTGGCATAATGGTGCGATTAAGCAGCCTCAGAGGCATCCATGCATGCTGCCCCTGCTGTTTCCTGTCCATTTCCGTGGTGTTTCCATCCTTTTCTGAGGTTCCCAGGTGTTTGGCCAAGCTTCCCTGTGCAGAGCCTTGGTCCCCTTGAAAAATGCTCGAGTCTCCCATTGACTTCAATGGGGCTCGTTATTCGAGACGAGCACTCGAGCATCGGGAAAAGTTCGTCTCGAATAACGAGTACCCGAGCATTTTAGTGCTCGCTCATCTCTAGCAATGTTTTTACATAAAAAAAAGATTACATTTAAAAAAAAAATCGACTAAAACATAATAAAACCTATATAGATGTTGCATCACCGTAATCACGCCGACCCGAAGAATAGTGGGGAGTTGTCATTTGGATCTCAAATTGAAAACGCTCAAAAGAAAATGAACATTTTTTTGTGAATTTCACTGCATTTGGAATTTTTTTTCCAGCTTTCTAGTACACTTAGGCTTCATGCACACGAACATATAAAGAACTTATAAAAACGGCCATATATTAGGCCGGAATTTGGCCCCATTCATTCCAATGGGCAATTCGGCCATTCATGTACATGGGCGTATTGTCCACTGTACCAAACCGTACTTTAAGTGGGATATAAAAAACATAGAGCATGTCCTATTTTCCATGGTATTTCTGTCCGTATGCCTCACAGAAGTCTATGGAAATGTAAAAAATATGTGCTGCATATGTGCTGTATATGTCTGTGCACCGTATGCTGCCAAATGTACGTGCAGCATCCAGAAAGACCCATTGGCCAGAACCCCATATTTTACACGGATGTGGTACCATATGGTGCTATACAGGTGAAATACGTCCTTTATTTTTGGCAAGAATACAGCCGAATATACAGAACAAAAGACACCATACAGCTGTGTGCAGAAGTACAATTTGTTATGAAAAAACAAGTTCGCATACAACTCTGTACATGGAAAAATAAAAAAGTTATCATTTTTGAAGATAGGGAGTAAAAAATCAGAAAAAAGAAAAAAATGGAAGGTTCTAGGGTCAAATATTAGCAGCTGCCCTTTACTGAATTATTTCCTTGTAATCTGCTCCTATAACACAGGGGACACCTGTATATAACACTGGCAGATCGTGACCTCTCACCTCCAGATCTGGAATATTTCGAGAACTCAATTCACACAGCAGTGACATACATCTCGGGTTCTCCAAAATGTAGTGAAGATCCTCCTGGAAATATTCATACGTCATCCTCAGGACATGATGTGGATAGCGACAAAGCTGCTGGTAAAACTGCCGGGTCTCATCATCTAGGAAATGAAGAGACACAAGAATGAAATCTTATGGTAGCATTGTATGGAGAAAGTTCCACTTCTGGATCATTACAGAACATTCAACTAATGATTAGTGATAAGTGGACCCATTGAGGATCAGTTTTGGACGAGTTCGACCAAATCCCAAACTAGAGGTAACTGAGGTAACGCCTGAAGCTGAGGTAACGCCTGAAGCTGAGGTAACGCCTGAAGCTGAGGTAACTCCTGAAGCTGAGGTAACTCCTGAAGCTGAGGTAACTCCTGAACCTGAGGTAATACCTGAAGCTAAGGTAACACATGAAGCTGAGGTAACTCCTGAAGCTGAGGTAACACCTGAACCTGAGGTAACACTTGAACTCCTGAGGTAAAACTTGAACTCCTGAGGTAATACTTGAACTCCTGAGGTAATACTTGAACTCCTGAGGTAATACTTGAACTCCTGAGGTAATACTTGAACTCCTGAGGTTGCGGTTGTTAATGGCAGGGAACTGATGAGCTGAATAGGCCTATATGTGTGTGGCCTAAAGGTGCTGCAACAACCTCGCCGATGCAATGGCGAGGGAGGGTTTGCGAATACGTCCCACCTGCATGTAATCACCTTACACTACATGGTCCTGAGAGGACATAGGGGATATTGCAGTGGTGAATCCTGCCTGGCAAGGCAGAGGTTAAGTATTTTGTATGATGCAAGATGCTGTTGTCCAATGATATGTGTTACATCCTGTGCTCTGTAAGCTGAGATGTGATTGGAGGAGCAGCCACCACCTGACCAAAGGGAGGTAGTAAAACCTCTGGCCAGGAATGTTCTGGATGATTATTCTAGTGTGGAATCCTAGAGATTAGTGAGTGAGTGAGAAATCTCTGTCTAGCCCATACCAGAGCAGGAAGAGCTTAGCCCCTGCCTCTGAAGAGTGGAGCATTAGACTAGAGCTAGTGTAGTGAGGAAAAGGGGTATCATCTTACCTTTGAAGGTGATACCTGAAGCCCTACAGGACAAGCTGGAGCTTCCTACCAGGACACAGCTGCCTCCCAGCCTGCCCTCTACATCCAGGCTGGTGAACTATCTCCTGAGGCTCCCTCCAACTCACATCTCGGCACCCTACCTACCTGTTTTAGGCACGTTTGCTGCGGTTCCTGCCGGTTGCAAATAAAGAACTGTAAGTTGTTTTCTTCAACTTCTGTCTCCGTCTGGTCCCTGCTAATACGGCTGCCTTCATCACCGGCACCCTGTCCATCACCCAGAGACTCACACTCGGGACATTAAGGGGTTGCCCCAGGGAGATCCGCTATAGCAGCCGCTCCCTCATCTTTTCTTGCCAACACCACCCCGCTGGAGACCTGCCAGGCTGTAGGACAGCCCTCCGGTTACCCCGTACCAAGCACCGTGACAATAGCGTGCTTAGGCCGCAACCGCCAGCCACTCCGGTACCGCGGGCCCCGGCTGACTCCAGGCCTCACCGCAAAGGGCTAGGCCCCGGTGGGGGATGTTGCAAGTGGCGTCACGAACAGGATATATACTTCTGTGCCTTATCCTGGCACTAAAGACTGTACTTTATTAAGAAAAAGACTGTGCTGCCTAACCCTGCTGCCATCCGGGTTTAGGCCCAAGTATTTGTGTGTTTCTACATTGAACTTTATACTGCTGCCATGTGCTGTCGAGCGCCGCTCCAGCACTCAAGAGGTTAATTCCTGCAAGAACTGTGTCAGCTCTGCTACATCCGGCGCTGCTGCGCCTGAAGCATTTACCTCAGAGGCGTGTGGCGCAGCAAGTATTTCAAGCCCGCCAAATCTTGACTGGCGGGAACTCCAGAGGCGTCATTAGGCTCCGCCCCCTGCGCGAGTGGCGCGAAGCACCGTGGAGGAGGAGCTGGAGCGTGTGCGGCCGGCAACGAAGAGGGTTAATCGGCCATCTTGGATTTCGGCGCAGGCCGCGCCTGAAGCCTGCCAGCAGCGTGCGCCTCATCCGGAGTTCGGGCGCACGTGTCCTGCCACTGGAGGAGAACACCGCTGAGCATCACTGAGCCCTGCTGCCTGCCGGACATCGGGAACGGAGACCTTCGTGTACCGGAGCTGTCCTGTCACCGCGGCTGATCCTGAGTGAGTACCGCTGGGGAAGTTAAAGGGGGGTAGAGATTGTTTCCGACGCTAGGTTATTGGCTCACCTCCCAAGGAATAGTGACTGTGTCTTAAAGTGCCCACGTCCCATTCTAGCCATCGCCCCTAGCAACGGACATTGTATAACCCTACAGGCTTCCCTCAGCTAGGCCAGGCATGTCCGCCCAGGACGAAGATACTGGACTGGCGCAAGTCCCGTCCCCTGGTCCCTCCTCAGGGTACCGGAGCATGTTAAGTCCTCCAGAGAGTCCCTTCAGCCCTGCTACAGCTAGTGTCCCTGGGACTCCCACCATGATGCCTCTGACTATGCCCTACTATCTGGGGGCCCCCTGGTTACCCTACTACGAGGGAGAATCACATACTCTCCCTGAATTCAGGGACAAGTTGTTAGCCACCTTCGCCTTGCTCCCATTCACAGAGGAACAGAAAGTGGGCATCCTCATCGGGCAGTTGAAAGGACCCGCTCTCCGGGAAGTCAAGTCCTGGCCCCGAGAACAGTGTCAGAATGTGGTCCAGATTCTTGATAGGCTACGTAACACCTTTGACAAGTGTACTGTCTCCGAGTTGAAGCAGAAATTCTTCGGGAAAAGACAGAAGCCCCAAGAGTCCCTCCGAGACTTTGCCCTCTCCCTACAGGAGACATGGAAGGCCATCACCTACCTTGAGCCCAAAGACGCTGAAACCTCTGATCAAACCTTAAGGGAACAATTTATTAATGGACTTGTTGATAGAAATCAAAGGTGTCAACTAAAGATCATCTCTTCTCAACATGCCCAGGCCTCCTTCCTTGAGTTTAAGGAAATTGCCATTGACATATTAGGGGACCGACCGCCTACTGGACCGCAGAAAGAGCCTGAATCCGTGGAAATGGAGGAATCTGCTCTAGCTTGCTATCCAACGCAGTCGACATCACCTACTCCTGCGGCTACGGAAGTTGCTGACTTAGCAGGACAGGTCTCTAATCTGGCGGACACCCTGCATAAAATCCTCGATCGGTTGACCCAGGTGGAAGTGACTGTCTCCGCTATGAGGAGGAAACCTCCAGAGAACCTGGTACGGTCAGCTACTCCTCGTGAATCTCCGACTAAACAGCGCCCAAAAGAAGCGAAGTCGTTAAGCACCTGGAGTCAGAAGAAACCCCGTCAGCGGTGCAGCTACTGCCATAAATATGGGCATGAAGAGAATGACTGTCGTCAGTTAAACGACAAACCCTTGGAGCTAAGGGACGACCTCCAAGGGAAGAACTTGTAAGTCCCCGAGATGCTAACTGGATGCCCAGGTTCGTGGGGACTCGCCCCATGGTTCATGTAACCATCAATGGAGTTACCCTACCGGCCTTAATTGATACCGGCTCTCAAGTGACCACCCTCCGGAGTGCGGCCTTCGAGAAATGCCGAGGAAAAGCATCCTTAGTCCAGCCTCCCAAGGCTTACTTGAACATTATTGCTACGAACGGAAAACCCGTTCCCATCCGCGGCTACTGGGAGCCCACGCTAACCATTGGAGACACTGAGTTAACCAGACAGGGCGTCGTGGTGACACGTGTGCCCGAAAACGGTAACTTCTCCCTGGTACTGGGTACCAATGTCCTCCGCAACTGCTACCCTGAAGTGCTGAAGGCTCTCCACGACTCCCTGCCAACAGTGCCCAACGGTTCCCGGAAGGTAATTCAGGAGACTATGCAGGTTCTAGCGGCGCAACAGAAGTTTGCTGGCCCTAATGGAGAAATCTGCAGAGCCCGGATCAAGGATCCCTAACCTGTCCGCCTTCAACCTGGGACTGAGACGTTAGTATGGTGTCGAGCCTGCATGGGCGTCCAAGGTCAAGACTACCAGGCGATAGTAGAACCTCTACCAGCTGATGAAGACCTGCCCATTCTAGCCGCAAGGAGCCTAGTCACGGTATCCCGAGGACAAGTACCCATTCGACTACTAAATGTGGGAGACTCCCCAGTGGATCTGAGAAAGTACCAAGCCGTAGCCACCCTCTTCAGTGTCCATCCTGAAGACTTGGTGGAAACCTCTCTGTCTGCCTCCCAACAGTTGGAAGTGAAGCAAGGTGCTGAAGATGAGCCTGCCGAGCAATCCTGGTGGCTTGAGCTCAATATTGGAGACGACGATTTTACTCCTGCAGACCAAGTACAAGGTGTCCTGGATGTCGTCATGAAGCACCACTGGGCCTTCAGCAAACACCCACTGGATTTTGGGCAGACTACTCTGATCCAACACACCATCCCTACTGGCTCTCATCCTCCTATCAAGGAACGATACCGGCCCATACCTCCAGCCCGCTACCAAGAGGTGAAAAAGCTGGTACAAGAGATGAAGACAGCCAACGTTATCCGGGAGAGTCACAGCCCATGGGCTGCCCCGCTGGTCCTTGTGAAGAAGAAGGATGGAACCCTTCGATTCTGTGTTGACTATAGGAAAATCAACAATATCACCCACAAGGACGCCTATCCTCTGCCTCGAATCGAGGAATCCCTCGCAGCCCTAGGGTCAGCTGCCTACTTCTCTACCCTGGACCTGACCAGTGGCTACTGGCAAGTGGCCATGGCGCCCGAAGACCGAGAGAAGACGGCTTTCACCACCCCAATGGGCCTGTTCGAGTTCAACAACATGCCGTTCGGGCTATGCAACGCCCCAGGCACATTTCAACGGCTGATGGAGAGATGTTTGGGTCATCGCAACTTCGAGACCGTCCTGCTATATTTGGACGACATCATCATCTACTCCAAGACTTATGAAGACCACCTCCACCATCTGGCTGAAGTCTTCCAAATCCTGACCCAACATGGGTTGAAGGTCAAGCCATCCAAGTGCCACCTGCTACAACCTAGTGTCAAGTACCTGGGACATGTGGTGAGCGCTCATGGAATTGAGCCAGATCCAGAGAAGATTGCAGCTGTCCACGACTGGCCTACCCCATCAACCGTACGGGACATCAAAAGCTTCCTGGGATTTGCCAGTTATTACAGGCGTTTCATCCCGAAGTTTGCCCAGCTGGCGGCTCCCCTGCAAGAGCTTCTAAGGGGCCTGCCAAAAGAGAGCCAACGTTCCCGAGTATCCATTGAGTGGACGGCCGAACGAGAAGCTGCCTTCCAGATGCTCAAGCAACGGCTGACTGAACCTCCGGTGTTGGGATATCCAGACTATAGTCTGCCTTTCACCCTATACACTGATGCCAGCAAGCAAGGTCTAGGGGCGGTATTATCCCAGCTCCAAAACGGAACTGAAAGGGTCATAGCCTACGCCAGCCGTTCCCTCCGAGAACCGGAGCAAAACGACCAGAACTATAGTTCCTTCAAGTTGGAGTTTCTGGCGTTAGTCTGGGCTGTGACCGAAAAGTTCAAGGACTATCTAGCTGCATCATCTTTCACTGTCTTCACAGACAATAATCCTTTGGCGCATCTGAACACCGCACGTCTTGGAGCACTGGAACAACGGTGGGCCTCCAGACTTGCCAATTTCAGCTTTACCATCAAGTACCGGGCTGGTAAGACCAATGACAACGCCGACGCTCTGTCCCGTCTCCCTGACCAGTGGGAGGGACCCTCCACGGATGCTCAGTGGGAAGATGTCGAGATGCCAGCATTCTATGCCCGGTTTGTGCGTCAAGATGCCCAGAGAGTTTACTCCCTACCGACAGAGGCAGCGCCAGCTACTCCTCAAGAAGAGTCAGAGCCCCCTGCGGAAAAGGATCTCTGGATGAGTCTTCAGGCTGATAGCCGTGCCATAGGAGAAGTAATGGACTATCTCTCTAGTGGGCGAGTGCCTGAAAGAATCCGGCGCAGAAGAGCTGATGGAGAACTGTCTCAATTGTGGCGCCAGAGAAAGACTCTGAGCATGCACCAGGGTCTGCTAAAGAGAAGAACTCTGGACCCTATCACTTATGATCGGATATACCAGATTCTGATTCCCAGGAGGGACGCCAAGATAGTACTGGAAATGTACCATGACCAGTCTGGACACTTTGGCGCTCAGAAGACTGAAGCCACCCTCCGAAGGCGATTCTTCTGGGTCAACATGAAGTCCGACATTGAAGCCTGGTGTCGAGAATGCCCGGCCTGCGCCATCGCTCGAGGAGAGCGACACAATCAAAGGGCCCCTCTACGTCCCATTGTGAGCCAACGGCCCTTGGAGATCCTGGCATTGGACCACGTGAAGTTGGAGCCCAGCAGATCCGGTCACAGTTATGCTCTTACGATCATCGACCACTATACCAAATTTGTGGTTGCAGTACCTGTCAGAGATCTGTCTGCAAGGACTACCGCAGCGGCCCTGTGGAAGAGCTTCATCCTCCCCTATGGCTGTCCGGACCAGATCCTTACAGACCAAGGAACAGCATTTGAGTCCCAAGTCTTCCAGGAGCTGTGTACTCTATATGGCTGCAAGAAGCTGAGGACCACAGCCTATCATCCCCAAGGCAACGGGCTTTGTGAAAAGATGAACCAGACTCTAATCAATATGCTGAGGACTCTGACCCCTGCAAAAAGGGCTGACTGGCCAAAGCTGTTGCCCGAATTGGTGTACCTGTACAACAATACCAATCATTGCTCCACAGGGTACACCCCGTACTATCTGATGTTCGGGAGACACGGCCATCTCCCTGCTGATATGACCTGGGACATGGAGTCCCCTGATTCCCAGTCTTTACTCCCCCAGACTGACTGGGTTCACGAACACCAGAGGCGCCTGGCGGATGCCAGAGAAGTTGTGGATCTGCGGTTGGAAGAGGCCCGAGAGAAACAAAAAAGGGACTTTGATCGTAATGCCTGTGCTGAGCCTTTTGCCCCAGGAGATCGAGTGTGGCTGCGCAACAACCATCCTACCAGTAAGCTAGATGGGCGTTGGGAGCGTGAGCCATACCTAGTTAGGGACAGTCTCTCCCCTGAAGTCTACGAGATTTCAAGAGGAGACCGTCCATCACTCCGGGTACATAGGAACCGGCTGAAGAGATGTCTTCGTCCTTTTGCCCCTATGTCTACACCTCTCACCTCGTCCCCCAACTTACAGACCTCCTTGTGTTCGCCTACCCCCAGTTTCTTGGAACTTGTGACTGTGCCTCAATTCTGTTTTGTTTCCACTCCAGTAAGAGGTACCTCGGAGAGACCATCATCCCCACCGCAGTCTCCAATACTGCTGCCTGTGGAGGATGATCCGGCTCCACTGTCTGCAACCCCTGAAGCATCAGAGGCAGCTGAGACTCCGACTCCAGCGCCTGACTCAGAGGACGACGATGAGGAGGTTGTTATCTTCTCTAGGCCGGAACTTCGGAGGTCTCAAAGGGAGACAAAAGGTAAAGCTCCTGCGTACCTGCAGGAGTACCAGCTGGTGACACGCAGAAGCAGGAGGCAGGTACGTTTTTCTGACACCGAAGTACTTACCACCGAAGAAGATGCAGAGTAACCCCTGAAGGGCTGTAGCCCACTTCAGGTACTGTACATATTGTATATTTCTGCCTAACCCTATAGAGCCAGAGACTTTCCTGAGACTCTTACCCTTATTTATCTCAGTCAAGAGACATACCTTGAACTGATTATTGTCATGTGCTATGATAGCACCTCTTCCTCTGCCACAGCAGAGATTTCTTCAAAGGACTCTGTCCCTCTCCAAATAGAGGAGACCCTTTGCATCTCAGTGCACTTTTCCCCCACATCAAGGGCTGTACCCAGAAGATGGACTTTGTCAGTAGAGACCTTCTGAGAGACTTTTTGCCAGATACTTCAGGGAAAAGTTGCCATGTAATTTATTATTATTTTGCACTTAATGCCTTCCTTTTTAGGTACGGACATTATGTTTGCACTTCCATGCCTTTTCTTTGCAGGAAAAGAGACATTTGCTATTCTGCTACCCTGAGTAGCCTATCTCTGTAACGTTTGTAACGTTCAAGATGTGTACCCATTGGGCTCCTAAGCCAATGTGAATTAACCTGTTTGCACACTGTCAGAAGATATGCCAGTAGTCTGCATTAACCCTTTCATAGGCTTTTCAGGTTGTAGTGTGGCTGTGTCGGACCGTCTCTATGTAGTACAATGTTTTATTGTGTCACATATGCCAATGTATGCATATATACACTATATAATTGCCGCCAGGGAAGAAGCGTTGATAAAACAAATATACAGGCCTTGGTGCAAGGAGTGGATTACAGGACATGACACCACACCTTTCCTACTGTACAGTTCGGTTTAATGGCGTCAGCGACCAACTGTCATACAGCTATATGTTTTTGTCTCAGTCCGACACCAACCCAGGTGCCTGTCTCCAGGACCATGGGCGGTTTGTCCCTACATCTCACATAGCCTGCACTTCCCAGAAGTGCCTTTAGCCCCCTCTGTGCCCCAAAACATCTGTAGTCGAGCCGAGGGCGGCTCTTTCAATTGCCCCCGGGGTATGCAACACCCTCGCCGATGCAATGGCGAGGGAGGGTTTGCGAATACGTCCCACCTGCATGTAATCACCTTACACTACATGGTCCTGAGAGGACATAGGGGATATTGCAGTGGTGAATCCTGCCTGGCAAGGCAGAGGTTAAGTATTTTGTATGATGCAAGATGCTGTTGTCCAATGATATGTGTTACATCCTGTGCTCTGTAAGCTGAGATGTGATTGGAGGAGCAGCCACCACCTGACCAAAGGGAGGTAGTAAAACCTCTGGCCAGGAATGTTCTGGATGATTATTCTAGTGTGGAATCCTAGAGATTAGTGAGTGAGTGAGAAATCTCTGTCTAGCCCATACCAGAGCAGGAAGAGCTTAGCCCCTGCCTCTGAAGAGTGGAGCATTAGACTAGAGCTAGTGTAGTGAGGAAAAGGGGTATCATCTTACCTTTGAAGGTGATACCTGAAGCCCTACAGGACAAGCTGGAGCTTCCTACCAGGACACAGCTGCCTCCCAGCCTGCCCTCTACATCCAGGCTGGTGAACTATCTCCTGAGGCTCCCTCCAACTCACATCTCGGCACCCTACCTACCTGTTTTAGGCACGTTTGCTGCGGTTCCTGCCGGTTGCAAATAAAGAACTGTAAGTTGTTTTCTTCAACTTCTGTCTCCGTCTGGTCCCTGCTAATACGGCTGCCTTCATCACCGGCACCCTGTCCATCACCCAGAGACTCACACTCGGGACATTAAGGGGTTGCCCCAGGGAGATCCGCTATAGCAGCCGCTCCCTCATCTTTTCTTGCCAACACCACCCCGCTGGAGACCTGCCAGGCTGTAGGACAGCCCTCCGGTTACCCCGTACCAAGCACCGTGACAATAGCGTGCTTAGGCCGCAACCGCCAGCCACTCCGGTACCGCGGGCCCCGGCTGACTCCAGGCCTCACCGCAAAGGGCTAGGCCCCGGTGGGGGATGTTGCAAGTGGCGTCACGAACAGGATATATACTTCTGTGCCTTATCCTGGCACTAAAGACTGTACTTTATTAAGAAAAAGACTGTGCTGCCTAACCCTGCTGCCATCCGGGTTTAGGCCCAAGTATTTGTGTGTTTCACCGCAAAGGGCTAGGCCCCGGTGGGGGATGTTGCAGTGCCACCACCTCAACCACCACCTTGGACACTCATCTCTTCCTTAGAGTTCTCTCCAATAGATTCTGAACTTCCAATTGAGAGCAGATGGGTGAGGAGTGATAACTTTCGCTCCCTCACCTGGCAGAGTGCCTCGGCCCGGATGAGAACAAGCAAACTGAAAGGTGAGTAGAGTTCTTGTTTTTAGTTTCGGGGCATTGTGTGACAATGTTATTGAGAATTTGAACAGCACTTAATCCCATAAAAATAGAGATTAAAATATAGATTTTGTTTGTACTCTTACATAAAGGTGAATCAATGTCACCATATCAGCCAAAATGTTCTTAGATCACTTAGACAATTAGTGGGCAATGTGTTTGGAGGACTTTATACCAAGCTCCTTACAGGGGGTTTTTACTCTGCATATGCTCCACCACAAACTATCTCCTATCCTCCTTTATGCCATCTTTCAGCGTACTGGGCAGCATCTGGCATTGATAAGAGCCGGGCCTGACCACCAAGATAAGGGTACAGTTCACAACAGATGAACCCAGTCTATTAGGGTTCAATCGCTACTTAAAGAAAATCTACTTTAAAAATCCAGCATGATAACCCTGTCAGAAAATGTAAAATTATGTTGACTGGTCATCAATGGATGTATGAAGAGGGGTCAAGGACTGAGACCTTATCATACACTGCAGGTAATTTACACCTATCGCTATGACAACTGGAGATGTATAACATGGCCGCCTGTTATGTCATGCTGTTAATAACATTAGCTGTAAGAATAGATTCTACATAACACACATAGAGAACCTACACCGAATATAGGACCCGGGTCACAGGACAGAAGATAGGACAGAAAGGAGTCCTTACCATCACCGGGACGTAGGACGTTCATTTCTGCAGCTCGATACAAGATAATATTCCTGCCGGATGAAATAACTTTATTACCTGTAAAATAAGAAAGAAAGAATTTTTATATTCTATAATTTTATAATATTAGAAAAGCCGCAGTTATAGTCTATACAGTGACATATATATTTTGGGACATACAGCGATGTGAGCCATCAGCGCGGTTAGTAGAGGACCATAGAGGGTGTCAGCTGTAATGATGTCCCCACCTTGTGACCAGCCACAATCGCTCAGCAGTTTCCGTCAGCTCCATAGAAATTAATAGAGCAGAACGGTCATGCGCGGCCACCTGCTCCATTAGTCTGACGGAGCGACGAGGGGTCCCTAGGACAGCATTGAGACCCTCACCGATCAGCAAGTTAGGCTCTGTCCCGTTTTGTTCGTGGAAAAACCTGTCATAACAAATAAGCCTCCCTATTTACTCCCATATTTTGTGTCACCCCTCATCCTCATAGACTGTAAGCTCTTGGGTCCCCCCTCATCCTCATAGACTGTAAGCTCTTGTGTCACCTCTTCATCCTCATAGACTGTAAGCTCTTGTGTCACCCCCTCATCCTCATAGACTGTAAGCTCTTGTGTCCCCCCTCATAGACTGTAAGCTCTTGTGTCACCCCCTCATCCTCATAGACTGTAAGCTCTTGTGTCCCCCCTCATAGACTGTAAGCTCTTGTGTCACCTCCTCGTCCTCATAGACTGTAAGTTCTTGTGTCACCTCTTCATCCTCATAGACTGTAAGCTCTTGTGTCACCCCCTCATCCTCATAGACTGTAAGTTCTTGTGTCCCCCTGATCCTCATAGACTGTAAGCTCTTGTGTCACCCCCTCATCCTCATAGACTGTAAGCTCTTGTGTCCCCCCTCATAGACTGTAAGCTCTTGTGTCACCCCCTCATCCTCATAGACTGTAAGCTCTTGTGTCCCCCCTCATAGACTGTAAGCTCTTGTGTCACCTCCTCGTCCTCATAGACTGTAAGTTCTTGTGTCACCTCTTCATCCTCATAGACTGTAAGCTCTTGTGTCACCCCTCATCCTCATAGACTGTAAGTTCTTGTGTCCCCCTGATCCTCATAGACTGTAAGCTCTTGTGTCACCCCCTCATCCTCATAGACTGTAAGCTCTTGTGTCCTCCCCGTCATCCTCATAGACTGTAAGCTCTTGTGTCACCCCTCATCTTCATAGACTGTAATCTCTTTTGTCACCCCCTCATCCTCATAGACTGTAAACTCTTGTGTCATCCCCTCATCCTCATAGACTGTAAGCTCTTGTGTCACCCCCTCATCCTCATAGACTGTAAGCTCTTGTGTCACCCCCCTCATCCTCATAGACTGTAAGCTCTTGTGTCCCCCTCATACTCATAAACTGTAAGCTCTTGTGTCAGCCCCTCATCCTCATAGACTGTTAGCTCTTGTGTCCCCCCTCATCCTCATAGACTGTAAGCTCTTGTGTCACCCCTCATCCTCATAGACTGTAAGCACTTGTATCACCCCTCATCCTCATAGACTGTAAGCTCCTGTGTCACCCCCTAATCCTCATAGACTGTAAGCTCTTGTGTCACCCCCTCATCCTCATAGACTGTAAGCTCATGTGTCACCCCCTCATCCTCATAGACTGTAAGCTCTTGTGTCACCCCTCATCCTCATAGACTGTAAGCTCTTGTGTCCCCCTCATCCTCATAGACTGTAAGCTCATGTGTCACCCCCTCATCCTCATAGACTGTAAGCTCTTGTGTCACCTCCTCATCCCCATAAACTGTAAGCTCTTGTGTCTCCCCTCATCCTCATAGACTGTAAGCTCTTGTGTCACCCCTCATCCTCATAGACTGTAAGCTCTTGTGTCACCCCTCATCCTCATAGACTGTAAACTCATGTGTCACCCCCTCATCCTCATAGACTGTAAGCTCTTGTGTCACCTCCTCTTCCTCATAAACTGTAAGCTCTTGTGTCTCCCCTCATCCTCATAGACTGTAAGCTCATGTGTCACCCCCTCATCCTCATAGACTGTAAGCTCTTGTGTCACCCCCTCATCCTCATAGACTGTAAGCTCTTGTGTCACCCCTCATCCTCATAGACTGTAAGCTCTTGTGTCCCCCTCATCCTCATAGACTGTAAGCTCATGTGTCACCCCCTCATCCTCATAGACTGTAAGCTCTTGTGTCACCCCCTCATCCTCATAGACTGTAAGCTCATGTGTCACCCCCTCATCCTCATAGACTGTAAGCTCTTGTGTCACCCCTCATCCTCATAGACTGTAAGCTCTTGTGCCCCCCTCATCCTCATAGACTGTAAGCTCATGTGTCACCCCCTCATCCTCATAAACTGTAAGCTCTTGTGTCTCCCCTCATCCTCATAGACTGTAAGCTCTTGTGTCACCCCTCATCCTCATAGACTGTAAGCTCTTGTGTCACCCCCTCATCCTCATAGACTGTAAGGTCTTGTGTCCCCCTCATCCTCATAGACTGTAAGCTCTTGTGTCACCCCTCATCCTCATAGACTGTAAGCTCTTGTGTCACCCCTCATCCTCATAGACTGTAAGCTCTTGTGTCCCCCTCATCCTCATAGACTGTAAGCTCATGTGTCACCCCCTCATCCTCATAAACTGTAAGCTCTTGTGTCTCCCCTCATCCTCATAGACTGTAAGCTCATGTGTCACCCCCTCATCCTCATAGACTGTAAGCTCTTGTGTCACCCCTCATCCTCATAGACTGTAAGCTCTTGTGTCACCCCCTCCTCCTCATAGACTGTAAGCTCTTGTGTCCCCCCTCATCCTCATAGACTGTAAGCTCTTGTGTCACCCCTCATCCTCATAGACTGTAAGCTCTTGTGTCCCCCTCATCCTCATAGACTGTAAGCTCATGTGTCACCCCCTCATCCTCATAGACTGTAAGCTTTTGTGTCACCTCCTCATCCTCATAAACTGTAAGCTCTTGTGTCTCCCCTCATCCTCATAGACTGTAAGCTCTTGTGTCACCCCCTCATCCTCATAGACTGTAAGCTCTTGTGTCCCCCTCATCCTCATAGACTGTAAGCTCTTGTGTCACCCCTCATCCTCATAGACTGTAAGCTCTTGTGTCACCCCTCATCCTCATAGACTGTAAGCTCTTGTGTCCCCCTCATCCTCATAGACTGTAAGCTCATGTGTCACCCCCTCATCCTCATAAACTGTAAGCTCTTGTGTCTCCCCTCATCCTCATAGACTGTAAGCTCATGTGTCACCCCCTCATCCTCATAGACTGTAAGCTCTTGTGTCACCTCCTCATCCTCATAAACTGTAAGCTCTTGTGTCTCCCCTCATCCTCATAGACTGTAAGCTCATGTGTCACCCCCTCATCCTCATAGACTGTAAGCTCTTGTGTCACCCCCTCCTCCTCATAGACTGTAAGCTCTTGTGTCCCCCCTCATCCTCATAGACTGTAAGCTCATGTGTCACCCCCTCATCCTCATAGACTGTAAGCTCTTGTGTCACCCCCTCATCCTCATAGACTGTAAGCTCTTGTGTCACCCCCTCATCCTCATAGACTGTAAGCTCCTGTGTCACCTCCTCATCCTCATAGACTGTAAGCTCTTGTGTCACCCCCTCATCCTCATAGACTGTAAGCTCCTGTGTCACCCCCTAATCCTCATAGACTGTAAGCTCTTGTGTCACCCCCTCATCCTCATAGACTGTAAGCTCATGTGTCACCCCCTCATCCTCATAGACTGTAAGCTCTTGTGTCACCCCCTCATCCTCATAGACTGTAAGCTCCTGTGTCACCCCCTAATCCTCATAGACTGTAAGCTCTTGTGTCACCCCCTCATCCTCATAGACTGTAAGCTCCTGTGTCACCCCCTAATCCTCATAGACTGTAAGCTCTTGTGTCACCCCCTCATCCTCATAGACTGTAAGCTCCTGTGTCACCCCTCATCCTCATAGACTGTAAGCTCTTGTGTCACCCCCTCATCCTCATAGACTGTAAGCTCTTGTGTCCCCCTCATCCTCATAGACTGTAAGCTCTTGTGTCACCCCCTCATCCTCATAGACTGTAAGCTCCTGTGTCACCCCTCATCCTCATAGACTGTAAGCTCTTGTGTCACCCCCTCATCCTCATAGACTGTAAGCTCTTGTGTCACCCCTCATCCTCATAGACTGTAATGCCAGTGCTGGGTTTACAATCCTTCATCCTGGGGGTAGATTTACTTGACAGATAGTGATGCCAGTACCAGGCAGAGGGATACAATTGCAGCCCTCCTTCCCCACTAGAGTAGTGCACCGCAGCATGAGAAGCTTCACCCCCCTTCCCCCCCTCCATGAGACCCCCCCCCCTCCAGAACTATGGGTGGTCCAGCCTGGGTAGCCTAAAGGCAGGGCCGCCGTGGGGTCGTCAGTGACCGCGCAGCTTTGAAGAGCGAGTAGTAAATACATTATTATCCTACCTCCCTTTCTATCAGGCCGGAGAAAGGGGGAGGGGTGTACACAGCACATCCGACATGTAGCACTCAGGGCGGGTCACATACATGAATACATCTCCCCCCTATGTGTGAACACCTCCTAATGACCTCAATAGACACCTCAGCTGCTGCAGAACATCATAATGCACATCTCAGCTGCTGCAGAACATCATAAAACACATCTCAGCTGCTGCAGAACATCATAATAGACACATCAGCTGCTGCAGAACATCATAATGCACATCTCAGCTGCTGCAGAACATCATAATAGAAACATCAACTGCTGCAGAATATTGGAATACACTCCTCAGCTGCTGCAGAATATTGGAATACACTCCTCAGCTGCTGCAGAACATCATAATGCACATCTCAGCTGCTGCAGAACATCATAATGCACATCTCAGCTGCTGCAGAACATCATAATGCACATCTCAGCTGCTGCAGAACATCATAATGCACATCTCAGCTGCTGCAGAACATCATAACGCACATCTCAGCTGCTGCAGAACATCATAATGCACATCTCATCTCAAATATAAAATATAATATATAATAATAATACAATAAAACAAGTATATAGAGTGTAATGGAGACGTGTTACCCAGAGCGCAGGGAGGAGATGTCCTCGTATAACGGGATATGATGAGTCAGCCTTTAGGAATTTACTTTCACTTTCATTTTTAAGCTGTACGAGGGCAAATTGCACTTCATAATGATAGTATATAATATTCTACGCCATGTACTGGGAAGCGGGAAAAAAATTCCAAATGCAGTGAAATCGGTGAAAAAAATGCTTTTGCGCCGTTTTCATGTGGACTTGGATTTTTTTACGGCTTTCACTGTGCGCCACAAATGACATTTTGGGACTTATTTACTAAGGGTCGCGGATCGCACTTTCGTAGGACTGTTCACGGTTTTCAGGATTTGCACAGTTTTGACAGGTATTTAACACCGGTCTGCGCTGGGATTGTGTCGCACGCGATCAGTTTTTCCATGTGACACAAATCCGGGGGTTGGGGGGCATTGGACGATCCGACTGATTCGGACTAAGCGCAGGATTTAACCTTTAAATTGTGTCTTGAGCCCAAGCACTTACATGCACCGGGAAGAAGATGGTGAACTCCAGTGGACCTGAGCGGGGAAGCGACACATGCAGGATATCGGGCGCACGATCTTAGCGACTCCCCGCACAGCGCATTATACACGGACAATGCACTTACATGCACAAGGAAGAAGAAGGTGAACTCCGGGGACCTGAGTGGGGAAGTGACACATGCAGGATATCGGGCGCAGGATCTTAGTGACTCCCCGCACAGCGCATTATACACGGACAATGCACTTACATGCACCAGGAAGAAGAAGGTGAACTCCGGGGACCTGAGCGGGGAAGCGACACATGCAGGATATCGGGTGCAGGATCTTAGTGACTCCCAGCACAGGGCATTATACACAGACAATGCACTAACATCCACCAGGAAGAAGAAGGTGAACTCCGGGGACCTGAGCGGAGAAGCGACACATGCAGGATATCGGCCGCAGGATCTTAGTGACTCCCCGCACAGAGCATTATACACGGACAATGCACTTACATGCACCAGGAAGAAGAAGGTGAACTCCGGGGACCTGAGCGGGGAAGTGACACATGCAGGATATCGGGCACACGATCTTAGTGACTCCCTGCACAGCGCATTATACATGGACAATGCACTTACATGCACCAGGAAGAAGAAGGGGAACTCCAGGGACCTGAGCGGGGAAGCGACACATGCAGGATATCGGGCGCACGATCTTAGTGACTCCCAGCACAGCGCATTATACACGGACAATGCACTTACATGCACCAGGAAGAAGAAGGTGAACTCCGGGGACCTGAGTGGGGAAGTGACACATGCAGGATATCGGGCGCAGGATCTTAGTGACTCCCCGCACAGCGCATTATACATGGACAATGCACTTACATGCACCAGGAAGAAGAAGGGGAACTCCAGGGACCTGAGCGGGGAAGCGACACATGCAGGATATCGGGCGCACGATCTTAGTGACTCCCAGCACAGCGCATTATACACGGACAATGCACTTACATGCACCAGGAAGAAGAAGGTGAACTCCGGGGACCTGAGTGGGGAAGTGACACATGCAGGATATCGGGCGCAGGATCTTAGTGACTCCCCGCACAGCGCATTATACACGGACAATGCACTTACATGCACCAGGAAGAAGAAGGTGAACTCCGGGGACCTGAGCGGGGAAGCGACACATGCAGGATATCGGGCGCAGGATCTTAGTGACTCCCTGCACAGCGCATTATACACAGACAATGCACTTACATGCACCAGGAAGAAGGAGGTGAACTCCGGGGACCTGAGCGGGGAAGCGACACATGCAGGATATCGGGTGAAGGATCTTAGTGACTCCCCGCACAGCGCATTATACACGGACAATGCACTTACATGCACTGGGAAGAAGAAGGTGAACTCCGAGGACCTGAGCGGGGAAGTGACACATGCAGGATATCGGGCACGATCTTAGTGACTCCCCGCACAGCGCATTATACACGGACAATGCACTTACATGCACCAGGAAGAAGAAGGTGAACTCCGGGGACCTGAGCGGGGAAGCGACACATGCAGGATATCGGGCGCAGGATCTTAGTGACTCCCCGCACAGCGCATTATACACAGACAATGCACTAACATCCACCAGGAAGAAGAAGGTGAACTCCGGGGACCTGAGCGGAGAAGCGACACATGCAGGATATCGGCCGCAGGATCTTAGTGACTCCCCGCACAGCGCATTATACACGGACAATGCACTTACATGCACCAGGAAGAAGAAGGTGAACTCCGGGGACCTGAGCGGGGAAGTGACACATGCAGGATATCGGGCGCAGGATCTTAGTGACTCCCCGGACAGCGCATTATACACGGACAATGCACTTACATGCACCAGGAAAAAGAAGGTGAACTCCGGGGACCTGAGCGGGGAAGTGACACATGCAGGATATCGGGCGCACGATCTTAGTGACTCCCTGCACAGCGCATTATACATGGACAATGCACTTACATGCACGAGGAAGAAGAAGGGGAACTCCAGGGACCTGAGCGGGGAAGCGACACATGCAGGATATCGGGCGCACGATCTTAGTGACTCCCCGCACAGCGCATTATACACGGACAATGCACTTACATGCACCAGGAAGAAGAAGGTGAACTCCGGGGACCTGAGCGGGGAAGCGACACATGCAGGATATCGGACCCACGATCTTAGTGACTCCCCGCACAGCGCATTATACACGGACAATGCACTTACATGCACCAGGAAGAAGAAGGTGAACTCCGGGGACCTGAGCGGGGAAGCGACACATGCAGGATATCGGGCGCAGGATCTTAGTGACTCCCCGCACATCGCATTATACACAGACAATGCACTTACATGCACCAGGAAGAAGAAGGTGAACTCCGGGGACCTGAGCGGGGAAGCGACACATGCAGGATATCGGACCCACGATCTTAGTGACTCCCCACACAGCGCATTATACACGGGCAAATTTTATTATAAGAAGATTGACCAAATGTCACGGCAGGGAATTTTACTCAGAGGGACACAAAACTGGCATTGGCAGAAAAAGATACCCATATCCGGACAAAAATGTGTAAACTAACACGTGGTAAGACTTAACGTTTATTGATCACAAGACTAAAAGAAAGTTTATTTAGTAGCGTTGCTACCAAGTGCTCAGAGGGAAGGTGTGTTAAAAACACAGTGGGGTAGGCTCATTGGGTCACAAGTAGGGCGCCCATAAATGATGGGCCACACTGTTATGGATGGCGATCAAGCTATGAGTGACCTCTGGGACATGGATGTTGTGTTGCTCAGAGGGCAACTGTCACTGCTATACTGACAATATAATTCGTATCGCTGTGGGAGCTCATCCAGAGGTATTGTGGCAAGTGTGTATCTATTACCAGCCACTGTAGTAGTTCGTGTTTATACAGTCAGAGTACCATAAAAGGATGTCATAAGAGTATACAGATGGCCTTAGTAATTCTTAGTCCTCTGGAGATGGATATTAATTGGTCCTATATTAAGACCTGAGCCCTACACTATAGTGAAACAGTGACTAAATTATATCTAGACGTTTGTTCTGCACTGTCCCTAGTAGATCATTGTTCGCCGTTCCTATTAGATAAGCTAGCTCAGAGCCTAACCTAACGGCCAATTAAAAAATAAGAAGTCGCACTTTAGCCCCCCGACATGTTTCACCAGCAAGCTGGCTTCATCAGGGGTAGGGCTATTAGTGACACATACAATACACTTACATGCACCAGGAAGAAGAAGGTGAACTCCGGGGACCTGAGCGGGGAAGTGACACATGCAGGATATTGGGCGCAGGATCTTGGTGACTCCCCGCACGGCGCATTATACACGGACAATGCACTTACATGCACCAGGAAAAAGAAGGTGAACTCCGGGGACCTGAGCGGGGAAGCGACACATGCAGGATATCGGGCACACGATCTTAGTGACTCCCCGCACAGTGCATTATACACAGACAATGCACTTACATGCACCAGGAAGAAGAAGGTGAACTCCGGGGACCTGAGCGGGGAAATGACACATGCAGGATATCGGGCGCAGGATCTTAGTGACTCCCTGCACAGCGCATTATACACAGACAATGCACTTACATGCACCAGGAAGAAGAAGGTGAACTCCAGGGACCTGAGCGGGGAAGTGACACATGCAGGATATCGGGCGCAGGATCTTAGTGACTCCCCGCACAGCGCATTATACACGGACAATGCACTTACATGCACCAGGAAGAAGAAGGTGAACTCCAGGGACCTGAGCGGGGAAGTGACACATGCAGGATATCGGGCGCAGGATCTTAGTGACTCCCCGCACAGCGCATTATACACGGACAATGCACTTACATGCACCAGGAAGAAGAAGGTGAACTCCAGGGACCTGAGCGGGGAAGTGAAACATGCAGGATATCGGCGGCGCAGGATCTTAGTGACTCCCAGCACAGCGCATTATACTTGGACAATGCACTTACATGCACCGGGAAGAAGAAGGTGAACCCCAGGGACCTGAGCGGGGAAGTGATACATGCAGGATATCAGGGCATGATCTTAGTGACTCCCCGCACAGTGCATTATACACGGACAATGCACTTACATGCACCAGGAAGAAGAAGGTGAACTCCGGGGACCTGAGCGGGGAGCGACACATGCAGGATATCAGGAGCACGATCTTAGTGACTCCCCGCACAGCGCATTATACACGGACAATGCACTTACATGCACCGGGAAGAAGAAGGGGAACTCCAGGGACCTGAGCGGGGAAGTGACACATGCAGGATATCGGGTGCACGATCTTAGTGACTCCCTGCACAGCGCAACATATGCAACATCCCCCACCGGGGCCGCGCCTTTTTTGGGGCCTGGAGGCAGCCGGGGCCCAGAATACCGGAGCTGCTGGCGGTTGCGGCCTAGGCACGTTAGTGTCACGATGCTTGGTATGGGGACCGGAGGGCTGTCCTACAGCCTGGCAGCTCTCCAGCAGGTGGTGTGTGCTAGAGATATGGAGGGAGAGGCTGATGTACTGGTTCTCCCTGGAGCAGCCCCTGAGTGTCTGTAAGATAAGTCCCTGGGTAGTGGATGGGGGAGCCCGTGGGGGTAACGTTGTGCAAATCAACTCATGGTTCTTTATTGAACAACAGGTAGCAGGCAACGGGCCAGAACGGTCAAACAGAAGATTCTGGCACTGGAGTGGTCATGGAGAGGGTCCTCAGGATAAGGCACCAGCCTGGTAGTAGATGCCGGGATAATGGAGATGGAGCTGTGTCCAAACTGTGGAAGCTGCAGCTCTGGGTTAGAGTCTCTGGACTCAGTTCCTGGTATTGGTTTCTGTAGCAGCACTGAAGGTGTGCTCCACACTGACTCTCTCTCTTCACTCTTGCACACTTGCTCTGCAGTCTGGACTGGACCTGACACTGAGATCAGACTGCTGACAGGCTCTGAAGACCCTGTGCTAAGACCATGTGCTCCTCCTGCACAGGGGTTTTATACTCCCCCTGGTCAGGTGGCTGCACCTCTCCAATCATACTCCAGCTAACATTAGAGCTACATAATTGGATAACAACTTACACCCATTTAACTATTGCATTTCCAGGCAGAGTCTACAGCTGCTATTACACAATGCCCAGATTCTAGAACCTTCATTGAGGGGGTTGCAACTCCCCCTAACAGCTCCTGACCTGGCGAGATCGATATTCGCAACCACCCGCCTATCTATGTATTGGCAGAGGTTTTGCACCTACACATGGCACGTGAGGTTATACTGCTGCTTGCATGCCATGTGTCCCGTGTGCACATTCACACCCGGCGAATTATAAAAGACTAAACACAGGGTCGTCCTCGGCTCTGTGCCGTCAGAGGCAAACTATATCAAATGATGTAGTTATTGATTCAGGGTACATTTGTGTAATGATATATATACCGTATATACCCGAGTATAAGCCAAGTTTTTCAGCACATTTTTCAAACTCGGCTTATACTCGAGTCAAGAAAACTAATAAATTCAAAACTCACCTTTCCCACGCCCCCCGCAGGTCTTCTCCTCTTCCATCGGCAGCAGCAAGTCCGTGGCCAGCGGCCGCGCAGCTATTGACGTCAACCGCAGCAATGATAAAGAGCTGAGTGTAATCTTACAACGTGATGGTTGTCTGCTCGCAGAAAATTCTGTATATCGTTATTTTTATTTAGTAACTTTAGTTTCATTTGCTAACTTGTTGCTGTAGCTACCCAACAACATTGCTGCAATTTCTCCTGCCCCAGCTGATGTTTCTACTGCCCCAACATTAACCCCTTAAAGGCTTTAATGATCAGGACATTTTTGCTAATTTTTGTATGTGACGGTTTAAGGGTCCTACGAGGGGATATCTATTAAGGTCAGTCTAAAGAGCCAGTCACCACATAGTGACAGGGGTTTGATTAACGAGCCTATTCCTGCCACAATCGGGCGGCCTGGGGGACTCTCTAAGTTTTTGTGCACTTTTGGTACAAAGTAGCAATTCGTTTTTATAGGGAAAGGGGGTAGTAGTTTTTCAGCTGTTTTTTGGACATGATCCCTTTTTATACTTGAGTTCTTAAAAACGTTCTGAGTTGGTCCCTGTATTTAGACGTTGGTGTGTAGGGGCAATCAGATTAATCCAACATATTAGATAATGTCCTCATGGGGATCCTAAAATTTGGTGGAATAGAAGTGGTGCCACCCCGAGGAGGAGATAGACAATGGTTACTAGATGGATAATAAAAGCGAATGCTATGGGCCCAGTAGGTTTAAATGAAAAAATAGACTTTCTTTTAACATACTGGTAAAGAGAAATATGCCCCAGGAGAGACGATATGAATACTAAGTAAACTTGCAGTGACATGTTTTACATTGTGTATAGTAGTGACATACATGTAAGAAAGCACTTAGCAGCACATGGCTGCAGTATGTAATAGTCATTTTATGTGAGTTTTAATAGAAGGAGGCAGGTCACAAAAAATACCATTGTCCACTAATATTCTACATACTTTATTAACCAATTTATAGCCAAATATTGGTATTTTTACCTATATGATTTTTTATGATCTCCCTCCAACTAGAGTATATCGTTTAAGCATGGCGCCAGCACTTACAGGGGCTTTCCCATGAACACAAGTTAGGCCGTATCCACAGGATAGGGCCTAATTTGCTGATCGGTGGGGGTCTCGGTGATGAGCTGCGCTCACCGATCTCCATCAGCTCCATAGAGATGAATGGAGCAGAACGGTCTGCTCCATTAATCTGACCGACCGACAAGGGGTCCGTTGGAGGTACCTGGGACCCCATTGGACCCCTCGTTCTCACGATCTGCGTGGGTCTCAGCACTCACTGATAGGCCCTGTGGATAGGGCCTAACTTGTATTCATTAGCCCCAAATCGCATAGAGAAGGGGCTGGGGACTGTAGGGGATTTCTGGTGATGGTGCAGAAGGCAGCTTAAAAGGCGATTGGCCCCTTCTTTAGGCGGTCCCAAAAAGGGGCTGGATTGGGCGGGCTTATTGGGATCCGCCATGTGGTTTAAAAGCATTGGGGGCACGTGGCGGGGCCTCTTTCCTTCTGCCCTCAGGACCGAGCGGTGTGAAGTGAGCCCACCCACCCTTGCCCTCAGGTTAATTTTCGTTTACAGGTGGGTTTCCGGTTTCTGGCTGTTCTGTCTTCCCTTCAGATGTCACAGCATTGGCGGATTTTCACATGCCCGAAGGCGAGATGAAGGTGCCCACATGACGTCTGACGCCAATCGAGTGAAAAGTTTTTGCTCAAGAAGAAGCGAAGGGCCCGGATGGGCATGAATTTGGTTCCAACTATTTTGCATTTTTTCTATTGGTTATTTAATTAATTAATTGTTTCTCTAAAAATAAATGCTGTGGCCCCCCCACATACCCACAACAAGAAACATGGTGTGGTGTCCATTGATGGCTGGTTTACTTTTGGAGGATTTAAAATTTCCGGGTCAAGAGCCTGAATATTTTGGGCTAAGTTTACAAGTCTCTACAGTCTCATGGGAAAACCCCTTTAATCGTGAAAGGAACCTAAGGATGTATATATGTTTGGGGGTAGTACTACTCCCTGTCGTTCAAGCAAGACATAAGCTGCCATAAACCATCGCCATGGCTTGTTTACCTGCGAATCCAGAGATAGGTGTCATGTGACAGTGCCGGGGTAATCGGAGGGAGGAGCTTGGACAGCCGGCATCTCACATGGTATTGGACGGTAGGCGCGGCATACCGTTCAGGAAGAAGAAGGTGAACTCCGGGGACCTGAGCGGGGAAGCGACACATGCAGGATATCGGGCACAGGATCTTAGTAAGTCGCCGCACATTTCATTATCGCCGGACAATGCACTTTAGGTGAACTCCGCCGGATGAGTAAGTAAATGCGCCCCATTGAGTTTCCATCATGTTTGCTAAACCCAATTGAAACGCTATGTCATGGCCCTCCACATCATCACACCAGCAGGGGGAAGTTTGTCCTCCTATCGCTGCTAGAAGTGAATGTCCTATGTCATTGCCCCCCCCCCCCCCCGACATCATTACACCAGCAGGGGGCAGTGCATTCCTACTCTGGATGACCCACATTTGTATACTATAAATTCCCACATCTTTAAATATATACAAGTGCGTTACAACAGAAAGCCAATGGTAGACCGTAAGTCCTATAGGAAATGACATGTGCATATTGGTCCAAGAACTACAATTAGCTCTAGTAATTCACCTGTTCAGCTTGTACCTGACAGCAGACACCCCAGTGTAACACCCGTGGTCAGAGTGAGCTTCGATCATGGACTTTTGACCCTTCTCGCCTCTCCATGCCTCCACTTGATGGCTTAAGGGGGAAAAAAAGTGCAATTTCTTGTTTGTTACCCAAGAAGGGGACTGTCACTGGTGCTCCAACGACCCATGTCTTGGGTTGCGGGCTCACCCGTGCCTCTCTCCATGCTCCAGCGTGGCACCTGAGCCACTTATCTGACTCTAGGGCGTGTGCATGCTGGCTCCTGAAGATTTAAAGAGCCAGCGCACCGTTTATTGGTGCTGGCCATTCCCAGAATCCCTTGTAACCCAGCCTCTCCCTGTACACCCCACCGGATCTTCATGCCTTGTGCCCTAGAGAAAGCTTGTTGGATGCCCTGTACTCTTAGTGTGATTTCCACTTGTGACCCCGGTGCACGTGTGGAACCACCTGGTGCTACCTCACTGCAGCAAGTCCAACCCGCTTTGTGGTGGGCTCTGGTAAAAACCGGGTGCCACTTAGATTCCAGCCCCAGGTGTTGGCTTACGTCATCGTCCGCGGTGGTCCAGGGGGTCCACTACCCCTGGTGTCAGCTTCGGAGCTTGTGCTCCTGATTTTAAATCCCTCCTTAAATTTCAAAAAATGTTATAGTGGATTAAGTGCGATACAAATGGTAACATTTGCTCCATCATACAGATAATTAAATGATTGAAATACTAAAAGATAACAAAGGCTGATAAATATAAAATGCCACTCAGAATCATTGTGAACATAGATATTGCCAAAACTGAGAACAAATGGTACCAAATATTCACCATGAACAAAGGATCCAACAAGTACAACACCTACAAAAATACAGAAAAGAAAGTACAAAACCTGTTCCTCTTTATTTCAATGTACAATATAATTGTAACACATTATGGGGTGACACTGCAGCAAAATAAGAAAAGGACAGAGACACCACTAGATGGTGCTATATGTCCACAAGGCAAGGGATAACCACGCGTCCAACACACAATAAGTAATACACACAATGGACAGATTATAGATATTATCTACATAACAGATCATCTATATACAGGGGAATACAGCTCCCATATACTGCCCTGCAATGTACAAGGTGCCACCAATATCAAAACACATAACACTCTGTGTGTACAGATAATACAGCAACTAGTAAATTAGTAAAAGTTCTGAAAATATAAAAGGTAAATAAATATTAATAGATAAATATAAAGCACTTTAGGCTCATAGCAAATATAGATATCGCTAAAATAGACAATGAATGGTACAAAATATTCACCATGACGTAGGAACAATGTATACATAGTATGGAAGAGAAGTGAAGGTGTTTGAAGTATATAACAGTAAAAAATATACTAAACTATACATGGAGAATAGACAATGTATATCTTATACGCTTAGTATTTGTATTGAGTTAAAGGAAATCTATCATGAACATTTATCCTGATAAACCAGGGACATTACTCATTGATCCCGGCACCATGGCTGTGGAAATCTCCTTTCTTACTCATGGCCTCCTTCCTTTTAAAATCAACTTTTACAATTATGCTAATGGGTCAGAAGTGCTCTGGGAGGTGTTACCAAGCCCCCTCTCTGCTGTAGCTTTACAGGCTGTTATACTGTCTTCCCCGCCCCCTCCCTCTGCCTGATGTAATCTCACTGCAAGAGAAGGAAGTGGGGGAGAGGCTCCTGTGCTTTGGTAACACCCGTAGGCTCATTAGCATAATTGTAAGAGTTGATTTTAGAAAGATAGAGTCTGTATGTATAAGAAATATAGAAAGATACCACAGACCCGGTGTCTATGATTTAGCATCTCTGGTTTATCATTGATTGATTTTTTTGATAGATTTCCTTTAAGTGCACATCTATATTTATATATATATTTATCTAGATTTTGAAAAACCTTTTGACACACAAGCAGTTTTGAAGCTAGACAACAAAATGCAACAATAAGTCTGTATTTATATAGCTCCATCATATTCCACAGCGCTATATGGGGGCATATACAATCAGAATAAGATATTACAGAGCAACAATGTTGTCAGCTAGAAGGGCATCTACCACCAGTTTTAAAGACTGTATGCAAATGAGCCTGAGGGGCTCCATCTACCCTTTATCTTGGTGGTAGATGCCCTTTAAACTGAAGTCAGAGCTTATAATGTTATTAATAATAATAATTCTTTATTTCTATAGTGCAAACAGATAACACAGCGCTGCACAGAACTTCCCAAATCAGTCCCTGTCCCCATGAGGCTCACAATCTAATCAACCTACCAGTATGTTTTGCAGTGTGGGAGGAAACCGGAGGCCCCGGAGGAAACCCACGGAAACATGGAAAAAACATACAAACGTTGCAGATGTTGACCCTGGGATCTCTTAAATCTCTTTATAAATGATGATATGGATGGAACAGAGAGTAAAGTTTCTGTCGTCACAGATGATACAAAACTTTGTGGATCCCCCCCAAAAATAGCTTGATTGTAAAAATTATAGAAAGAGTATACCCCCACCCCAGTATATAGCCAGCCAGCCCCTCCACCCTAGTATATAGCCAGCCAGCCCCCAGTATATAGCCAGCCAGCCATTGTATATGGCCAGCTAGTCCCCTAGTATATAGCCAACCAGCCCCCAGTATATAGCCAGCCCCTCCCCCCATTATATAGGCAGCCATCCCCTGCCCCCTAGTATATAGCTAGCCATCCCCCAGTATATAGCCAGCCAGCCCCTGCCCCCTAGTATATAGCTAGCCATCCCCCAGTATATAGCCAGCCAGCCTCTGTATATACCTAGCCAGTCCCCTAGTATATGGCCAGCTAGTCCCCTAGTATATAGCCAACCAGCCCCCAGTATATAGCCAGCCCCTCCCCCCATTATATAGGCAGCCATCCCCTGCCCCCTAGTATATAGCTAGCCATCCCCCAGTATATAGCCAGCCAGCCGCTGCCCCCTAGTATATAGCTAGCCATCCCCCAGTATATAGCCATCCAGCCTCTGTATATACCTAGCCAGTCCCCTAGTATATGGCCAGCCACTGTATATACTTAGCAAGTCCCCTAGTATATAGCCAGCCATCCCTTCCCCACCCCAGTATATAGCCAGCCAGTCCCCTAGTATATAGCCAGCCAGCACCTCCCTCCAATATATAGCCAGCCAGCCCCTGTCCCCTAGAATATAGCTAGCCATCCCCAGTATATAGCCAGCCAGCCTCTGTATATACCTAGCCAGTGCCCTAGTATATAGCCAGCCACTGTATATACCTAGCCAGTCCCCTAGTATATAGCCAGCCAACCCTCCCCCACCCCAGTATATAGCCAGCCCCTGCCTCCAATTATATAGCCAACCAGCCCCCAGTATATAGCCAGCCAGCCCCCAGTAAATAGCCAGCCAGCCCCTCTCCCCAGTATATAGCCAGCCAGCCTCCCGTATATTGCCAGCCAGCCCCTCCCCCAGTACATAGCCAGCCCCTGCCCCCTAGTATATAGGAAGCCAGTCCCTTTATATAGCAAACAGCCCATGAAACTGATATGTGACAGTGTGATATGTAACTGAGATGTAATAGTGTGATACGTAACTGATATGTGGCAGTGTGATACGTAACTGATATGTGACAGTGTGATACGTAACTGATATGTGATAGTGTGATAAGTAACTGATATGTGACAGTGTGATACGTAACTGATATGTGACAGTGTGATACGTAACTGATATGTGACAGTGTGATACGTAACTGATATGTGACAGTGTGATACGTAACTGATATGTGACAGTGTGATACGTAACTGATATGTGACAGTGTGATACGTAACTGATATGTGACAGTGTGATACGTAACTGATATGTGACAGTGTGATACGTAACTGATATGTGACAGTGTGATATGTAACTGATATGTGACAGTGTGATACGTAACTGATATGTGACAGTGTGATATGTAACTGATATGCGACAGTGTGATACGTAACTGATATGCGACAGTGTGATACGTAACTGATATGCGACAGTGTGATACGTAGCTTACACGAGACAGTGTGATACATAGCTGGTGTGATATGTAACTGATATGTGACAGTGTGATATGTAACTGATATGTGACAGTGTGATACGTAACTGATATGTGACAGTGTGATACGTAACTGATATGTGACAGTGTGATACGTAACTGATATGTGACAGTGTGATACGTAACTGATATGTGACAGTGTGATATGTAACTGATATGTGACAGTGTGATACGTAACTGATATGTGACAGTGTGATACGTAACTGATATGTGACAGTGTGATACGTAACTGATATGTGACAGTGTGATACGTAACTGATATGTGACAGTGTGATACGTAACTGATATGTGACAGTGTGATACGTAACTGATATGTGACCGTGTGATACGTAACTGATATGAGACAGTGTGATATGTAATTGATATCAAAAAGCCAGAAAAAGCAGTGTGTCACTGACATAATGGGTTCAGAAAAACATAATAAATTTTATTTGTATCAAACACTGAACACAAACACATATCTAAAATCAATTAAAATTGTACCGAAGTACATACAATTCTCTACCATGTTGTGCACTGTAGTTGGTGCAGAAACAAGACACCTCCTGAATGGGCAAAATATACCCAAGCCACCCCTAAGTATTGAAAAAACAGGTATAAAGTGCAAATGCATATATCAAGCTGCCATAGAGGTAAATGCTAGATAAATGGATGCCTACAATGCAATCATAGTATACATTCAATACAGGTAATGGAGGCAAACCCTAGTGCAAAATACAGATAACCTGGCAATAAGCCAGTAAAATAGCAGCATACAAACGGGGTGGTAAAGTGGTCAGGAGGTGGAGGGCTCCCCACGCGTTACGTCTCCAACTGGAGACTTCCTCAGGGGTAAAAGATGCCCCCTGTGTTGCTGGGCTCCCCTTATATACCCCCTACGTTTCACTCACCCTCAGCTGTAGAAACATGTGTTCAACATTGTGTCCCTGAAAACCGGAAGTAGCATGTCACATGTATATTGTTGTTAATACATGACGCTTATCAAAGTATAGTATCCATCGGAGATGGTTTGCAAAATATTGGTCTATTGAAGATATACATAGAGACCAAAGAATAATGGATGAAAAATATAAGGTTGAAAATAGAGGGTGAAGGGATACCAACAGGGTAAAGAAGGGGGTATGTAGGGGAGCCACAGCAAACCACGATATAGTTATCACACGAATGAACAAACCTGTGTTCAGTGGGTATGAACATAGATTGTAAAACAATTGTAGTAGGTTAAGTATGGTAAAAAGTCCTGAAGGGTATAGGTCATAGGTCCACGTTTTGCTATTAAGGTGGGTTTATCCGAAATGAAGTTTTTCAATCGTGGTTCACCCCTTAGGATGTTCCAATTCCTTAACAGGATTTCCCGAATATCCGACCACTGGTTATTGAAAGTAGTTACAATGCCCCACTTGAATTCCTTCGTGTTACTTTTTGGTGTTAATAGATCTTGTCTATGCGAATCCCGGGCCCTGCGGTAGGCTTTAGAGATTACTCTTTTAGGGTAACCCCTGTTGAGGAATCTATCCGTCAATTCCGATGCATTCCTGCGAAAGTCATCCTCTTGTGTACAATTTCTTTTTACCCGGATAAACTGTCCCACAGGAATGCCTGTTCTCAAATGTTCTGGGTGAAAGCTGTTAAAGTGAAGTAAACTATTAGTCGCGGTGCTTTTCCGAAAGAGATCAGTGACCAGCCGGCCATTCTTTTTTGTTAGTTTAAGATCCAAGAATTCAACTGCCACCTGTGAAAAGTTGGAAGTTAGGACAATATTCCAGGGATTGTTGTTAAGTTCAGTTATAAATTCTTTACACAATTCCAAAGATCCATCCCACAGTAGAAGAATATCGTCTATGAAACGATGCCAACTTCTTACGTGCTGTTTATAATAAGGCGTTGGGTACACGTGTTCGCATAGGAGGGCGCACAACGTGCACCCATCGCCGTCCCAGAGATTTGTTTGTAAAAGCAATGGTCGAAAATAAAATAATTATGCTTCAGCACGTACCCGAGTAGGTCTACGAGGAAAGAGTCTTGTCTCCTGTCGAGTTTTTGTCCAAGAAGTAAGATACGGCAGCAATTCCATCATCATGTGCAATATTGGTATATAGTGACTCCACGTCTAGAGTCACCAGCCATGTATTCTCTGTGAGACGGATTGGTTGTATCTTCTGTATGAGATCCGTTGAATCCCTAATGTAGGACGGCAAAGATAACACCATGGTTTGTAGGAAATAGTCCACATAGCTACAGGCCTTCTCACAGGTGCTCCCAATCCCCGACACGATGGGTCGCCCCGGTGGGCATGTCAGGGACTTGTGCACCTTCGGGAGCATATAAAAATGTTGGGACTTTGGGGTGACTGACTGTGATGAAGTCATGCTCTTTTTTTGAGATAATCCCAAATTTTAGCCAAGAGTCTATCTTGGAAGACAGAGGTGTGATCTTCTGGACCTACTGCGTGAAAATGAAATATCTGACAACCCAGGTAGGAAATCTTGTCCATTACACAACCCCTCTCAAATGACACCTAACCTCTCACTTATACCAGCCTTACAACTATTTTACAACAGTGTGGCCAATGACATTCGGACATTACCAGACAATCGCCACAGTGGGGAAAATTTAACGAGGGAGGAATGACTTGCCATAAAAACACTCAAAAAAAACCCAAACTTCCTTATCAAGGAAGCGGACAAGGGGGGGAACATTGTTCTATGGCCTGTGGACCTTTATCTACTGGAAGCCAAACGCCAACTGTGCAACAGGTCATATTATACACCACTACCCTCTGATCCCACCTCTGTCTTCCAAGATAAATTGAAGCGCTTATTAGAGTCTGCGCTAAAATTTGGGATTATCTCAAAAAAAGAGCATGACTTCATCACAGTCAGTCACCCCAAAGTCCCCACATTTTATATGCTCCCGAAGGTGCACAAGTCCCTGACATGCCCACCGGGGCGACCCATCGTGTCGGGGATTGGGAGCACCTGTGAGAAGGCCTGTAGCTATGTGGACTATTTCCTACAAACCATGGTGTTATCTTTGCCGTCCTACATTAGGGATTCAACGGATCTCATACAGAAGATACAACCAATCCGTCTCACAGAGAATACATGGCTGGTGACTCTAGACGTGGAGTCACTATATACCAATATTGCACATGATGATGGAATTGCTGCCGTATCTTACTTCTTGGACAAAAACTCGACAGGAGACAAGACTCTTTCCTCGTAGACCTACTCGGGTACGTGCTGAAGCATAATTATTTTATTTTCGACCATTGCTTTTACAAACAAATCTCTGGGACGGCGATGGGTGCACGTTGTGCGCCCTCCTATGCGAACACGTGTACCCAACGCCTTATTATAAACAGCACGTAAGAAGTTGGCATCGTTTCATAGACGATATTCTTCTACTGTGGGATGGATCTTTGGAATTGTGTAAAGAATTTATAACTGAACTTAACAACAATCCCTGGAATATTGTCCTAACTTCCAACTTTTCACAGGTGGCAGTTGAATTCTTGGATCTTAAACTAACAAAAAAGAATGGCCGGCTGGTCACTGATCTCTTTCGGAAAAGCACCGCGACTAATAGTTTACTTCACTTTAACAGCTTTCACCCAGAACATTTGAGAACAGGCATTCCTGTGGGACAGTTTATCTGGGTAAAAAGAAATTGTACACAAGAGGATGACTTTCGCAGGAATGCATCGGAATTGACGGATAGATTCCTCAACAGGGGTTAACCTAAAAGAGTAATCTCTAAAGCCTACCGCAGGGCCCGGGATTCGCATAGACAAGATCTATTAACACCAAAAAGTAACACGAAGGAATTCAAGTTGGGCATTGTAACTACTTTCAATAACCAGTGGTCGGATATTCGGGAAATCCTGTTAAGGAATTGGAACATCCTAAGGGGTGAACCACGATTGAAAAACTTAATTTCGGATAAACCCACCTTAATAGCAAAACGTGCCAAGAACCTCAAGGATAACTTATCCAATAGTCACTTTCAACGTCCAACACAGGCCACTGGCAGAGGCAGAAAATTGAGCGGCTCATATGCCTGTGGCAACTGTTCGATTTGTTCTCTGATGCCTGCTACCCAGACATTTGTACAACCAATCTCTTCCCAGAGTTGCTCTCTACGTAACTATGTGAACTGCCGTACCAGAAATGTAATATATGCCCTGATTTGCCCCTGTCAGAAAATTTACGTGGGTCAGACCACACAGGAGCTTCGGAAGAGAATCCAACAACATCTATCAACCATCACGAATGCTGGCTCACATTTTCTGTCAGGTAAGACCCTTTCTACCGTTGCAGCCCACTTCCGCAACTTTCACGCTAGCAAAACCAGGGGGATCAAGGTAATTGGCCTAGACATGGTACATACCAATGTGAGAGGAGGAGACATAACTTCTGAGCTTTTGAGGCGGGAGGCCCGTTGGATACACCAATTGGGCACCCGAGCACCTGAGGGCATCAATGAGGATTTGTTGTTTACAGGCTACTACAAACGTTAACGAGGACATTTACGTTATCCTCTCCAGACGAAGGACACCGAAAAGCATCCACGATCAATGTGATACTCCGAGGTAAGTTTAAATACCTACCCCATGCACCCCACACATCATTCACTATTCACTCCCTTATCCGCTTTTTTCCATCTCTCACCTCTCTCTTTTCTTCTTTCACCATCGGTACATATGGTACCCTTACACTTTTTATTTTCACGGGTCTTACACCTTTTTCCTTTGGATTGTTCACCCCTTGTAGCTTGGGACTCTTATGGCCCCCCTATCACTTACACAGTCACTTTCCCTTGTCATTTTTTCCCCCACTCATTTGTTGTACACTGAACTAATTCTTGTCCACATTTTCTCGAATTTAGTACTAACCATTACCATGTGACCATTCAACCCGATGTGCCTCGCAGTGACCGACAAAGCCCCTCCTCCTATCAATGAGAAGGATCTACTGTTTGGAAGCAACCTTCTCAGAACTATAAAAAGAAGACAAATTATAACAACAAGAGGACGACAAAGGGGTCTCTGACCCACATGGACTGTTGTTACTTTCATCCATCCCTTATTCATCATGGACCTATGACCTATACCCTTCAGGACTTTTTACCATACTTAACCTACTACAATTGTTTTACAATCTATGTTCATACCCACTGAACACAGGTTTGTTCATTCGTGTGATAACTATATCGTGGTTTGCTGTGGCTCCCCTACATACCCCCTTCTTTACCCTGTTGGTATCCCTTCACCCTCTATTTTCAACCTTATATTTTTCATCCATTATTCTTTGGTCTCTATGTATATCTTCAATAGACCAATATTTTGCAAACCATCTCCGATGGATACTATACTTTGATAAGCGTCATGTATTAACAACAATATACTATACCTCTCAAGTAGTGCAAGAATATGTGATCATTTTTGAATCCATACGCTTGGACAATTTGCATTATATACCATGATAATATCTTATACTCACCTACGTGTGATTACTTACCTCTTAACATGTTGGCACTTTGGTGTTTCCGTCGTTCTGAGCTTTTCTACTTATATTTTTTAGGAATCTATTGCTTTTCAAGGGCTGTTTTTGTCTACTGCCCTTAGACAATGATATTTACCTGCTAACAAATATTTTTTCTTTCATCTACAGATTCTATCACTTGTAATCACTTGTTCTATTATCACACATACTACTATTATTTGTTCACAATAAATGGTTATAATATACACCATTTATTTTCTCAAAATACTTTTTTCATTGTGTCTAGATAGACTCATCGGTATTTACATCTTTTGATTCCATATATCTATTATTCATAATAATAATGCATATTCACCATATATTCTGCTTGATGGCCGATGCTTCGCCGTTCGTCTCATGTAAACTATTTAGTGCCGCATAATAACGTTTGGTTGCTACTCTCACTACTTTTAAATGTCAGTATTCTTTCTCATAAACACGCCGTCCATGGTATCTTTTTCACACTTCCAATAATACTATTCTCATGGTATCCTACGCAATAGCGCCTTCTTGCGCTACTATCGTCAAGCGACTAATCTAACACTGTATGGTATCATTCGGTCACCTAGTAACCATATTTACCTTGATCATGTGACCTATCGCGATCATGTGACATGCTACTTCCGGTTTCCGCGATCATGTGACATGCTACTTCCGGTTTCCGCGATCATGTGACATGCTACTTCCGGTTTCCGCGATCATGTGACATGCTACTTCCTGTTTTCGTGATCATGTGACATGCTACTTCCGGTTTACGTGATCATGTGACATGCTACTTCCGGTTTTCAGGGACACAATGTTGAACACATGTTTCTACAGCTGAGGGTGAGTGAAACGTAGGGGGTATATAAGGGGAGCCCAGCAACACAGGGGGCATCTTTTACCCCTGAGGAAGTCTCCAGTTGGAGACGTAACGCGTGGGGAGCCCTCCACCTCCTGACCACTTTACCACCCCGTTTGTATGCTGCTATTTTACTGGCTTATTGCCAGGTTATCTGTATTTTGCACTAGGGTTTGCCTCCATTACCTGTATTGAATGTATACTATGATTGCATTGTAGGCATCCATTTATCTAGCATTTACCTCTATGGCAGCTTGATATATGCATTTGCACTTTATACCTGTTTTTTCAATACTTAGGGGTGGCTTGGGTATATTTTGCCCATTCAGGAGGTGTCTTGTTTCTGCACCAACTACAGTGCACAACATGGTAGAGAATTGTATGTACTTCGGTACAATTTTAACCCCTTAAGGACGCAGGGTTTTTCGGCCGATTTCTCGCTCTCCAACTTCAAAAATCCATAACTTTTTCATTTTTACGTGTACAGACCCGTGTGAGGGCTTATTTTGTGCGTAACAAATTTTACTTTCCCGTGATGTTATTTATTTTAACATGCCGTGTACTGCGTAGCTGGAAAAAAATTCCAAATGTGGAAAAATTGAAAAAAAACGTCACGTGCGTCACGTTCTTGTGGGCTCAGTTTTTACGACTTTCACTCTTCGCTCCAAATAACACGCCTACTTTATTCTTTGGTTCGGTGCGATCGCGGTGATACCAAATTTATATAGGTTTTATTGTGTTTTAATACATTTTCAAAAATTAAACGAATGTGTACAAAAAAGAAAAAAAATTTTTGCCATCTTCTGACGCTAATAACTTTTTCATACTTTGGCGCACGGAGATGTATGAGGTGTCATTTTTTGCGAAATGAGGCGACGTTTTCATTGCTTCCATTTTGAGGTCTGTGCGATATTTTGATCATTTTTTATTTCATTTTTTATGTTATGTAAAAAGGTGTAAAAGTCGCATTTCGGACATTTGGGCGCCATTTCCCGCCTCGGAGGTCACCGCCGGCCGTAACCGTTTTTATATTTTGATAGATCGGGCATTTTGGGACGCGGCGATACCTAATATGTTTGTGATTTTTACTGTTTATTATGTTTTATATCCGTTCTAGGGAAAGGGGGGTGATTTGAACTTTTAATATTTTATTAATTTTTTTTATTTTTTAAACTTTTTTTTTAATTTTTTTTTTCACTATCTTTTAGACCATCTAGGGTACATTAACCCTAGATGGTCAGATCGCTCCTACCATATACTGCAATACTTCTGTATTGCAATATATGGCATTTTTGCAGCACATTCATTACAATGAGCCACTGGCTCATTGTAACGAATCTGCAGCTGCCAGATAGCCTCGTGTCAAAAGAAGACACGAGGCTACCATGGCAACTGATCGCCGCCCACCGATGACGTTCGGGGGCGTGGCGATCGAAAAAAAGATGGCGGCGCCCGCGCGCCGCCGTCTTTTAAATGCCGCCGGCGACTTTGCCGGCGGCAACGGGGGGGTTAATAGCCGCGATCGGTGCTAGCACCGACCGCGGTTATTAGCGGTGGGGGTTTTATGCATTTTGCAAAAACCCCCACCTTTGTATGAAGAGGACTCAGCCCGTGAGCCCTCTTCATACATCCCTTATACCTCTGCGCCGTAGAGCTACGGCGCAGAGCGTTAAGGGGTTAATTGACTTTAGATATGTGTTTGTGTTCAGTGTTTGATACAAATAAAATTTGTTATGTTTTTCTGAACCCATTATGTCAGTGACACACTGCTTTTTCTGGCTTTTTGATTACTTGTTTTGAGTGTGTCAACCATTACTTTTACCTGGCGTTACAATTTGCTGTGCAAGGTTCATTTTTCTTTGATTGTGCATATGTAATTGATATGTGACAGTTAGCTATAGGAGAATGAGAAAGTTATAGCTCCCACATTTACCATCTCCTTGGCACTGTGCCAGGGGAACAGAAATCCCTGACCTTTCCTAAACAGGGTACATACCCATACATATATACAAGGTAACTGTGGGGTCTAAAGTGCTAACAAATAGATGAATAGGTTTGCTATATATATATATATAATCAGGTCCTCTTTAACTCCTTAAGGACGCAGCCAGTTTAAAGCTTAAGGCTCAGCCCGATTTTTTGGATTCTGACTTGTGTCTTTTTATGTGGTTATAACTTTTGAACTCTGTTACTTATCAAAACAATTCTGAGATTGTTTTTTCCTCACATGTTGTACTTTATTTTAGTGGTAAATGTCGGCTGATAAGTTTTGCGTTTATTTACAAAAAAAAGAAAAAATGATGAATTTTTGGAAAAATTTGCCATTGTCGAAATTCGAAATCATTGCGTTTTCAGGCAGATAGATTTACCACCTAATAAGTTGCTGAATAACATTTCCCATTTGTCTACTTTACATTTTCATTATTTTTGAAATGTCTGGATAATTTATTTTGACGTTACGCGGCTTACAAATCGAATAGCGATTTTCCGTATTTTCAGAATTGACTATTTTGGGGATAAATACAGTTTTGAATGAAATTTTACATATTTAGCATCAAAAACCTCCTATATAATCAACCCATTTTCTAATCTGCAACCCTCAAGCTATCAGAAACAGCTTTTAGGAAGTTTAACCCCTTGAAATCTTCATAGTAATGAAATCAAAATGGAGGTGAAATTTAGAAAGGTCAAATTGTGTCGGTTATACGTTCATTTAGCCCTAAAATTTACACATTCCTCAAAGATAAAAAGATAAAATCCACCATACAATTTGTTTCTCCTGAGTACAGAGACCCCCCACATGTGGCTGTTACTTCTCCTGAGTACAGAGACCCCCCCACATGTGGCTGTTACTTCTCCTGAGTACAGAGACCCCCACATGTGGCCGTTACTTCTCCCAAGTACAGAGACCCCCCACATGTGGCCGTTACTTGTGTTATGGGGGCACAGCGAGGCGCAGAAGGGAAGGAGAGCCCTGCAGCTGCCAGGATTTTATTTTTCTCATTGGCCCCTTTTGTAGGCTATAAAATTTTCGCTTTTCCGTTATTTGGGCCATGTGACGGCATTTGTTTTGCAGGATGAGATGCTTTTTCCAATGTTACCATTTTGGGGTTGGTATCTCCTATTGTTGAAAATTTTGAACTTTTTTTTTGAGGGCAGGAGTAGAAAATAATCAATTCTGTACTGGATTTTTTCCTTTTTTCGTGTTCAGCACAAAGCCTAATAATCATGTTATCTTTTTTCAATGGGTCGATACGATTACGGGGATACCGGACATGAATATTTTTACTTACGTTTTGCTAAATTCGCCAAATAAAACCCTAATGTGGGGAAAAATCATTTTTGCATTGCCGTCTTCCAAGTGGCATAACATTGTTACTTTTTTGGCGACGGAGCTGGTTGATTTTGCGGGACATGTTGTATTTTGCACCAGTATCATTCTGAAGTACATATGTTTTTTTGATCACTTTTTATTGCATTTTTTGTGGGATTTAATAGGTAAAAATAATAATTTTTGAAGGGTTTTTAACAGTTTTAACGGCGTTCATCGTGGGGGTTCAATAATTATTTAGTTTTATTCTACAGGTTGTTACGGACACGGTGATACTACATATGTGGGGTTTGTGTTATGATTTAGACTTTTTTTTAGCGTTATATGTCTCTTTATATGTTATGGGGCTTATAGGCATTTTTAGTGATTTATTACCTTATTTTTTTATTGAAAAACATTTTTTTTACTTTTTTTTACTACTTCCACCTTGGGACATGAACAAGCAATCATCTGATTGTTTGTTCATGGTAATACTCTGCAATACTGATGTATTGCAGGGTATTAGCAGTGTCAGCCTATGCAGATGCATAGGCTGACACTCTGCCTGTAAGATGACGTCACAGATGCCATCTTTCAGGCACTGCCTTCAGGCATCTCTGGGGTCCCGATTGGACCCCAGAGATGCCATAGCAATGATCGGCGCCCCAGGAAAATTGCGCGGGGGAGGCGATCTTGGGGGAAAGACCCCCCCCAAAGGCATGTTAAATGGGTTAAACACCTGCAATCGGAGCCTGCTCCGACCGCGGGTATTACACTGGGGTGTCGGCTGTCAGTCACAGCCGACACCCCTTGTTTCCCAATGCCGGTTCGGCTCAGATCTTGAGCTGAACCGGCATCAGCTCAGCGTCTGCTATATCGGACGCTGAGAGCTAAGTCACTGCTGAGCGTCAAGAGGTTAAGTTACACCGGACCCTTTGCTGCGTGCCATTCTATACCTGAACTTTATCTCTCACTTCAGTATCTGTACCGATCCATCCCATTGGTCCTGATATCGGGTGTAGATGAGTGCTATTCCCTATACAGCTCCTGTAAACACTCTGTATATACGTCCTCTGAAGAAAAATGACTGGATCTTCCTTTCTCAGACATTTGGTCGGAATGGGTCTTCCTATTTTTTGTCTGTTTTTGTCTTGTTTCTACATATCTTCATATTTGGTTTGCATCTTTCCAGCTTCCCTATTTCTTCATTCTCCGTTTCAGAAAATGTAATGTTCTCCAGGCTAGAAGATAAAACCCAGACCAGTGTTAGAGACTTTGTATTGTTGACCCTTCAGTTTTGTCAGATTAAATCTTATGTTTTCCAGAACTGATACTAGTGGTGAACCCCTGAAATTCATGACAATTTTTTATTTCTATATTTGACCTCTCTCACTTCTGATAATCAAAGTCTGTAGACCGGACAAGCATACAGCACAAAGGTGAGGGCTGAGAGCTGAGAAGTCTGCAGCACAGCAGAAAGGTGGGGGCTGAGAGCGAGGAGTCTGCAGCACAGCACAAAGATGGGGGCTGAGAGCTGAGGAGTCTGCAGCACAGCACAAAGGTGGGAGCTGAGAGATGAGCAGTCTGCAGCACAGCACAAAGGTTGGAGCTGAGGATACTGCAGCACAGCACAAAGGTGGGAGCTGAGAGCTGAGCAGTCTGCAGCACAGCACAAAGGTTGGAGCTGAGCAGTCTGCAGCACAGCACAAAGGTGGGATCTGAGAGCTGAGGAGTCTGCAGCATAGACAAGTCACATGTTGTTTTTTTTAAATGCATCCAAACCAAAGCCCAACCCTTGGGACTACACAGAGAATTCTGTCAGGGTGCAAGGTAAGTTATAACACACGATTATATTATAATGCTTACAGAAAGCAGAAAGGCAGATGTGCAGTGCAGATGCAATGTGCTCCTGTAACCAATGTACCTTATGCTGCTCTATGGGAAGTGTGAACTCTATGTATAGTCTTCCCAGATCCCATAAATTTATGTTTATTTATTTTATTTTTACATAGTTATTATTGATATTTCAATTATTTTACTATTGATGTAACAATAGATGGTATTATAATATATAATGGTAATAAAACCAGGATAAATGTCTAGGATTCTCATTTACAGCCTAAAGCGTGTTTGATGCAATTCTTATTCTCGACCACCAGATGTCATTAGAATCCATTTAAATTTTCATTAGTACAGAAGGAGAGATAGCTCAAAAAGGATTATATTTATCCTCTGTTTGGTTAACCTATAATGAGTCTGGTTCGGATCTCGAAACACGTCCCAATTCTCACAATCCATATGTGGTTTCATTTTTTTTCTAAATGTTTTTTGATATAATAAATTCATTAATTTTATAAACAGCAATTGAGCTTTGAGTGGCGTTTTATAAATTTTGTACACACTAGGAAATTGATGCGAACATATGAAGATAAGATTGGGTCACCTATAGCAGCTCTGTGGATAATGCACTAAAATTAATAGTGGGTTGCTGGTGTGCACAGGTCAGGTTGGTATAGATCAGCAAATGAAGAAAACACATGGAAGTAGCATTTTAGGTGAAGATCAGCATTTATTCACCTATGGTCACATTTTAGCTCCTCAATAGAGCTCTTAATCTTGTAGCTTGTTAATACCTCCACTTAAGAAGTGAAACGTTGCACCACTCATAGGTGAATAAACACTCACCTGGAGTGACCTAACCATAGTGACCTAACCTTCACAATTACGTCATTGTGCTGGTTGAATCACAGAGAGGGAATTCAGAGAAGAGGCCCATGTACGCATCTTGTATATTCACTGTAATGTCTCAATCTGTAGACACCTCTGATAATCAAAGCACTGTCCCCTCCTATACATCTATTATACTCAATGTAATGTCTCCTCATTTACACATCTCTTATACTCTGTAATGTCTCCTCCTGTACATCTCTTATACTCCCTTTAGTGTCTGCTCCTGTACACATCTCTTATACTCACTGTAATGTCTTCTCCTGTACACATCTTATACTCGCTGTAATGTCACCTCCTGTACACATCTCTTATACTCACTGTAATGTCTTCTCCTGTACACATCTCTTATACTCACTGTAATGTCTCCTCCTGTACATATCTCTTATACTCACTGTAATGTCTCCTCCTGTACATATCTCTTATACTCACAGTAATGTCTCCTCATTTACACATCTCTTATAATCTGTAATGTCTCCTCCTGTACATCTCTTATACTCCCTTTAGTGTTTCCTCCTGTACATCTCTTATACTCTGTAATGTCTCCTCCTGTACACATCTTTTATACTCTGTAATGTCTCCTCCTGTACACATCTCTTATACTCACTGTAATGTCTCCTCCTGTACACATCTCTTATACTTTATGTAATTTGTTTCCCCCTGTAAATCTTTTATTCTCACTGTAATGTCTCATCTGTAAACATCTCTTATACTCACTGTAATGTCTCCTCTGTACACATCTTTTATACTCACTGTAATGTCTCCCCTTGTACACATCTCTTATACTCACTGTAATGTCTCCTCTGTACACATCTCTTATACTCACTGTAATGTCTCCCCTTGTACACATCTCTTATACTCACTGTAATTCTTCTATCATGCAGCATGGACTTGACAGAGCTTCTAGCAAATCACTGAAGTGAGGACCAGACAGATGGTTATCATACAGGTCAAGTCTTTTCAGGCTCAGGTTATTCCTTATTCCAGATGCCAACTGGATGCAGGACGTGTCTCTTAGATTATTTCCATCCAAACTGTAAAAATAAGGAGATGTTGACAGACAGTATAATAGCAGACAGTATAATACACAGTATAACACATGATTGGCTTAGCTACCGTAGCTCTGCACTAGAATTAGATCCAGCATCTAAGTCGACAGCGTTACATATGATTTTATAGCACAGAATATCATGTATGAAGAAACAAGGAAACTTGTTCAGCATTGAACTCAAAATAGAATAACATACACTGTTTACCAACAACAGTTATGATATTAACCCCTACGGGACTCAGCCTCTTTTGGCCTTAAGGACGCGGCCCCATTCTTCAAATCTGACCTGTGTCACTATAAGTGGTTATAGCTTTGGAACGCTATGAGATATCAAGGGGATTATGAGATTGTTTTCTCGTGACACATTGTACTTCAAATTAGTTTAAAAATTTGGATGAAATCTTTTGCGTTTAGTTATGAAAAAAAAAACAAAATTTGGCAAAAATTTGGAAAAATTCTTTATTTTCAACGTTCTAAATTCTCTACTTTTGATGCAGATGGTCATAGCTCCCAAATAAATTCATAACTTACATTTCCCAAATGTCTGCTTTATGTTGGCATGGTTTTTTAAGATTCCACATATTTTACTAGAATGTTATGAGGCTCAGAATTTGGGTGCCATTTTTCACATTTTTTGTAAAATCACCAAAACCCGTACTTAGATGGACCTGCTCAACTTGTAATTGACACTGAGAGGCCTAAATAATAGTGAGACTCATAAATTACCCCATTGTGGAAACTACACCCCTCAACGTATGAAAAACCACTTTTAAGAAGTTTGTTAAACCTTTACGTGTTTTATAGGGGTTAAAACAAAATGGAGGTGCAGTCTGCAAATTGTAATATTTTTTCCCAATACACCCATTTTGGGTGGAAAATTAAACATTTACAATGGATTAAATGAATAAAGGCTCCACAAAGTTTGTTACCCAATCTCTCCCGAGTACACCGATACTCTATATGTGCTGGTAACCTGCTGTATGGGCGCACGGCCGGGCATAGAAGGGAAGGAGGCGCCATCCAGATCAGATTTGCTATGTCACATTGTACAGGCTATAATTTTTTTCTTTTTTTTAATCTGGACCTATAGGGGCTTATTTCTTTTGCCACATGAGATGCACTTTTCTGGTACGTAATTTGGGGGAATCTATAGGCTAATTGGTGAGATTTTATTAACTCTTTGTTGGTGGAGGAAATGAAAATCATCACTTTTCAGGAAGATTTTTATGGGTTTTTTTTTGGCCGTTTACCATACCATAAAAATAGTATATTATTTTTATTCTATGGGTCGCCACGATTACAAAAAGACCTCATTTATATAGATTTTTTATTTTTTCCCATTTTTACTGAATAAAAAGTAATTTGGCAAAAATGTTGTTACTTTTAGCATCACCGTCTTTCATATGCATAACTTTTTTATTTTTCGCCTCACAAATCTGGTTAATGGTTTATTTTTTGCGAGAAGGCTTGTTCTTTTTAGTGGTCTTATTTTAGAGTACATAACATTTTTTAAATCACTTTTTAGAGCGTTTTTTAAAGGGTATTAATTGAAAATGATCTTTTTTCTGGAGCTTTTTTTTGTTTTGTTTTTTACGGGGTTCACTTTGCGGATCTAATAACGATTCTGTTTTATTATACAGATTGTTACGGACGCAGGGATACCAAATATGTGGGGGTTTTGTGTATTTTATTCAATTGTACTGAATAAAAACCAATTTGGAGAAAATCTTATTCATTTTAGCATCTCCATCTTTTCATATGCATAACTTTTTTATTTTTCGGCTGACAAATCTGGTTAGGGGCTTATTTTTTGCGAGAAGAGTTGTTCTTTTTATTGGGCTTATTTTGGAGTGCATAACAATTTTTAAATTACTTTTTAGAGCATTTTTTTTATAGGGTATTAATTAAAAATGATCTTTTTTTGGTAGGTTTTTGCGTTTTTTTTCTACGGCGTGTACCGTGCGGGTCCAGTAACGATTCTGTTTTATTATACAGATTGTTACGGACGCGGCAATACCAAATATGCGGGGGGGGGGTTTGTGTTTTTTATACTTTATTAAGTGTTTTTATAGGAAAGTGACATTTTAGGGGCTTATATTTTTATGTATTTATTTTTTATTTATTATAATGTGTAGTGTTAAGTGTTTTTGCATATTTTTACTTATACATACTTGAACTTGAACCAGTGATGCTCTGATCACTGGTTCAAGTTCAATACACTGCTCTACAATACTATTTTATTGTAGAGCAGTGTAAACTGTCTGAGCAAGCTTGCGCATGCTCAGACAGTTTGCAGTCATACCCGGAAGGGGTCTGACTGCCATGGAGACCGGGCAGCTCCGGGGCACATGCCAGTCCTTGGAGCTGCCCAGAAGAGGATCGGATCCCCCGGTAAGCGGCACGGGGGATCCGATCCACAGCGCAAACACCCTTACACGCCGCGGTCATGCTTGACCGCGGCGTGTAAGGGGTTAACACCCGCGATCGGAGCCGGCTCCGATCGCGGGTGTTAGCGCAGGCTGTCAGCTGTACTAGACAGCTGACAGCCGCTGCTTCTGGTACCGGCTCCGTTCGTGAGCCGGTGACAGAAGCAGGACGTTATAGAACGTCCCCGTGCGCTAAGTCTCTAGCCCCGGGGACGTACTATAACGTCCTGGTGCGCCTAGGGGTTAACCCCTTCAGGACAATTTTGGCCTCAAGGACGCAGCCCCATTTTTAAAATCTGATGTGTCAGTTTATGTGGTTAAGTTTGGAAGACTTTAACTTATCTAGATGATTTTGAGTTTGTTTTTGTAACAAATATTCCACTAACATGAAGTGCCAATATATGTTGTTCTTTTTGTAAAAAAATAAAAAATGGCAAAAATTTAGAAAAATGTACAATTTTCCAAGTTTGAAATGTTCTGCTTTTCAGATAAATCATTTTATTTCCCACACTAGTTTATATCCAACATTTACCTTATGTCTTATTTGTGTCTGAATCATTTTATCTGTGTTCTTTTATTTTTTTAGGATGTGAGAAGGCTTAAACATATAACAACAGTTTTCAAAATTAGGAGAACATTTCCAAAAACATTCTTTTTTAGTTTTTTTTTAAAAAGGCATATACAATAGAAACCCCCATACCCCCCCCCCATTTTACAAATGGTACCTCTCAAAATACTTAAAATGGGTTTCAAGGCCCGTTTAGCCAGGGCCGGTTCTAGACAAAGTGGGCCCTGGGCAAAACTAAAAGTGGGGCCCCAAAATACTATGTCCCCCCAAGTGTCAGCGTGTCCCTGTCCTGTCCCCCAAGTGTCAGCGTGTCCCTGTCCTGTCCCCCAAGTGTCAGCGTGTCCCTGTCCTGTCCCCCCAAGTGTCAGCATATCCCTGTCCTGTCCCCCAAGTGTCAGCGTGTCCCTGTCCTGTCCCCCAAGTGTCAGCGTGTCCCTGTCTTGCCCCCCGCAAGTGTCAGCGTGTCCCTGTCCTGCCCCCCAAGTGTCAGCGTGTCCCTGTCCTGTCCCCCGCAAGTGTCAGTGTGTCCCTGTCCTGTCCCCCCAAGTGTCAGCATGTCCCTGCCCCCCCCAAGTGTCAGCATGTCCCTGTCCTGTCCCCCCAAGTGTCAGCGTGTCCCTGTCCTGTCCTAAGTGTCAGTGTGTCCCTGTCCCCCCAAGTGTCAGCGTGTCCCTGTCCCCCCCAAGTGTCAGCGTGTCCCTGTCCCCCCAAGTGTCAGCGTGTCCCTGTCCCCCCCAAGTGTCAGCGTGTCCCTGTCCCCCCCAAGTGTCAGCGTGTCCCTGTCCCCCCCAAGTGTCAGCGTGTCCCTGTCCCCCCAAGTGTCAGCGTGTCCCTGTCCCCCCCAAGTGTCAGCGTGTCCCTGTCCCCCCCAAGTGTCAGCGTGTCCCTGTCCCCCCCAAGTGTCAGCGTGTCCCTGTCCCCCCCAAGTGTCAGCGTGTCCCTGTCCCCCCCAAGTGTCAGCGTGTCCCTGTCCCCCCCAAGTGTCAGCGTGTCCCTGTCCCCCCCAAGTGTCAGCGTGTCCCTGTCCCCCCCAAGTGTCAGCGTGTCCCTGTCCCCCCCAAGTGTCAGCGTGTCCCTGTCCCCCCCAAGTGTCAGCGTGTCCCTGTCCCCCCCAAGTGTCAGCGTGTCCCTGTCCCCCCCAAGTGTCAGCGTGTCCCTGTCCCCCCCAAGTGTCAGCGTGTCCCTGTCCCCCCCAAGTGTCAGCGTGTCCCTGTCCCCCCCAAGTGTCAGCGTGTCCCTGTCCCCCCCAAGTGTCAGCGTGTCCCTGTCCCCCCCAAGTGTCAGCGTGTCCCTGTCCCCCCCAAGTGTCAGCGTGTCCCTGTCCCCCCCAAGTGTCAGCGTGTCCCTGTCCCCCCCAAGTGTCAGCGTGTCCCTGTCCCCCCCAAGTGTCAGCGTGTCCCTGTCCCCCCCAAGTGTCAGCGTGTCCCTGTCCCCCCCAAGTGTCAGCGTGTCCCTGTCCCCCCCAAGTGTCAGCGTGTCCCTGTCCCCCCCAAGTGTCAGCGTGTCCCTGTCCCCCCCAAGTGTCAGCGTGTCCCTGTCCCCCCCAAGTGTCAGCGTGTCCCTGTCCCCCCCAAGTGTCAGCGTGTCCCTGTCCCCCCCAAGTGTCAGCGTGTCCCTGTCCCCCCCAAGTGTCAGCGTGTCCCTGTCCCCCCCAAGTGTCAGCGTGTCCCTGTCCCCCCCAAGTGTCAGCGTGTCCCTGTCCCCCCCAAGTGTCAGCGTGTCCCTGTCCCCCCCAAGTGTCAGCGTGTCCCTGTCCCCCCCAAGTGTCAGCGTGTCCCTGTCCCCCCCAAGTGTCAGCGTGTCCCTGTCCCCCCCAAGTGTCAGCGTGTCCCTGTCCCCCCCAAGTGTCAGCGTGTCCCTGTCCCCCCCAAGTGTCAGCGTGTCCCTGTCCCCCCCAAGTGTCAGCGTGTCCCTGTCCCCCCCAAGTGTCAGCGTGTCCCTGTCCCCCCCAAGTGTCAGCGTGTCCCTGTCCCCCCCAAGTGTCAGCGTGTCCCTGTCCCCCCCAAGTGTCAGCGTGTCCCTGTCCCCCCCAAGTGTCAGCGTGTCCCTGTCCCCCCCAAGTGTCAGCGTGTCCCTGTCCCCCCCAAGTGTCAGCGTGTCCCTGTCCCCCCCAAGTGTCAGCGTGTCCCTGTCCCCCCCAAGTGTCAGCGTGTCCCTGTCCCCCCCAAGTGTCAGCGTGTCCCTGTCCCCCCCAAGTGTCAGCGTGTCCCTGTCCCCCCCAAGTGTCAGCGTGTCCCTGTCCCCCCCAAGTGTCAGCGTGTCCCTGTCCCCCCCAAGTGTCAGCGTGTCCCTGTCCCCCCCAAGTGTCAGCGTGTCCCTGTCCCCCCCAAGTGTCAGCGTGTCCCTGTCCCCCCCAAGTGTCAGCGTGTCCCTGTCCCCCCCAAGTGTCAGCGTGTCCCTGTCCCCCCCAAGTGTCAGCGTGTCCCTGTCCCCCCCAAGTGTCAGCGTGTCCCTGTCCCCCCCAAGTGTCAGCGTGTCCCTGTCCCCCCCAAGTGTCAGCGTGTCCCTGTCCCCCCCAAGTGTCAGCGTGTCCCTGTCCCCCCCAAGTGTCAGCGTGTCCCTGTCCCCCCCAAGTGTCAGCGTGTCCCTGTCCCCCCCAAGTGTCAGCGTGTCCCTGTCCTGTCCCCCCCAAGTGTCAGCGTGTCCCTGTCCTGTCCCCCCCAGTCAGTAAGAGGTTCCCTTTAGTATGGTAAAACAAACTGTGATATTGGAGAATTTTATAGGAGATAGATGATAAGCAGCACCGTGGCTCAGTGGTTAGCACTACAGCCTTGCAGCGCTGGTCAACATCTGCAAAAAGTTTGTATGTTCTCTCTGTGTTTGCGTGGGTTTCCTCCGGTTTCATCCCATACTCCAAAAAATTACTGGTAGGTTGATTAGACGGTGAGGCCCATTGGGGACAAGGACTGATTTGGCAAGCACAGTGCGTAATCTGTGTGCGCTATATAAATAAAGAAATTATTAATTATTATAATGATAGAAGATAAATATGAAAGATGATAGAGATTTCTAGATGCAGAACTATAAAGTAGATGATAAATACAGTAGAAGAGAAATAGTAGATTGATTAATAAATAGATAGAGAAAAAGTGAGATATATAAATGGTCAGATTATACAGATTATATGAGATAGATAGCTAGACAGGTAGATATATAGACAGGCGATAGATGATAAGCATCTTCACCCGGGAATTAAACCAACGGGTATTAACCCTTTCACACACGCACAGGCACTTCTGGATATTTTGTTGCGTTATTGACCAGAGCAATTTTTACAATTTTGACGTTTAAAAATAAAATCAAAATTGCAGCAAAAAGAATCAATGTAAACCCAACAAACCACAGATTTTATGAAAGCAGACACTTGCCCCTTTTTCAAAATTGCATTAAAGAGTTTATAGACAGAGGCGCCTTCATGCAATTTTGATTCAAACTGAAACATTTTATAAAAAAATACTTGACTTGAAAAATATTTGACTTTGATGGCAAAAATTTTGTTCCAAACAGAAAATATTTACCATCACATCTCCAAAATGTAATAGATGGACGTGTGTAGAGCTCACAAATGCCTCATATTGATATGTTCACATAAATAAATCCACATAATATCACTAAAACTGTAATAACTAGAAATCTGCTCTTCAGCTAGAAATTTTAAGACAGTCACAACCTGCAAAATATATAAACAATAAAGGCGCCATAAAACTAAAATATGTACAAATCCAGAATACTTGTATAAAGAAAATATACATTCCTTAAACAGTAAGCTGTGTGGAGATCATACAGACCCCACATGTGTATATTCACCAAAATATTCAGCAAAGGGAACGTCACATCCACAGGGGGCACCAAAGTATGTGCAGAAAATTGCACTGAGCGTCACAAATATCTATCATGTATGATCCCTTACACAATGGTGACCCTAATAATAACTATGTATCCATAAACCAATCTAATGAGATAATAAAAGTCACTTATAGATGTGACCATTGTATTAGCCGCACAATAACAGAGCCCTCCGCGTTTCATAAGGATGAGAGTGAGAACGTCATAACATGGGTGTAAGTAATGGAGGATGGTGTGAAATAAAACTTTATTCCAGAACATGTGTGTGTATTTGGTGTTACATATAACTTTATGGACATGTTCTGGTCGCGGTGTAGTTCTATTAGGAAGAGGATTGAATGTTCATCGTATCAGTCAATTTTCGCAACAAAAAAAAAAGATCACAAAATAAAAGGCATTAAGAGAGAAAGTATGTTCTTAGATAGTTCTGCATAGAGAAGGGTTAAAAACATGAATATTAGTTGATATTATCCCTTCTCAAAATGTAGTAACATATAAAGTGACTATTTCCATTATCTGTGAGGTGCAGCAGCTCCTGTGTGCAGCAAATTCTCCCTGTAGCTGTCGGCTAAGAATCTGGAGGGGGGGGGGGACACTTCAGGGGGCTGTATCTCTGGCTCTGTGACACATAGAATCTCACTTCTTTTTTCCCGAGAAAGAAGAGAGTCCCCTCTTTCATATGAATCTATGGATTTGTTTCTAAGTGTTAGGAAAACTTTGATATTAACTGTTAAACTGCTGTTGGGAGTGATTTCTATAAATAAAAATGGCACCAGATATTCTCACTTTAAACCTGAATATCTTTGGATCCCTGGCACCTAGAAACACAATTCAAAATTCATTTGAAAGAAGAGATTCTCCCCACTTTGCCTACCCATAGGCCCTGCATTTAGCCTTTAAGTGTCTCACAGGAATTCAAATAAAATAGGAGGTAAAGTTTAGAAATTACATTTTCTTTTCTATAACGAACCTGTTATAGAAAAAATTTTTACTTACAATTACATTTACAAGAGTAAAAGAGTAAATTTAACCTAAACTTTGCTATATGATTTCTCCTGATTTATAAAATATCCCACATGTAGATGTGAACTGGTTTATGGGCACGTTGGGGGGCACAAAACAGAATCAGGGCCGCTGGGCTTTTAAAGAGCCCCTGAGGTCTCAGAACAGTAGAACCTCCTGACAAATAACACCCCTCAAGGAATATATGAAGGGGTATAGTCAACAGTCTGACCCTACAGGTGTTTCACAATATTTATTAACATAGGACCGTGGAACATTTACAATTTTTTTCAGGGAAATCTTATTTTTGCTCCAAATTTTAATTTTTTAAAAGCCGTTAAAGGTAGAAAAACACCACAAATTATAGTTTATAGTTTCATAGTTTATACGGTTGAAAAAAGACACTTGTCCTTCACATCCATTATGTCATACAATTTCTTCTGAATATGGCAATACCCCACATGTGGTGGTAATGGCAGGAGTTGGAAAGAGAACAACGCTTTGGGGATTTTGAAAAGTAGATTTTGATGAAATCATCAGCATGCGCCTTGTTATATTTGAATAGCTCCTGGTGTACTGTAACAGTGATAAACCCCCAAAAGTTACCCGATTTTAGAAACTACACCATCAAGGAATATATCAAGGGGAAAAGTAGACATTTTGACTGTAATCATTCGCATAGCTCCTGACATTCAATTTTTACAAGGGGTTAAAGGTCAAATAAGACCCCAAATTCTGTTACACAATCTCCCCTGAGTATGGAAATTTGTTGGGGTGCCCAATATAAATTCCCAGGCAGAACCCAAGCACTAACGCCCCTACGAGTCTGAGGAGGTCCTGGCACTAAATAACTAATGCAACGAATTAACGACGCACTGACTCTAAAGAACTAACTAACGCAATGATTTGATGATAAAGCACTAACAACTAAGCTACCTAAAATCATTTTTTTTAAAACTGTCCCTCATGAATGGGAGGTCATGGGGTCAGGTGTTAGGGACACAGGGGTTTATGAGGCACTTTCGGATATGAGTGGCAGACAGTACAGTAACAGACTCCGATTTCTCTCATCCAGAGAGATCAGAGCCTTTCAGCACAGGTAGAATGCCCACCTGTGACTAGTTGGTCGGAACTATCCCACCGATCACAGTGATAGCCAACGATGGTCTTCAGATATTGGTCCATCACTGGTCACATGGGGCATGGGTTCACTGATCTCCAAGGCCCGGTCACTGTCTATGCAGATACAATCCTAGGCGTCAGTAAATTGCTTGTCACAACAATTGACCAATAGCAGAGGTCCATTGCCGATGGATTGGGAGCATTAATTGTCCGTGTCAGCCAATCTCCCCATTCCCGGACACAGTCTGTACAGACAGCAAGACCGGGAACCTGCATTCCCTGCTTTGATACTGTGACCAGCGGTTCTGTATAGAACCGGCTGTCACAGCAATCGTGGACGACAGACCTACAGCAGTGGTCCATTGTCAGTGAGCGGGGAGTATCAGCTATCTGTCCCAGCTGACCTCTGACCAGCAGCAGCAGTAATACAGTCCTGTTCACACTATGGAGAGAAGAGGTGTAAGGAAAACGAGAGTCAGACTGCATTGACGTCACAGCTTGGTCATTATATCTCATAGACATAATAATGGTGCATAGGTTAAAATCAACCTATAACTTGTCCTTACTTTAATTCTTCTATTCCGCAGTCTGGACTGGACAGAGCTTCCATCAAGTCACTGAGGTGAGGACCAAACAGATGGTTATCATGGAGGATAAGTTTCTTCAGGGAGGGGTTATTCCTTATTCCACTTGCCAATTGGATGCAGGACGTGTTATCCAGGTTGTTATCAGCCAAACTGTAAGGAAAAGATGGAATTGGGGTGGTACATCAGCAGACAGTGTCATATAATACAATATATTTAAGTATAGTGGCCTAACAGGCTCAGCACCCCCTACTCAGGATCAAAATTCAATGGCTCATGTTTGCACTTACCTGGAAATTTAACTCATGTCTAAAATTATGCTAACATATGTAGATCTAATTCACTAAATTATTTTCTTAAACTAGTACTCAACCAGAAAATTAAATAACTGACGGAATAAAATTCATGTGAAATTGCACAGGCTACTGGGGTCAAATGTCACCAATTAAGAAAGTTTGGTTTACTACGATCCCTTATAGTGAATCACCACTTAATGTCAAACCTTTAAAATAAAACCAACTTTGTCCCCTAGCCATTCCCAACAAACAGTAGCGTGATTTCCCGGTGTGACACTGAATATGGTAGATCAGGTCAACTCATAGACATAACAATAAAGTGGAGCATAAAACAGAATAAAATGTATATATAACTTGTCACATATAGTGAAAAAGTAAAGGTTTGGAGCACTCATAGAAAACCACACTGGTACTGTGCAATAAAAGCTTGTCTTTTATTTTAGCTGGGGTGCATAAAAAAGAGGAGAAAAACACTACATCGATTTGTTTCGACGCTACCGCGTCTTAGTCATGATCTCACTGTAATGTCTCCCTCTGTACATCTTATACTCACTGTAATGTCCCCTCCTGTACACATCTCTTATACTCACTGTAATGTCTCCTCTTGTACATCTCTTATATACACAGTAATGTCTCCTCCTGTACACATCTCTTATACTCACTGTAATGTCTCCTCTTGTACATCTCTTATATACACAGTAATGTCTCCTCCTGTACACATCTCTTATACTCACTGTAATGCCTCCTCTTGTACATCTCTTATACTCACTGTAATGTCTCATCCTGTACACATCTCTTATACTCACTGTAATGTCTCCTCCTGTACATCTCTTATACTTACTGTAATGTCTCCTCCTGTACATCTCTTATACTCACTGTAATGTCACCTCCTGTACACATCTCTTATACTCACTTTAATGTATCCTCCTGTACACATCTCTTATACTCACTGTAATGTCTCCTCCTGTACACATCTCTTATACTCACTGTAATGTCTCCTCCTGTACACATCTCTTATACTCACAGTAATGTCTCCTCCTGTCCATATCTCTTATACTCACTTTAATATTTCCTCCTGTACACATCTCTTATACTCACTGTAATGTCTCCTCCTATACACATCTTGTATACTCACTGTAATTCCTCTATCCTACAACCTGGACTGGACAGAGCTTCCATCAGGTCACTGAGGTGAGGACCAGACAGACGGTTTTTATATAGGTCAAGTTTCTTCAGGGAAGGGTTATTTCTTATTCCAGATGCCAACTGGGTACAGGACTTGTTTGGGAGATCATTATCATCCAAACTGTAACAAAAAGGAAGATGCATAATTAGTTAGTTACTAAAGATAAAAAAGATCTAAAGCCCAAGCCTCTAGTAGTATGTACTAAATAGCATAGCTCCATAGTTACAGAAAAATCATTGCCATAAAGAAACTAGTTTTCTACTTGGAGACAGTGCTAGTATCAAGTTCACACCATAGGGGCACATTTACTAAGAACGGTGCAGTGTTTACTATGTGTGTACTATGAGCACCGGAACATCCCCTTCAGTGCAGAAATTTGTGTTACGTCAGGTATAGTGCAGCCATGACACAAAACGGTTGCGTGCGACACAAATGTGGTGCAGACACTTCTTAAATACCTGTGCAAGCAGTTTGCACCTAAAAGAATGTGCAAAGTCCAACAAACTGCCGCAAAGCCCTTAGTAAATGTGCCCCATTGTGCCAGAACCAAGCTTACAACATATATTCAGTAGCAGAACTAAGCGTACTACCTAGAAAATGTACTGGGATCCAGCTAACTATATAGTGACAGTACTATTACAAAGAGTAAGCAACATATAGTAAATTATCCCAATTGACTTAAAACATTATGGGGCACATCTACAGTGCAGTGTGCACTATGTGCAGTTATCTGTGTAGTGTGCATGGGGCACCAGATTCAGGATGTTTGCTGCAGGTGGGATTACTGGTAAAATTGATTATGTATACTATAAAAGATATCTGGGATACATCCTCTGTTCTTACCTTGATCACCTTGAAACCAGTACCAACTCCCTCGACACAGCTTCTATAGGTATTTACAACTGCATCATGCCCTGCAAGCCCAATTTCCCCGTAATGTAGTAACCCTGTCAGACAGCCCACTAATAGGAGTTATTCGCTCCCAAGGTCCAGGTGGCTTGATCTCCACAATTTATTCTTCTAAACTGCGCCAAGTCATAATCTGACCCACAGGGAGCACTGTATGAGTGGAAAACACTAATCCTTGGGCGAGGAGGAACACGCAGAGCTTTTGGAGTCACACAAATATGTATCCCCTGCAATTAACAGCAAGCTCCCTCAATTAAATATTATCCATCAATGCTACTTAACCCCTACTAAGATGGGCCACCTGCACCTATACGACACCTTGGCATGTAATAGTTGGGGCAGCAAGGCGTATATATCCCCAAGTTCACGCAAATGCCACTTGAATCTTTGTGTACCACTATAAACCGGAGATCATTTTATGTATTGCTTGCCTTGACAATGTATGTCATGTATGGAACTCTACATGTTTTCAATAAACCAGTAAAAATAAAAAAAAGATTCTATATGCAACGTGAATTGCAAAAGTGTAAGTATCCCTTGAAATTTTATCGATATTTTACTTGATAGAGCAGCATAAAGTGTCAATTATTAGTGAGCTATAAATTGTGTTTTTAACAATTTTTGCAAATTAAAAAACTGAAAAGTGTGGTGTGTAATCAGCCCCGGAAACTGCACTGACTGCTACAAGTCTGCTGGGTGGATGTGTGTACCAGCTTTGCACATCTAGACCTGTGATACTTAGTTCACTCTTTTTTGCAGCGTGGATCTAGCTCAGTCACATTGGTTGGAGAACATTTGTCAAGTCTTAGATTGTCGATGGGATTTAGGGTTGGACTGTGATTGGACGTTGCATCCACATGAATAGGAATAATGTTTATGCATTGCTTTTAAAACTATATTTCTTCCAGGAGCGTAACGATTGTGGTCGCAGGGGGTGCGACAGGGCCTGTGGATGGAGGCGGCACGGAAAAGACACATATACAACTGATTACGAGAGCGCATAGATTTGTGCACTTTGCCTGCTCTATGATGTCATCACACTGCTCTGCCACCACCTAATACAGTGTGCGTGGGCAAAGCCCATGGATGTGTCTCTGCTTGGGCTGCTGTATTGCCGAGGGAGAAGTGGAAGTAGCAGGGTTAAACAGATTGAGAAGGTGAGTGCTGAGCTTAATTTTTTTTTTAATATGACCCGGGCCCCTGTTGCTGGACATTTTATTACTGAGGTGATGCTGCTGGATATTTTATTAACCCGTTACTGACGTACGCTGTAACAATATGGCGCGTGTCGGAAGCGGGAGGATAAAGAGGGCTGACGGACTGAGCTCTCTCTATACCAGGTGGGTGTTTGCTGCATTTTGCAGCAAACACCTACCAGTAACACCTGCGGTTGGTGCTGGTATGTAAATGCCTCCGGCAAAACTTTTTTGCCATTTGTCTTAAAAAATGTAATAAAAAGTGATCAAAATGTTGTACAGTCCCCAAAATAGTAGCAGCTCAACCTGCAAAAAATGAGACTATACGCATATCTGTACACTGTAGTATAAAAAAGTAATTAGCACCAGAAGATGGCAAATTTTGAAATATTTATTATAGGTTTTCATTTTTTTAAATCTATTAAAACATAGTAAATTTGGTATCCCCGTGATCGCACCAACCCAAGGAATAAAGTGGAGGTGTCAATAGGAGCAAAAAATTAAAGGCATAAATACAGAGCCTACAAGAAAGTGGCGCAAATTTGTTTTTTTGCCCATTTCACCACATTTGGAATTTTTTTTCCAGTTTCCAAGTACACGGCATGGAAAATTAGATACAATCACTGGAAAGTGCAATTGGTTACACAGAAAACAAGCCCACAAAGCTCTGTACATGCAAAAAAAAGAATTTATAGATTTTTGAAGGTGGGGAGCAAAAAATGGAAACACAAAAACGAAAAAAAGAGCCAAGTTGTTAAGGGGTGAATAAAAGCAGGTTGCTGGACATTTTATTAATAAGGGGAGGCTTCTGGACATTTAATGAAAAGAGAGTTAATGCATATGGGGCCCAATATAAATTTTATACTGGGGCCCACTGGAGCCTTGCTATGCCACAGACTCTAATAGAAAGGGCAGATACTTGCAAAATACAACTAATAATTGTCCTGTTCTCCCACCTGAGCTTGGCTCATTCATTAATTACTCCTCTACCATTTCTTGGTAGAATAAGTAAGCAATTATGCCCTACTCCTTACATTTGCCACAGCTTTATCCCTGGTCTGTTCCTTGGTTTTCGTGATGCTGTTTGTTCACTTATGTCCTTTAACAAACATCTGAAGCCTCCACAAAACTGAAATTTTACATGTCTCCTCCAGTACATGTCTCTTATACACAGTAATATCTACTCCTGTATATGTCTCTTATACACACAGTAACGTCCCCTCCTGTACATGTCTCTTATACTCACTGTAATATCTCCTCCTGTATATGTCTCTTATACTCACTGTAATTCCTCTATCCTGCATCCTGGACTGGACAGCGCCTCCATCAGGTCACTGAGTTGAGGACCATATAGACGGTTATTATGTAGAACAAGTTTCTTCAGGGAAGGGTTATTCCTTATTACAGTTGCCAGATGGATGCAGGATGCTTTTGATAAATTGTTATTAGCCAACCTGTAAGAGTAAGAGGTTGAGATAGAGTGCAATGTATCAGCAAAGTATCACAAATTCTAGAAATTATCTTTAGTCAGAACCCCTTTAGTCAGAGGGGTATATATGATATATGTGGGGGTACAGTGTGGTCAGTTGTGTGAGGGGTATATATGATATATGTGGGGGGCACAGTGTGGTTAGTAGTGGTGTGAGTGGTATATATAATATATTGGGGGCACAGTGTGGTCAGTTGTAGTGTGAGGAGTATATATGATATGTGGGGGGACAGTGTGTTCAATTTTGGTGTGAGGGGTATACAAGTGATATATGCGGGGGAAACAGTGTGGTCAGTTTTGATGTTAGTGATATATATGATATATGGAAAGAAGCACAATGTGGTAAGTTTTGTTTGCAAAGTGGAAAGCTACGACTTCCCATTCTGCTCCCTCCTGCTGTACCATGTATACACTCAGTGGAGGCAATAAAAGCCTTTAGGAGGCGGATGCAATGTAGTCCCAGCTGCTGAGCTGGCAATTCATCCCACTACATCTGTGCCATACATTGTAAGGACAGATCGGAATCCGGCCAAAATGTTCTTTTAAAGTATAGCATAAATGTGATGTGAACCCAGCCTAAGAAGGTTATCTCATAGATATAATGATGCAGAACATAAAATAGAATACAATCCATGTATAACTTGTCTTCAAATCTCTTATACTCACTGTAATGTCTCCTCCTGTTCACATCTCTAATACTCACTGTAATGTCTCCTCCTGTACACATCTCTTATACTCACTGTAATGTCTCCTCCTGTACACATCTCTTATACTCACTGTAATGTCTCCTCCTGTACACATGTCTTTTACTCACTGTAATGTCTCCTACTGTTCATCTCTTCTACTCACTGTAATGTCTCCTACTGTACATCTCTTATACTCACTGTAATGTCTCCTCCTGTACACATCTCTTATACTCATTGTAATGTCTCTTCCTGTATACTTCTCTTATACTCACTGTAATGTCTTCTCCTGTACACATCTCTTATACTCACTGTAATGTCTCCCCCGTTACACATCTTATACTCACTGTAATTCCTCTATACTGCAGTCAGGACTGGACAGAGCTTCGATCAGGACACTGAAATGAGGACCAGACAGATGGTTCTTAGACAGGTCCAGTCTCTTAAGGGAGGGGTTATTCCTTATTATTGAGGCCAGCTGCATACAAGATCTGTCTGGTAGATTATTATCAGCCAAACTGTAAGATTAAGAGGTTGAGATTAAGTAAGAGTAATAGTGCATTCAGTCTGCAAGGTGCTCAGATTTGCCTTTTTTTTGTGACCTTTTAGGTGTGTGTATGGAACAAAGCAAGCAATAGTTGTATTTGTACCTAAAAAAAAGTCTCTAGGTTGCTCAAAAAAGTTGCAAATCAAAGAAAAGATAGCAACAGACACACACACCCACAACTTCTTTAGACCCTGGATCAGTCGCAAAAATGCAGCTAAAAAGTCCCCAGAAAACCAAAAAAGTCAAAATAAAGACACATTTCCCCCATTTGCAAGATTCCCAAGAACTTGTGTTGGAGAATGAGGTTGTAGATGAAGGACCATCACAAGAAATGAACTCTGCAAATTGATATATTCTTAACCCCTGGAATAATTGTCTCACCAAAACCTACATCTAAGGTCTCATACATAAGAAAATCGTTTGGGGAAGCGTGCTACAATTTGTTTTCAGCAGTAAGCATACAATGCCCATGTATTTCTATATGCTCATGCACATGGTTGTGGATTCCAGTAGTGGATTAGAATATAGGCCATTTGGGCAGTAGCCCGGGGCCCAAGGCTTCCCATGGCCACTCAAACCACCCACCAAATTTTATACCAAAAAGGACCTTCACCAATGAAATCCTCGTACATCTGTTCTCGATATCAATACACATGTACCCAAGAGCCACTTCAGGACGTTTGAAGGGCCTCCAAAAGGTGCTGAAAACAACAGATTGAAGCAGATATGCTCCATTCCCCAAGAAGCCGATTCTAGTACCAAATGTAGGAAGTGATTCCAGACTTTTAGGGGCTATAATTTTCATACAGCCAAGGGCAGTCTTATTCCGCCCTATTAGATTCCACTGCCCCCGTGCACGAGCTTTCTATTTTTCTATTGTCATCAGTGTGCAGGCAACAGATGCCGTTGACAGACCGGCCACAAACAAGGGCCCACAGGACTGTTGTTCGAGGCCCATAAACATTGCACGTTTGTGTGCATGTGGTCTTAGTAACAGAAATCTTAACGCATCTATAACATAATAACATCTCTATTAATAGGCATTGCATGATAAGTTTATTGTATTCAGATGTTTGTCAAAGCCTTGATATTACAGAATTAAGAAAATGTATAATTTTTAATGAGTATTTTACCTCAAGGTCTGGATGTTGTATAATGCTGGTGCAAGTCTTTCTAACCCTTCAGTGTCTATGGAACATCTTGATAGTTCAAGCTCTTCTACTTTTGTGCAACTTTCCAAGATGAATGCTAACACTGTGCAGTCTAGTGCCGACATATTAACTCCAGAAAAGTCAAATGTTCTGTGTGATTTAAGTGATTCCAGCACTAAAAACTTGTTCCGGGATTCAAACAGATAGAAGAACGTCCTGAGAAGATGGCGCTTGTCTTTTATCTTTTGCTCTTCAGAAATGAAGTTATTCAGCCACATGATGACGTCTCTGGAGGCCTGAGCTGCTCGTGTGTCCAGGTATCCGGTTAGTAGTGACCTGGTGGTGGCATCTGATAGACCACACAGGAAGCGGAGGAACATCTCACCTCGTCCATCAGGATAGGATTTAGATTTATTTAGTGATTCCTGCAACTTCTCAGGAGAATAATCGGCATAATGCACAAAGGCAGAGAAGAATTCCTGAACAGTAATATGCAAGAAGGAATAGGACACAGGTTCCTCCGATTCCATCAGAAAACTTGATAAGAGCTTTGACTTATTGTCCACATGGAAAGACTCCAGATCCCGATCATCAAATATAATCCTGTGATTCATGACCCCATGTTCTGCCATCCATCCGATGGACTGCAGGAGCTTCTGGGCGCCACTTTTCTCCAGGCTGTGATTGGACAGGATGTTGGCGACAAATATGGCAAAGAGCTGGGTCACGGTTCTGGGTAATAATGAGACTTGCTGGTCACTACTTGTGGTCTGGAAGCTCCTGGATAATACTGTACAGATGATCCAGCAGTAGGACGGGAGGTAACAGAACGTGTACAATGTGTCATTCTGCCTCACATAGGTAAAAGCCTTTTCTGCCAGTTCAGGGTCATGGAAGAAATTCTCAAAGTAAATCTTTCTTTCTTCTGTAAAAAATCCAGTGATTTCTACCATTCGCTGGAAAACATTACAATCCATTGATGCCAGTCTGGTCGGGCGACTGGTCATCAGAACAGAACAACCTGTAAGAAGAGACTTTCTCACCAAACTGACCACAATGTGACCACAATGTTCCGGCTGTTTAGGGTCGGAGCACAAGTGACGTGATGTGAAATCCATTGTATGATTGCTTTCATCTAAACTATCAAATATAAAGAGAAGTTTCTCTGGATCCTGGAAGATGTTCCCGAGCTGCTGCCACAGATATGGGTAATGATGAAGGATCAGGGTCTCCAGACTAACCTTATCCCATTGGTTCAGTTCTCGGAATTTGAAGAAAAAGACAAAAGAGAATCTTTGATAGAGATCCCCCTTCACCCAGTCATAGACAATCTTCTGCATCAGCGTGGTCTTTCCTACACCGGGCACTCCGACCACCATCACCATACGTGGTACCAGTCTGGACCGATGGCACCAGCGGAACATCTTGTTGGGGGAAATATGTTGTAATTCATTAAGCTTTTCTTTTAAAAATTTCTCATGTTTTGCCCCGGTCTCTATGAGCTCATTCTCAGAGCGTTCCCTAAAGTGATCAGTGGAGACAATGATGAGGTTCACATAACGTGTGCAGAAGGGAAAACTCTCCCCCTCCATGTTAGATGTTGGAGGCTTGTATTCGGTAAGATTTTCATATTTTTCATATAAATGTTTCTTGTGATAGTTCTGTATCTCTACAAGCAAAAAAACAGAAAATAAAGGTGAATGTAAGAGGAAATAAAGCACAATGGTGGTTATTGTCATGCACTGGAGCATAGCCCCCTCCCCCCCCCCCTGCAGCACAGCCACCTCCGGAGGTGGCTGGCAGGATTTTACTTCTTCACCAGGTCCTACCACATGTGAAAAGTCGATGGCTTAAGTGAGTTTGGAGGTGGCAGAAAGGGGAAAATAAACACAAGTACTACCGATTCGCTAGCATATGCAATTATTTCAGGGCTTCTACGTCACTTTTGTAGCATAGATTAAAGACAGATTCTTTGGCACACACTTGAAGATTTGCTTGAATTTTCCTCTTTATTTTGCAGTGAAAAGATTTTTTCACAACATATTAGCCTTCACCTTTATATGACTTTACATGACAAACTAAGAAAGTAGATCAAAAAGTAGCACACGACGTTTCGGTCATCACGACCCTTGTCAAGTATGATCTATTTAGAGTGAAGAATATGTGGCGCTTAGGTGAGGCACCTCACGTAAGCGCCACATAATCTGTCTTTAATTATCACAATTGGACTGAGAACCCTATTCTTTGAGCACCACATCATTATTGAGAGTGCGGTACCTTCGCTATATACATTTTGTAGCATAGATGTCCTAAAAAATACCAACAATGGGCCAGATATAATTGTGTTGGTGCCAGTTTTTTGTCTTTCTTAGCACTATAAAGTGTCAGGCTTGCGGGATGTGGATCCGCTGGACCACTGCAGATGATGACTCAAGCCACTACCTGGGACCGGAGTCTAAGTGGTACCCGGTTTTCACCAGAGCCCGCCGCAAAGCGGGTTAGACAAGCTGCGGCGTGGTACCACCAGGTCGTTCCTCAGGCGTGACTTGTCTGCAGTGGCGGCCAAGGTTGAAGTACAGAAACAGCAGTCAAGCTCGGGGTCACAGTCCAGGCACAGGGTCAGGGCAGGCAGCAGAGATGCAACGTCAGAATCCAAACCGAGGTCAGCAACAGGAGGTCCAAGCAGAAGGGTACGGGAACACAGAACTACGACAGCAACACGGAGAGACACTGGAACACGGGAACACGGAGGTAGTCAGGCAACGCAGGAACACAGAGGGAGTCAGGCACGCAGGAGACACTAGAACGCAGGAAACACTGGAACGCAGGCAAATCGCAACAGAGCTTTCTCTAAGGCTGTGGGGCACAAAGATCCGGCAGGGCTTGCAGGAAGAGGCAGGCTTAAATAGATTTGGGCAATGTGGCCAGCGCCAATTAATGGCGCGCTGGCCCTTTAAATTTCCTAGAAGTGTCGCGCACGCCCTGAGACGCGGGACCGCGCGCACACGGAGCGAGGCCGGGACTCGGGAGCGGGGGAAGGTGAGAAGCGCTGGCGCGGCGCCTGCGGGGAGCGAGAGGCACGGGTGAGCCCGCGACCCGCGATGTGGGTTGCGGGTCCACCCGTGACAGTACCCCCCCCCTTCGGCCTCCCTCTCTTCTTGGGTTGAAGAAATCTCTGCAGAAGATCACGGTCCAGAATATTGTCCTCCGGCTCCCAAGACCTCTCTTCTGGACCGAACCCCTTCCAGTCGACTAAGAAGAACCGCTTCCCCCTTACTGTCTTCATATCGAGGATGTCTTTTACCTCATAGGTGTCGGTGGAGTCAGCCACAGGGGTAGGAGGAGGTACTTGCCGGGAGAAGCGGTTCAAGATGACAGGTTTGAGCAGGGAGACATGGAAGGAGTTCGGGATGCGCATGGTGGGAGGAAGGCGCAACTTGTAAGATACAGGATTGATACGGGTCAGGACCTCGAACGGACCCAAGAAACGAGGACCGAGCTTGTAACCAGGTATCTTCAGCCGAACGTACCTGGAAGATAACCAGACCTTGTCCCCAGGAGAGAAGACGGGAGGAGGTCTGCGTTTCTTGTCGGCCTGGATTTTAGTGCGAGCAGACGCCCGAAGTAGAGACAGACGAGTCTGTCTCCATACGGAGCTGAGGTCCTGCACCAATTCTTCTACCGCTGGAACATCCGAAGGAACTGAGAGAGGGAGTGGAGGGCGTGGAATTCTTCCATAGACAACAAAGAATGGAGCAGCACCAGCAGACTCAGAATCCAGAGAGTTGTAGGAGAACTCTGCCCAAAATTACGCAGATAGCAGCCCAAACTCTGGTTGACTCTCTCCACTTGACCATTGGATTGAGGGTGGTAGGCTGAAGAAAAGTCCAACTTCACCTGCAATTGGCCGCAGAGTGAGCGCCAGAAGCTGGAGACAAATTGAACTCCACGATCAGAGACAATGGGGCACATTTACTTACCCGGCCCATTCGCGATCCAGCGGCGCGTTCTCTGCACAGGATTCGGGTCCGGCTGGGATTTAAGATGGTAGTTCCTCCGCCGTCCACCAGGTGGCGCTGCAGCGCTGAAAATAATCTTAACGCCCCGGAATGCACCATCCCATAGAAGGTGAAGGTGAGCGCTCCCCAAGCGACACATTTTCGGTTTTTAAATGCAGCGGTTTTTCCGAATACGTCGGGTTTTCGTTCGGCCACGCCCCCCCGATTTCTGTCGCGCGCATGCCGGCCCCGATGCGCCACAATCCGATCGCGTGCGCCAAAAACCCGGGGCAATTCATGTACAAGCGGCGCAAATCGGAAATATTCGGGTAACACGTCGGGAAAACGCAAATCGGGCCCTTAGTAAATGACCCCCAATGTGCAGAGGAAGCCCATGTAGCCGGAATATATGTTGGAAGAAGAGACTGGCAAGACGTGGAGCAGACGGCAGACCTGGAAGAGGAACGAAATGAGACATCTCCGAAAACCGGTCTGTTACCACCCAGATGACAGTATTGCCCGAAGAAGATGGAAGATCCGTGACAAAGTCCATAGCCACGTGAGACCACGGGCGACTGGGTATCGGCAACGGAAGCAAGAGACCAGCCGGTTTTAGACGAGAAGGCTTATTTCGAGCACAGGAGGTGCAGGATCCCACAAAGTCCCGAACATCTTTGACCAAGTCAGGCCACCAGTAGTAGCGGGAGATGAGGGCCACGGAGCGTTGCACCCCAGGGTGCCCAGCCAGGCGGGAAGAATGTCCCCAAAACAAAATCCTCTTCCGCAGAGCAGGTCGGACATACGTCTTGCCAGGGGGAAGCTGCCGAAGATCCACAGGAGCGGCTGCAACCAACTGTTCCGGAGAGATGATATACTGAGGAACCGGCTCTTCTCCAACAACATCTGAGGCACGGGACAGGGCATCTGCTTTGATATTCTTCTCTGCTGGCCGGAAGTGGATCATCAGATTGAAGCGGGAGAAGAATAGAGACCAACGGGCTTGTCTAGGATTAAGACGTTGGGCAGTCTGGAGGTACGAAAGGTTCTTATGATCCGTATAAACACAGACTGGATAGCGAGCACCCTCCAAAAGATAACGCCATTCTTCCAGGGCAAGTTTGATTGCCAAAAGTTCCTTGTCACCAATAGAGTAGTTCTTCTCTGCAGGAGAAAAAGTTTTAGAAAAGAAACCGCACGTAAGGGTTCGGCCCCTGGGTCCTTTCTGGGTAAGGACAGCCCCTGCACCGACAGAAAATGCATCCACCTCCAAGATAAAAGGCTTCTCAGTATCAGGTCTAGAAAGGATCGGAGCTTTAGCAAAGGCGGACTTTAACTTTGCAAAGGCCTCTTCAGCCGCTGGAGGCCAAAGGCGTGGATTAGCGCCCTTCCTGGTGAGTGCCACGATGGGGGCAACAAGAGTAGAGAAATGAGGAATGAACTGACGATAGTAGTTTGCGAAGCCCAGGAATCTCTGAATGGCGCGAAGACCCTCTGGACGAGGCCACTGAAGAACGGCAGACAGCTTGGTAGGATCCATCTGGAGACCCCTGTCGGAAATGATGTAACCAAGAAAAGGTAGACTCCGTTGATGGAAGAGACATTTCTCGAGCTTAGCGTAGAGACAATTGGATCGAAGGCGGCCTAGGACTTGCTGTACGTGAGATTGATGAGTCTTGAGATCTGGAGAGAACACCAAGATGTCATCCAGGTAGACCACTACACACGTATACAGAAGGTCCCTGAAGATGTCATTGACAAACTCTTGGAAGACAGCTGGAGCATTGCATAATCCAAAAGGCATCACAAGGTATTCGAAGTGGCCATCTCGGGTGTTAAATGCTGTCTTCCATTCGTCGCCCTTGCGGATACGAATAAAGTTGTAGGCCCCGCGAAGATCCAACTTAGAGAAAATCTTGGAACCGCGCAGGCGATCAAACAGTTCAGTGATGAGTGGCAGAGGGTAGCGGTTTTTAACCGTGATCTTATTAAGTCCACGATAATCAATACAAGGACGCAAGGAGCTGTCCTTCTTAGTAACAAAGAAGAATCCTGCACCCGCAGGAGAGGAGGACTTCCGTATGAAACCTCTTTGCAAGTTCTCCTGGATATACTCTGACATAGCTGTGGTTTCAGGAACGGAAAGTGGATACACTCGACCTCTGGGAGGAGAAGTGCCCGGCAGTAACTCAATAGGGCAATCGTAGGGTCGATGCGGTGGCAAAGTCTCAGGCTGCTTTTTAGAGAAGACGTCAGAGAAATCCTGGTAACACGTGCGTAAACCCTCCAAAGGCTTCTTAGACAGAGAGGAGGACAATACAGGTACAGGCAGGGAAGCTCCCATACAGCGGGACCGGCACTCAGGACCCCAATGAAGTATCTCCCCAGTCATCCAATTGAGAACTGGAGCATGGAGCTGCAGCCACGGAAGACCCAACAGGATAGAGGATGTGGAGCGAGGTAGCACGTAAAAGGACAGTCTCTCTTTGTGTAACACTCCGACTTGCAAGGACAGAGGCTTGGTGCGGTACAAGACCGGGTCAGAGAGGATCTGGCCACTTACGGATGAGATGACCAACGGCTTCTCAAGGCGAACCACTGGGATGTGATGCCGGGAGACCAGAGCGCCATCCACGAAATTCCCTGCAGAGCCGGAGTCCAGGAATGCAGGGACTTGGATCTGGGGACTGGCGCCAACGCTGAGAAGCACCGGAATCAACAGACGTGGAGAAGCTTGACAGACACCTAGGGACGCTTCTCCCAAGAACCCTAGGTGCTGGCGTTTCCCGGACGCTGAGGACGGATTGGACAGGACCCGATGAAGTGCTCCGGACTAGCACAATAAAGACAAAGGTTACCCTGGCGCCTTCTGATGCGTTCCTGGGAGGAGAGTCTAGCTCTGTCCACCTCCATAGGCTCCTCTGCGGATGGTAAGACCTGAGGCTGGAGTGGTCTTTGGAAGACCGGGGCCAGGCGGGGAAGGCGTCGTGGACGGACTTGAGGTTGCTCGAAGCGTGATTCCTCCGCACGCTCTCTAAATCGCACGTCTATCCGAGTGGCCAAGGTGATGAGACCACTCAGAGTGGACGGAAGATCACGAGCAGCCAGAGCGTCTTTCACATGAGAGGCGAGACCCTTCTTAAAAGCGGCTGACAAGGCGGCGTCATTCCAGGCAAGTTCAGACGCCAAAGTACGGAACTGGACCGCATACTCTCCCACGGAGGAATTCCCCTGGCGCAAGTTCAATAAGGCAGACTCGGCGGAGGAGGCCCGAGCTGGTTCCTCAAACACGGCCCTAAATTCGGACACAAAGGCTGAGAGTCGCTTCTGTCCCACAGGGGTGTAGCCCAGGCCAGGGCTTTCCCGGAGAGAAGGCTGATTAAAAACGCCACCTTAGATCGTTCCGAAAAAAACTGGGTCGGCATAAGTTCAATATGCAGGGAACACCGAGTTAAAAAACTTCTGCACATCTTAGGATCTCCATCATATTTACTGGGCATGGACAAGAGCATCCTGGGTTCAACAGCAGGGAGAGGAGTCGTAGAAGTCGCTTGAGCAGCTTCCTGAACCTGTTGCGGTTGTTGGTTGGCCAATAGTTGCTGCAACATGGCAGTGACCTGCTCCAGCTGATCACGCTGCGCAGCAATCTGCCGGGATTGGTGGATCACAATAGTAGCGAGGTCAGGCTTGCTAGGAGACGGAACCTCGGCGGGATCCATGGCCGGATCTTACTGTCAGGCTTGCGGGATGTGGATCCGCTGGACCACTGCAGACGATGACTCAAGCCACTACCTGGGACCGGAGTCTAAGTGGTACCCGGTTTTCACCAGAGCCCGCCGCAAAGCGGGTTAGACAAGCTGCGGCGTGGTACCACCAGGTCGTTCCTCAGGCGTGACTTGTCTGCAGTGGCGGCCAAGGTTGAAGTACAGAAACAGCAGTCAAGCTCGGGGTCACAGTCCAGGCACAGGGTCAGGGCAGGCGGCAGAGATGCAACGTCAGAATCCAAACCGAGGTCAGCAACAGGAGGTCCAAGCAGAAGGGTACGGGAACACAGAACTACGACAGCAACACGGAGAGACACTGGAACACGGGAACACGGAGGTAGTCAGGCAACGCAGGAACACAGAGGGAGTCAGGCACGCAGGAGACACTAGAACGCAGGAAACACTGGAACGCAGGCAAATCGCAACAGAGCTTTCTCTAAGGCTGTGGGGCACAAAGATCCGGCAGGGCTTGCAGGAAGAGGCAGGCTTAAATAGATTTGGGCAATGTGGCCAGCGCCAATTAATGGCGCGCTGGCCCTTTAAATTTCCTAGAAGTGTCGCGCGCGCGCCCTGAGACGCGGGACCGCGCGCACACGGAGCGAGGCCGGGACTCGGGAGCGGGGGAAGGTGAGAAGCTCTGGCGCGGCGCCTGCGGGGAGCGAGAGGCACGGGTGAGCCCGCGACCCGCGATGTGGGTCGCGGATCCACCCGTGACATAAAGAACATGTATTTACGGTATAAAGGAGGAAGGTGATATCTTTTTACGAATTTTGGTAATTTTAGGCCCATGACTTGGGGACATAAAATTTACTGCTATGCTCTCCCACCCCCATATAACCTTCCCCAAAAAGGACGTACCAAGAACGTGGGTGGAAAGGCCACAGCGGCCTGCGTTTATTCCATAACAGAAATAACATTAAGAACATAAAACAATATCTTAAAGTGAAAATCACAATACATTTTATTCAATTTTACATTCAGCCTAGAAGGGATTCTAGAGGCTCAAGCCTCACTTGCCCCCAGATATTACTGCGCCTGATCGGGAAACCAGATTTGTAGACTTCAACACTTCCTTGGATTGTTGCCTCCAGGAATCCACATAGCTCTTTGTAAAGAACCAATTTGGGGACTGGACACCCCCATTATGCCAATTCACCCCTGTTAACTCCTACTTTGCCCCCAAGAACCCCCTCCTAACCCCGGCGCTGTGACAATCATCGGTAATCCTCCCCCGGTCCATCACAATTAGGGCGGGCAGGCAAATTGCTCTTCTCTCCCTAAACTCCTGTTACAGACTGACTACTCAAGCCACCCTACTCAAAATGGGTTTGGGTTCAAATGTTAACTAGGCTCTATAATATATAGAGTCTATATCATAACCCTGGGGCACAGGTAAGTCAATGGAATACTCTCCAGCACCTATGCCATCCGCAGTGCGATTCGGCAAGGGTGCACCCAGTCACTGTTGCTCTACAGCTCTGGCTCCAAGCATTGCCTGGCTAACACTATCAGAGTTGATGAGGTGATCTGTAGGATTCACTTTGGCAACGCTACTCATTAAATGTCCGTCTTTGCTGACTATCTTCTGTTGTACGTATCTGATCCCGAAGCTAGTCTGCCTGCTATGCTGGAGGAATTAGACCATTAGGAAGCAGTCTCTGATTTTAAAGTGAATGTATCCAAATCAGAGTAGCTTAATGTCAATCTGACTGATCAGGTGGTTTCTCCCTTTAAGATGGTTCAGGGGTTTTCTCAAATATGTGGGTTATCTCCTCTGACCCAACACAGATATACGATCAGAATTATACTCTTCTCCTTAATGTTATAGAGAAGGATCTGTCCTCATGGGCTACAATGGGAAGAATGAAGGTCCTCAAGATGGTTCTACTTACTAATTTCCTCTGCCAACTGCATAACATGTGTCAGGGCTGGGAGTCTGTGGACCCTCTGGACCACCGTGTGAAATGGTACTAACCGACACCTGGGACCGGGTTTTCACCAGAGCCTGCCGCAAAGCGGGATGGTCTTGCTGCGGCAGGGTACCACCAGGTCATTCCACAGGTGCGACTAGCCCGCGGTGGCTGCCAAGATAGTAATGCAGGAGTCTGTATCCGGGGTGATAGCGGGAAAACAGCACAAGAAGGCGCACTAGGACTCACATCAGGAATTGCAGGAGCTCGCACACAGATCAGGACCACAGCAACGGACTGGCACAAGAATCGGGAACACAGCAGCGGACTGGCACATGGATCAGGAACACAGGAACGGACTGGCACACAGGAACACAGGATACACAGGAATGCAGAGTGCACAGGAACGCAGGATACACAGAGGAGCTTTCTCTTCAGGGGATGGCTTGAAGATCCGACAAGGGTCACAGGAAGAGGCAGGCACTTATGGCAGGCCAGCGCCAATTATCGGTGTGCTGGCCATTTAAATCTTTCCGAGCTGGCGTGCGCGTGTCTCCTAGGCCGAGGCGCAGGAGCATGAGAGGCCGCCGCTGGAGCCAGGGAAGGTAAGATCTGCAGAGCTCCGGGAGCACACTGAAGGACACGGGTGCGCCTGCGATCCGAGACAGGGATCAAGGGAGCACCCATGGCAGTACTCCCCCCCCCCCCCCCCTTCAGCCTCCCCCTCATCTTCTTGGTCCCAAGAAACCTCTGTAGGAGAGTCCAATCCAAAATGTTCTCTTCGGGCTCCCAGGATCTCTCCTCAGGCCCGAATCCTTTCCAGTCTACGAGAAAGAACCACCGCTTACCCCTCAGAGGGAGTAGACAGCGGAAGAGGTGGGCAAGGAATAGGTCCATAGACAAAAAAGAACGGAGCCGAGCCAGTAGACCCTGAGTCCAGGGAATTGTAGGAGAACTCAGCCCAAGGTAGTAGGTCAGCCCAGTTGTCCTGACAGGCTCAGACGAAGTGACGGGGGTAGCAGCCCAAAGACTGGTTCACCCTCTCCACTTGACCATTTGACTGAGGGTAGTAGGCAGAAGAAAAGTCAAGGTTGACCTGCAGTTGGTTACACAAGGAACGCCAGAATCTTGACACAAACTAGACTTCTCGATCAGACACGATGTGTAGTGGAAGACCATGCAGCCAGATGATATGTTTGAAGAATATACTGGCAAGCTGTGGGGAAGACGGAAGACCTGGAAGAGGAACAGACCTGGGACATTTTTGAAAACTGGTCCGTGTCACCACCCAGATGGCAGTTCTGCCTGAAGAGACAGGCAGATACACAGAGGAGCTTTCTGAGGGGATGGCTTGGAGATCCGGCAAGGGTCACAGGAAGAGGCAGACACGTATGGCAGGCCAGCGCCAATTATCGGTGCGCTGGGCCTTTAAATCTTTGTGAGCCGTGCACGTGCCCTAGGAGATGGGGATGCACGCCGAGCCGCAGGAGCATGAGAGGCCGCCGCTGGAGCCAGGGAAGGTAAGATCTGCAGAGCTCCAGGGGCACACTGAGGGACACGGGTGCGCCCACGATCCGAGACAGGGATCACAGGAGCACCCGTGACAACATGTCTAACTGGTTTATTGTGGGGGGCTGTGGAGACCTCGGTTGGTGTTCACTACACTCTCCAGACCAAGGGGGAGTTGGGGTGGGCATTTTTCACTTTACCATGACACTATAACAATAACACAAATCCTCAGGGTGTGTCCACAGTTTTTCCAGTTTTCCTCCTCTTTTTTTTTTATTCACTCTTGGTTTCGACATCAAAAACTGCATCTGAAAAACTGAATGTGTGGACCCACCCTCAGTCTCCTACGTGGGGTTATTGATAAGTAGTGGGTTGGAATAGAGTTCAGTTTTTCAGGTGCAGTTTTTGAAGCCAAAAGCAGGTGTGGATCATAATGGGTTGAGACAAATAATTTAAAGGTGCTGCTCCTCCTCCTACTTTTACTCCATTCCAGGTTTGGGCATCAAAAACGGCATGTGAAAAACTGAACGTGAGACTGCACCCATGAGGCTTCATGGAGACTGTGAGCATTGTTACTATATATTATATATATATATATATATATATATATATATATATATATATATATATGATGTAAGGGAAGGACAGTGAACCCTAATTCTGAGCCCCCAAACTGTCCCTGGCTGCTTACTGGGTCCACGCTAAACAGTGGCCAGCTACTGCGTTCCCTCCAGGGGTAGATTAAGACTGCCATGGGCCAAGTCTGGAACCACTTCCTACAAATGGTGCTGGAATCAGGATTCCTGGTTTCAATCTACAGTTTCAGGACATTTGGAGGATCATCAAAGGTCCTGAAACGGCTTTTGTATACATGTGTATTGAGAGCATGAACAAAATTATGAGGATTTCATGGCTGAGGGCCTCTTTGGTATAACATTTAGTGGGTGGTTTGGGTGGCCATGTGTGTCCTAAAAGGCCTGGACCCCGGGCTACAGCCCAAACTGCCTATATTATAATCCACTGCTGGTTCCCTCCCTGTGCCATAGTAGAAACATGTAACAAATAAACAAAAAACAGAAAGGGAAGGTAAACAATCTGGGTCACAACTAAGAGCATATAAAGTACAAAATCCAATAATCAGGAGAATAGTCAGGAACGTATGCAATATCGATAAACCAAAATCCAATAATCGGGAGAATAGTCAGGAACGTATTCAAAATCGATAAACCAAAATCCAATAATCGGGAGAATAGTCAGGAACGTATCCAATATAGATAAACCAAAATCCAATAATCGGGAGAATAGTCAGGAACATAGCCAATATCGATAAACCAAAATCCAATAATCGGGAGAATAGTCAGGAACATAGCCAATATCGATAAACCAAAATCCAATAATCGGGAGAATAGTCATGGGACGTAGCCAATATCGATAAACCAAAAGACCGAGCAAGCAGCAGAATGAGCACAGACAGAAAGCCAGCAGACAAACTGTTTGACCAGCAGCAAGGGAAGATGGTGCACACAGGGTTTACATCAGAGCGCTCCAGGTGAGAGAGGCAGGGCTCTGATGGTGTGAAGGCCTTAACCATTGGTGGTTCAGAGCAAGGATTACAGAGAACCAGCAGTCCGACAAATAGATCGCTGTTGAGACTGCCGACTGAAAAGCACCAGATAGAATTCAGCGCTTTCTCAGCCTGACGGTATGAACAGCAGAAGACCAATAAACAAATGTAACAAAGCGCTTACCTCTCAGTTCTAAAGGAAGGTGATGTCCTTCTTCATCCAGTAGGATTTGCTCCGCCAACGTGTCACCTGATAAGATATTACAGAGGGTATTATAGGATTTTGCAGTATTTATCTGTACACCCAACATTCAGAAATATGAGAGTTATACAGACTGGAAAAAAGTTGGAATGGTCCTATGAGCGAAGTGGAGAGACCTCACAGAAAGTTTTCCCTATCGTGGGACAAAAAATGTTCCTGTGAGACAAATTTTGTCTCATTGTTGTGGCATGTCAATGAATTGAAGGTGTAACGGTATTAATCTGAAACATATGTACGATCCGTACGTTTTCCTTGCACCCCCTACCCATCTATCTACAGTCCGAATATATATTTTTAGTTGTCACGGATGCCCCTGTGTGCATTCCCAGCTAGTAATGACTGATTAGAGCCGTCATTATTATCTTATACACAATGTTACCTCTGTGGATGAGCTCCTCCAGTACAGCGTCCAGGGTAGGGGATCCATGGTCCTTCCGTAAGACGTAAAGACTGACCCACAATCCTATCACAGCTTCTCTCCCTCTCCGGAAAATCTCCTCGAGTAAAGTCCGGGCCAAGGTTTTTCTATTATGTTCTAGATCCTTGTATTTCTGGAAGACAGATGATGCTCGAGGGTTAGTATATAAAGATACAAAATCCATAGATATTTCATGTTAGACTTCACCATAATGTATTGGTCTAGAGAAAGATGAATATATGGAACAGTTAGAGGGAAAATCTTTCACAGAATGTATTAACCCCCTGTTGTCTGGGTGCGGGGAGGTGCTCCAGGATTGCCGAACATCTGTGGAGAAAATCTACAGACTTTCTACACTTCAAATTTATGCTCAGAACCTATAACTCTGCCCATCACCTCGCTAAACAAGTCTATTTCACTGATCCAATATCCTCTCTCTAATAATCCTGAAAGATTCCTTGATACTCTTCACTAATCACTGACACCAAAGATGAGGCCACCGGGCACTGACCTTAGGGCTGAAGATCCGGTCACCTACTATAAAGACACAATTCATTGGAGGCAACTTCCCACTCCACAAGCTTTATCCCCTTCCCTCTGGTACCTCACCCTGTTCGCTCTCTTCCTTTGAGCCAGTTACAGAGGAAGAAGGATCCAGGCTCCTCTCCTCTGCTCGCCCCACTACCTGTATTGTTCCTTATATAATACAGCTGAGATCCTCTAGAAGACCGTGGGACGGTTACATGGAGTAATCTACTGCCTCTAACACATGATAATGCAACACCCCTGCCAATACATGGTCAGAGGGGTAGTTGCGAACAGTGCCCTTTACAGGTTAGGAGCTGACAGAGGGAACCGCGAACCTTCCAGGAAGGTTCTACACCTGGTCATCAGGGGTTAACAGCGGTAGATCCTGCTTGAGCAGGCAAGTTAACTATGATAAAGTTATCATCCAATTGTATTCCTTTATGTGAACTGGAGTGTGATTGGAGAGTGAGCCACCACCTGACCAGGGAATGATAAAACCCCTGGACAGGAAGGGGCAAGGGCTCTTAGGTTCCAGCTCCTGACACAGGAGCATCTCTCTTGGAACCTAGCTCCTGACATAGGAACACCTCTCTTAGGCCTGAGCCTTGCTTCTGATCACATGCTCTCACCACATGAGCAGCTCTTAGGCCTCAGTCTCTCCTAGAGAGCACACCTTGCAGACTGTCAATGACCAGAGAGATAGTGTGACACACACCTTCCGTGCTACACACAGAACACCCAGGACAAAGCTGTAGCTTCCATATCTGGACACAGCTCCCAGCCTGTACCTACTACCAGGCTGGTGACCTAACTCCTGAGGATCACTCTCCATGACCACTCCAGTAATATCCAACAGTCCGGAATCTGTAACAAGAATGTTTGGCCCGTTGCCTGCAGTTGTTCCAATGAAAAAACGTGAGTTACTTTTGCACAACGTTGCCCCTGTCTGTTCCCTGGATACGGCTGTAACACCAAGGGCGCCCCCTCCATTACCCAGGGACTCATACTACAGACACCAAAGGAGGTGCCCCAGGGATATTCAGTACATCAGCCTCTCCCTCCATATTTCTTGCACACACCACCCGCTGGAGACCTGCCAGGATGTAGGATAGCCCTCTGGTTCGCCATACCAAGCACCGTGACACTAGCGTGCCTAGGGCACAACCACCAGCAATTTCCGGTATTCTGGGCCCCGGCTGCCTCCAGGCCCCAAGAAAAGGCTAGGCCCCGGTGGGGGATGTTGCATTATCATAATATCATATCCTCTCACCTCTAGATCTGGGAGATTCCAGGAATGAAGTTCAAGCAGCAGTGATCTAGGACTCATGTTCTTCACAATGCAGATCAGATCCTCCTGGAAATATTCATACGTTATCCTCAGGACATGATGTGGATAGTGACAGAGCTGCTGGTAAAACTGCCGGGTCTCATCATCTAGGAAATGAGGGAAACACAAGAATGAAATCTTCTAGAACATAAGTGAACAAGACTGACAGCAACGTATTCCTGTCATAGATCATCTGGTGCCACTAAGGCGAACCTCATATCTGTATTTAGTGGCACAGGTAAGAATTTTGAGGTGTGTTACTTTTCCCCTCCAAAGCCTGCGACATCTTATGTAGCGTGGGTGTGAGACATCTTATGTAGCGTGGGTGTGAGACACCTTATGTCTCCATCATGGGGGGGTCTAGAGGGACTGTGTTCAAGGGCCCACCAATTTTCCTATCAAAATGGGGGCCCGAGGGGCTCACAATACCCACTAAACCCCCCATGCCTGGGCCCTATATGAGGAAAAGAAAAAAATCTGTACTCGCCTTCTGGCCTTCTTCTCCCCGGCCCCTCGTCTCCGTCTTCTGCTCTTCCGGCCCGGGTGCATCAGTATGATGTGGCAGTGTCATGGCTGCGTAACATTATGCGGGCCCTTACACTATGACGTCCCGCTGGCACGACAACGCTGCATCTTAGTGATGTACCCGGGCCAGCAGAACAGAAGATGGAGCCGCGAGGAGAAGACGGAGCCGCGGGGCCAGGGAGAAGAAGCCGAAAGGCCAGTATAAAAGGGGCATCTGCTGTGAACTGGGGGGGGCTGATTGTTGACTGGTGGGGCTATCTATATACTGAGTGGGCACGTGCAGTAGAGTCGGGTCCTGTCTAGCTTGTCGTGGCTCGAAAATGTTTTGGTAAAAAAATGGTGTATAAAGTTATGTATCAATATGGGAATGGACACCGTTGGGGGGTCCCAGTCAGAGGCCCCAAAATTCCTTGTGACAGCCCTGAGCATGGGTGTAAGACATTTACTATAGCAATAGATTCTGCATAACACACACAGACCCTACACTGATTATAGGACCCGGGTCACAGGACGGACGACATAGAGGAGTCCTTACCATCACCGGGACTTAGGACATCCATGTCTGAATCTCAGAATATGATGAAATCTATGCACAATGAAATAACTTTGTTACCTTTAAAGAGAAGAAGAAAAAATTAGAATATTCTAGAATATTACAATCTCTCTCCCATTATCCTGGTGGATACAACTGCCTTAGTTATCTTTACAGTGATGTATATGGATTGCTGTCAGCACAGTGTCTTATAATAATAATTCCTATATAGCGCACACAGATTACGCAGCGCTGCACAGAGCTTGACAAACCAGAGGACCCGGAGGAAACCCACGTGAACACACAGAGAACATACAAATTCTTTGCAGATGTTGACCCTGAGACTTGAACCCAGGTCCCCAGCGCTGCAAGGCTGTAGTGCTAACCACTAAGCCACCGTGCTGCAAGGCTTTAGTGCTAACCACTAAGCCACCGTGCTGCAAGGCTGTAGTGCTAACCACTAAGCCACCATGCTGCAAGGCTGTAGTGCTAACTGCTAAGCCACCGTGCTGCAAGGCTTTAGTGCTAACCACTAAGCCACCGTGCTGCAAGGCTGTAGTGCTAACCACTAAGCCACCATGCTGCAAGGCTTTAGTGCTAACTGCTAAGCCACCGTGCTGCAAGGCTTTAGTGCTAACCACTAAGCAACCGTGCTGCAAGGCTGTAGTGCTAACCACTAAGCCACTGTGCTGCAAGGCTGTAGTGCTAACCACTAAGCAACCGTGCTGCAAGGCTTTAGTGCTAACCACTAAGCCACTGTCACAAAACGGAAAAATGTGGGTAACCCGCCGTAAAAACGCGATTCGCGCCCTTAGTAAATGAGTTAAATCTCAGGACAAAACTGCCCCTGCTTGGGACAGACCACAAAATCCCTGACCGAACCCTGCTCTCATGACCGGATGGTAAGTAATAGTACTAGTCATAGACGAGATCTCACTAAACTCCACCCCTAAATATCTCACCACGCCCCCTTATACCCGATAATATCGGGTTAAAAGTGGAGTGGTGCGGGGCGCCTAACTTTATTCCATAGGGAGCCATTCAGGTGCCAGAAGAGCCGGCTCTTCTTAGTGAGCGGAGCCTAATCAGCCGAATCACTAAGAAAAGCCGAAATTCCCATCACTAGTAAGTAATGCATCACTCTTTATCTTTTTAATTTTCAACTTCTTTATTGACACACATCCCCACATACAAAAATGAAAAAAAAGGCATAAATATGTGCCAAAATCCCCAGAAAAAATTACATATTGAGGTAAACATCAATATAACTTATAAAAAGCTTCACATTCAATTATAGCGCTCTTTTTGGGTGTAAAAATGACCCAATGTTGTGTTCCACTGCTTAGTCCCATCAGAGAAGGTATAGAAAAGAGAAAATAGAAAAAGACGAAAGGAAGTAGAAGCAAAAACACACACATAGTCTCCCATAGTCTGTATAAAATTCATATACAGATGGAGTATATATATATATATATATATATATGAATGAGATGAGAGTCACATAGAAGAATCAGTATAATGAGTGTAGGAGCAGTAACGGGGAAGCAGTGATGTTATTACCTTGTGTTACTCTGGAGCTGAGATAAGAACCGGCAGTCGCTCGAATTCTGAGCACATGGGGTTAAGCGGAAGAGGAAGCTTGTGGAATGCGGACTCAGCTTAGACTCAATAGACTACGGGAGGGGCAGAGGGACATACTGATTACTGTGTGTGGATGACAGAATAGACGCAATAACTCGGCTGTATTATCTTATGGGTACATAATGCTAATGCAACACCCCTGCCAACGCATAGGCAAGGTGGTAATTGCGAATAGCGCCCTCTCCATGTCAGGAGCTGTTAGGGGAAAGGAGGAGGGGATGAACGCAGCTCACCCACGTCCCTCTCTATAGTGATATATGGTGTACCGCGTCGTATTACAGGGAAAGATAGGACGTAGGGCCCCGTGAGCCCATTGCTGTATATGAGGGACGTATGTACGTCGGCCGTATATACGTCCCCCATGCGTTCGTGTGTATACAGCCTTAGGGAGACTGATCACCTCTCTAGGAGGTCTCTAAGTACTGGAGAAATTTGTAATTGCAGCTGTAGCCACTGCCTGGTAAGGCAAGAGTTAACCATGCCAAAAGTTATTGTCCAATGATATGTCTTATGATAATTGTAAAGCAGTGTGCTATCACCTGAGCAAGGGAGAGCACATGGTCTGTCAGGAGAGCAGTCAGTCACAGTGATGGGTACATGCATGAAATGGAGCAAGATGGAGCACCTGTCAGCAAAGCAAGCAGAGGAGAGTGCGGCTCACCAGCCAGGGTCACCATACCAGGAAGCAGAAGTGTCCAGGCCGCTCCCTGACACATGAGGGAAGTCAGGAGACTTACTGCTGGTTAGAGAAGTTGCGGGCACAACACTCTGTATTCTGGAGCCACATCACTAGTAACTGTTACAACTAGAGATGAGCGAACACTAAAATGCTCGGGTACTCGTTATTCGAGACGAACTTTTCCCGATGCTCGAGTGCTCGTCTCGAATAACGAGCCCCATTGAAGTCAATGGGAGACCCGAGCATTTTTCAAGGGGACCAAGGCTCTGCACAGGGAAGCTTGGCCAAACACCTGGGAACCTCAGAAAAGGATGGAAACACCACGGAAATGGACAGGAAACAGCAGGGGCAGCATGCATGGATGCCTCTGAGGCTGCCTAATCGCACCATTATGCCAAAATTATGGGCAACAGCATGGCCATGACAGAGTGACAGAATGAAGCTAGATAGCATCTAAAACATCCAATAATTGACCCTGACACTATAGGGGACGGCATGCAGAGGCAGCGGCAGCAGCGGCAGGCTAGAGAGTGGCATGGCGACATACCCTAATTGGACTCAGGCTTCAAACCAATGGGTGTCAGAGAGGAACCAAAGGAGGTGAGCAAGAAGCGCTCAAATAATATCGGTACATGATAAAAGTTTGCCAGTATATTTTGTGGATTACACAGCAGGGTGGCGACAAAGTTAACATGGAAGCCATGAAAACAACCCAAAATTCTGCCTGACACAGCTCGTTTGATAAGGGGACCATGTATGCTTACAGTTCATGCCAGTCGCTGCACTGGCTGCCAGTCTCCTTTCGAATACAGTTTAAAATAATAATAACCCTCATCCATAAAGCTCTGTATAATGCTGCACCCCCCTACCTCTCCTCTCTTATCTCAGTCTATCGCCCAACCCGTGCTCTTAGATCCGCCAGTGATCTTAGATTAACCTCTACCCTAGTGCGGACCTCCCACTCGCGTCTCCAAGACTTCTCTAGAGCTGCACCAATTCTATGGAATGCTCTGCCCCGGACTATCAGACTAATACCTAACCTCCAAAGTTTCAAACGTGCTCTTAAAACCCATTTCTTTAGGCAAGCCTATAACACTCATTAACTGCATGAAGTTTTAACTCTTCTACTAACCCGTCCTGTGTCGTCCTCCCATCTGTTATCCAGCAACCAACAGGCACCAGACTTCTCTGCAGTCCCATTCACCCTGGACCTGGTATATAAGATGACGGCTGAGTGGTTCAAGCGACAGCAATTCCATTTATTATATTTTGTTCTATTCCCTAAGAAGAATGGCTTGACCATTAAATATTCTTTTACCTCGTGTTACCCCATCATCTTCATAAACCGTAAGCTCTGGCGAGCAGGGACCTCACTCCTGTTGTTCCATACAAATGTTGTGCTCTGTTACATTACATTTGTATTTGTTTCCTATGATTTGTAAAGCGCTACAGAATATGATGACGCTATATAAATAAAGATTATTATTATTATTATTATGGAGGCAGTGAACTAGTAGTAGATTAAAGGTGCTGCAACTATGTTAGTTGGATCTTGGGATGGAGCTGGCGCTCTGCAGCCAGGCGAGCTTTCGCCAATCCAAGCCCCTGTCTCTAGGCTACTCCCCAAACAGCACTTCTAAGAACCTTTTGTATAAGATCAAGTGTAGTAGCGTTCTTATAAGTTTAGGATATGGCGGGTGAGGGGAATGTAAACAGATGCGCAAGAAGCGCTGAAATAATATCCCTAAATGGTAAAAGTTTTCCAGTATATTTTGTGGATTACACAGCTGGGTGGCGACAAAGTTAACAACTTTGATGTGGAATGCCCTGTAATAGCTCTTGGGCGGTGTGCCTTTTATCGCCTAGGCTCAGCAGTTTCAGCACCGCCTGCTGTCGCTTAGCGACGGCACTGCTGCTGTGCCTAGAGCTACCGACTGATGGCGCCATGCCCACGGATGGTAATTCGGAGGAGGAGGAGGTGGAGGAGGGGTGGGAGGAGGTGCAGTAGGCCTTTGAGACCTGGACCGCGGTAGGCCCCGCAATTCTCTGCGTCGGCAGTATATGACCAGCCCCAGGGTCAGACTCGGTCCCAGCCTGCACCAAGTTAAGTGTAGTAGCGTTCTTATAAGTTTGGGATATGGCGGGTGAGGGGAATGTAAACAGATGCGCAAGAAGCGCATGATGCGCATGGAGCTGGCGCTCCGCTGCCAGGCGAGCTTTCGCCAATCCAAGCCCCTGTCTCTAGGCTACTCCCCAAACAGCACTTCTAAGAACCTTTTGTATAAGATCAAGTGTAGTAGCGTTCTTATAAGTTTAGGATATGCCGGGTGAGGGGAATGTAAACAGATGCGCAAGAAGCGCTGAAATAATATCCCTAAATGGTAAAAGTTTGCCAGTATATTTTGTGGATAACACAGCAGGGTGGCGACAAAGTTAACAACTTTGATGTGGAATCCATGAAAACAACCCAAATTTCTGCCTGACACACCTCGTTTGATAAAGGGACGATGTATGGAGGCAGCTATATGGACGACTTTTGGAGGTAGCAATGGAGACAACGTGTGGAGGCTGCTATGGAGACAATTTAATTTGGATAGTGCCTGTATGTGGCAGTCCCAAACATTTTTCAAACCAGAGGAGCAGGTAGGTGGCCCTCCAGTAAAATGGAATAGATTGAGTGCCTGTATGTGGCAGTCCCAAAAATGTTTCAAACCAGAGGAGCAGGTAGGTGGCCCTGCAGTAAAATGGAATAGATTGAGTGCCTGTATGTGGCAGTCCCAAAAATGTTTCAAACCAGAGGAGCAGGTAGGTGGCCCTCCAGTAAAATGGAATAGATTGAGTGCCTGTATGTGGCAGTCCCAAAAATTTTTTAAAACAGAGGACCGGGTAGGTGGCCCTCCAGAAAAATGGAATAGATTGAGTGCCTGTATGTGGCACTCACAAAAATTGTTTCAAACAGAGGACCGGGTAGGTGGCCCTCCAGAAAAATTAAATGCATGAAGTACTATAGCAAGAGCCAGTGGGCCCTGTCAAAAAATAGCCATTTTCCTCTGCTTTACTGTACAAAGAGGAGGAGAAGGAGGAAAATGAGGAGGAGGAGGAGTGGATCAATTATTCAGGTTGAGCTTCCTTCACCTGGTGGAGATTGGAAATTCTGAGAAATCCAGCCTTTATTCATTTTAATAAGCGTCAGCCTGTCAGCGCTGTCAGTCGACAGGCGTGTACGCTTATCGGTGATGATGCCACCAGCTGCACTGAAAACCCGCTCGGACAAGACGCTAGCGGCAGGGCAGGCAAGAACCTCCAAGGCGTACAGCGCCAGTTCGTGCCACATGTCCAGCTTTGAAACCCAGTAGTTGTAGGGAGCTGTGTGATCATTTAGGACGATGGTATGGTCAGCTACGTACTCCCTCACCATCTTTCTGTAAAGATCAGCCCTACTCTGCCGAGACTGGGGACAGGTGACAGTGTCTTGCTGGGGTGACATAAAGCTGGCAAAAGCCTTGTAAAGCGTACCCTTGCCAGTGCTGGACAAGCTGCCTGCTCGCCTACTCTCCCTCGCTACTTGTCCCGCAGAACTACGCACTCTGCCGCTAGCGCTGTCAGAAGGGAAATACTGTTTCAGCTTGTGCACCAGGGCCTGCTGGTATTCATGCATTCTCACACTCCTTTCCTCTGCAGGGATGAGAGTGGAAAGATTTTGCTTGTACCGTGGGTCCAGGAGAGTGAACACCCAGTAATCGGTGCTGGAATAAATTCTTTGAACGCGAGGGTCACGGGATAGGCAGCCTAGCATGAAATCTGCCATATGCGCCAGAGTACCAACGCGTAAGAATTCACTCCCCTCACTGGCCTGACTGTCCATTTCCTCCTCCTCCAACTCCTCCAACTCCTCTTCTTCTGCCCATACACGCTGAACAGTGAAGGACTCAACAATGGTCCCCTCTTGTGTCTCGCCAACATTCTCCTCCTCTTCCTCCTCATCCTCCTCCACCTCCACCTCCTCCGATATGCGCTGAGAAACAGACCTGAGGGTGCTTTGGCTATCAACAAGGGAATATTCTTCCCCTGTCTCTTGTGACGAGCGCAAAGCTTCCGACTTCATGCTGACCAGAGAGTTTTTCAACAGGCCAAGCAGCGGGATGGTGAGGCTGATGATGGCGGCATCGCCACTGACCATCTGTGTTGACTCCTCAAAGTTACTCAGCACCTGACAGATATCAGACATCCACGTCCACTCCTCATTGTAGACTTGAGGAAGCTGACTGACCTGACTACCAGTTCTGGTGGAAGTTGACATCTGGCAGTCTACAATCGCTCTGCGCTGCTGGTAAACTCTGGATAACATGGTCAGTGTTGAATTCCACCTCGTGGGCACGTCGCACAACAGTCGGTGAGCGGGCAGTTGGAGGCGGCGCTGCGCTGCCCTGAGAGTGGCAGCATCTGGGCTGGACTTCCTGAAATGCGCACAGATGCGGCGCACCTTCGTGAGCAAATCAGACAGATTGGGGTATGTCTTGAGGAAACGCTGAACTATCAGATTTAACACATGGGCCAGGCATGGCACATGTGTCAGTCTGCCGAGTTGCAGAGCCGCCACCAGGTTACGGCCGTTGTCACACACAACCATTCCCGGCTTGAGGTTCAGCGGTGCCAGCCACAGATCAGTCTGCGCCGTGATGCCCTGTAATAGCTCTTGGGCGGTGTGCCTTTTGTCGCCTAGGCTCAGCAGTTTGAGCACCGCCTGCTGTCGCTTAGCGACGGCACTGCTGCTGTGCCTAGAGCTACCGACTGATGGCGCCGTGCCCACGGATGGTAGTTCGGAGGAGGAGGTGGAGGAGAGGTGGGAGGAGGAGGAGGCATAGTAGGCCTGAAACACCTGGACCGAGGTAGGCCCCGCAATCCTCGGCGTCGGCAGTATATGAGCAGCCCCAGGGTCAGACTCGGTCCCAGCCTCCACCAAGTTAACCCAATGTGCCGTCAGCGATATATAGTGGCCCTGCCCGGCAGCACTCGTCCACGTGTCCGTGGTCAGGTGGACCTTGTCAGAAACGGCGTTGGTCAGGGCACGGATGATGTTGTCTGACACGTGCTGGTGCAGGGCTGGGACGGCACATCGGGAAAAGTAGTGGCGGCTGGGGACCGAATACCGAGGGGCGGCCGCCGCCATGAGGTTGCGAAAGGCCTCGGTCTCTACTAGCCTATAGGGCAGCATCTCCAGGCTAAGCAATCTGGAGATGTGCACATTAAGGGCTTGGGCGTGCGGGTGGGTTGCACTATATTTGCGTTTCCGCTCCAGCGTCTGGGGTATGGAGAGCTGAACGCTGGTGGATGCTGTGGAGGATCGTGGAGGCGACGATGGGGTTTTTGTGGCAGGGTCCTGGGCAGGGGGCTGACTAGCAGCTGACACAGGGGAAGGAGCAGTGGTGTGCACGGCCGGAGGTGAACGGGCTTGTTGCCACTGAGTGGGGTGTTTAGCATTCATATGCCTGCGCATACTGGTGGTAGTTAAGCTAGTAGTGGTGGAACCCCTGCTGAGCCTGGTTTGGCAAATGTTGCACACCACAGTCCGTCGGTCATCCGGTGTTTCCTTAAAGAACCTCCAGACTTCTGAAGATCTAGCCCTCGCCGCAAGAGCCCTCGCCACGGGAGCTTCACTAGTTGACACATTTGGCGCTGATGCACCAGCTCTGGCCCTGCCTCTCCGTCTGGCCCCACCACTGCCTCTTCCAACCTGTTCTGGTCGAGGACTCTCCTCCGTCTCAGAAGCACTGTGTTCACCCGGCCTCTCAACCCAGCTTGGGTCTGTCACCTCATCATCCTCCGATCCCTCAGTCTGCTCCCCCCTCGGACTTCCTGCCCTGACAACAACTTCCCCACTGTCTGACAACCGTGTCTCCTCATCGTCGGACACCTCTTTACACACTTCCACTACGTCAAGAAGGTCATCATCACCCACAGACTGTGACTGGTGGAAAACCTGGGCATCGGAAAATTGCTCAGCAGCAACCGGACAAGTGGTTTGTGACTGTGGGAAGGGTCCAGAAAACAGTTCCTCAGAGTATGCCGGTTCAAATGCCAAATTTTCCTGGGAGGGGGCAGACTGGGGGGGAGGAGGCTGAGGTGCAGGAGCTGGAGGAGTGCCGATTTCGGTGACATGGGTGGACTGCGTGGAAGACTGACTGGTGGTGGACAAATTGCTCGAAGCATTGTCAGCAATCCACGACATCACCTGTTCGCACTGTTCTGGCCTCAACAGTGCTCTACCACGAGTCCCAGTAACTTCAGACATGAACCTAGGGAGTGTAGCTCTGCGGCGTTCCCCTGCTCCCTCATCAGCAGGTGGTGTCTCACCCCGCCCAGGACCACGGCCTCTGACCCCTGCAGTAGTTGGACGCCCACGTCCCCGCCCTCGTCCTCTACCCCTAGCCCTCGGGTTAAACATTTTTAAAATGAGAGTTATAACTTTATTTTTTTTTTAACTTTTTTTTGTTTTTTTTTGTGTTTTTTGTTTTTTTTTTGTGTTTTTTGTTTTTTTTTGAGTTTTTAAAACCAAACAATGCTATCCTATTGCTATGGCTATTTTCTAGCCAAGTATCAAAGCACACTACTATGCCAGATGAGATGACACTGAGTTAGTGCCTAATTGAAATCCAACCCCTACTAAATTTTCCCACTTCGGTCTTTGCTATGGATATGTGCGTCACTAAGCGCAGAACACAGCGGTCGCAAGTCTCACTACAAATTGCTCAGAATTGGCTAGTACATGCACTGCAGAAAGTACAGCCACCAGCAGATCAACCAGAAATCAAATATATAGAACGCTACTGTAGGCGTAAGTAAGCTCTTTGTATTCTCCTATGGCTATTTTCTAGCCAAGTATCAAAGCACACTACTATGCCAGATGAGATGACACTGAGTTAGTGCCTAATTGAAATCCAACCCCTACTAAATTTTCCCACTTCGGTCTTTGCTATGGATATGTGTGCCACTAAGAGCTAAACACAACGGTAGCAAGTCCCCCTGCTAATTCCTCACAAAATGGTACTAGATGCAAATTAAAATAAAAAAAGTAGAACGTTATTGTAGCCCTAAGAAGGGCTGTTGGGTTCTTTGAGAATCACTCCTGCCTAACAGTAAGCTAATAGAACACCCTAACGCTTTCCCTAACCAGCAGCAGCTCTCTCCCTAGCGGCATCCAGACACAGAATGATCCGAGCAGTGCGGGCAGCGGCTAGTCTATCCCAGGGTCACCTGATCTGGCCAGCCAACCACTGCTATCGACGTGTAAGGGTACCACGTCATGCTGGGTGGAGTGCAGAGTCTCCTGGCTTGTGATTGGCTCTGTTTCTGGCCGCCAAAAAGCAAAACGGCGGGAGCTGCCATTTTCTCGAGCGGGCGAAGTATTCGTCCGAGCAACGAGCAGTTTCGAGTACCCTAATGCTCGACCGAGCATCAAGCTCGGACGAGCATGTTCGCTCCTCTCTAGTTACAACCTCTGAACTTCCGTCTCCATCAGATATGTTACAGGATGCAGCTAGTGTATAGGGTGCTGCAGCCAGTGTATCGGGTGCTGCAGCCAGTGTATCGGGTGCTGCAGCCAGTGTATCGGGTGCTGCAGTCTCTCTAAAGACCCAAACCTCCCAAGTCTTATGGTGCAGAACAAAATATTTTTTTTGCCAAAAGACTTGCCTTGCGCTCACCCCTTACTCCACCCCAACACTGTATAATTCCCGCCCTAACAGGGTGACCACAGGGCAAAGTAGGCAATTGCCCAGGGCCCCTGGTACTGACCTTATAAATAGATGACAGTCCTAATATAACATTGTAAGAAGTCCCGGCAGCCTCCAGCAGCAGATACAGTGTATACACAGGATTCCCGGGCACTGCTGCTGCCTGTGACGAGAGGGAGGGGGGATTTAAGGCGGCAATTCAAGGTGGAAATGTCCCTTGAACAATGTCTACACACTGCTTGTATAGTGCCACCTTAATTCTAATCGGACCGCCTGCTGACTTAAGACAACAGAGAGCGCAGGTCCAAAGTCTGCAGCACTGTCCTCAGGCGTCCTTAGACGTTGCTACAGTTTTCTGGTGCTCCCGCCCTCCCTTACCGCGCTGAATGAGCGCGATGCAGAGAGGAGCTGAGCTGCGCGGCTGGTTCCATAGACTCGTTGGTCACGTGACTGCCAGGTCTAAAGGGGTTAATCAGAGCTGCTGGGTCTAGTTAGACCCAGTCCAGCTCTGATCAGAATCCCCAGTGACAGGTTGTCGTTCCCCCTGTAACTGAAGCTCTTATAGATGCCCCAGTTTAAGTGGAAAACTTGTAAAAGAGAAAAAATCAAGTAAGATTTAAAAAAATGTGAAAATGTCCCACAGGCGTCTTTTATGACCTCATGGGGGACAAATAAAGTAAAAACACAAAAACAGAAAAAAATATTAATAAATATGCACAATGGGGCATATTTACTTACCTGTCCCATTGTGTCCGCTGATTCGGAGCTGCCGTGATTCACTTACAGGGTGCGCCTGATATCCTTCCCCGCTCAGGTCCGCCGGAGTTCACCTTCTTCTTCCTGGTGCATGTAAGTGCTTGATCTTGCGACACAATTCGAGTTTTATATTCCACGGTTTATTTGAGTCAGTCGGGTTGTCAGACGGCCACGACCCCGATTTGTGTCGCTTGATGCGCCGATGCACCACAATCCGAACGCGTGCGACACCATCCCCTCTGCGAGTCAGCGCAGAAGAGAAATAGTCGGGAAATCCGACAGAATCGCAGTCCGCGGTCCCTTAGTAAATGTGCCCCAATGACATTTCTCCATATAATAAAAAAGCATTGCCATAGTCGCCCTGTTTCCCCAAGACTATACACAAAATAGGGAATTTAATAATTTAATATTTAATAATGTTCATTTTGCATTAATTTAATTTAATTAAAGTACCGTATATACCCGAGTATAAAAAATGTGCTGAAAAACCCTAACTCGGCTTATACTCGAGTCAAGAAAAAACCCCAGTGTACTCACCTTCTGCCGCCCTCCCCCCTGGGCAGGCTCTTTTCTGTCTATGGCGGCTCCGTGTCTCGCCCGGTCTGTTGCAGGCACCATGACGTCAGCCGCACGCTGACATAATAATAATAATCTTTATTTATATAGCGCCATCAAATTCCTAATGTGTCGGCACACACTATGGTGCCAGTGAGCGGCTGATGTCATGGTGCCTGCTATGGACCGCACAGGGACACGGAGCTGATGCCTGAGCCGCGATGGAGAGAATAGGACCTGCCCGGGGGGCGTCGGAAGGTGAGTTTGTTTTTTATATTGGGGGCGGGGGCTGGCTGGCTATATACTAGGGGGGCTGGCAGCCTATACGTATACTAGAGGGGACTGGCGGGCTATATACTACAGGGGGCTGGTAGGCTATATACTAGGGGGCTGGCAGGCTATATACTACAGGGGGCTGGCTACATACTACAGGGGGGTGGTGAACTATATACTACAGGGGGCTAGCAGGCTATATACTACAGGGGACTGGCAGGCTATATGTATACTAGAGGAGGCTGGCAGGCTATATACTAGGGGGCTGGCAGTCTATATACTACAGGGGGCTGGCAGGCTATATACTAGGGGAAGGCAGGCTATATACTACAGGGGGCTGGCAGGCTATATACTACAGGGGGCTAGCAGGCTATATACTACAGGGACTGGCAGGTTATACGTATACTAGAGGAGGCTGGCAGGCTATATACTAGGGGGCTGGCATGCTGTATACTGGGGGAGGGGAAGGCAGGCTATATAATACAGGGGGCTGGCAGGCTATATACTACAGGGTCTGGCTGACTATATACTACAGGGGGAAGGCGAGCTATATACTGCAGGGGCTGGCTGGCTATATACTACAGGAGTCTGGCAGGCTATATACTTCAGGGGGCTGGCAGGCTATAAACTACAGGGGGCTGGCAGGCTATAAACTACAGGGGGCTGGCAGGCTATATACTACAGGGGGCTGGCAGGCTATATACTACAGGGGCTGGCAGGCTATTTACTACAGGTGCTGGAAGGCTATATACAACAGGGGGCGCGCAGGCTATTTACTACAGGGGCTGGAAGGCTATATACAACAGGGGGTGCACAGGCTATTTACTACAGGGGCTGGAAGGCTATATACAACAGGGGGTGCACAGGCTATTTACTACAGGGGCTGGAAGGCTATATACAACAGGGGGTGCACAGGATATTTACTACAGGGTCTGGAAGGCTATATACTACAGGTGCTGGCAGGCTATTTACTGGGGGGCAGGCAGGCTATATACTACAGGGGATGGAAGGCTATATACTACAAGGGCTAGGAGGCTACATACTACAGGTGCTGGCAGGCTATATACTGAGGGGGCTGGTTGGCTATATATTATAGGGGGCTGGAAGGCTGTATACTACAGGGGCTGGCAGGCTATATACGGTGGGGAGGCAGGCTATATACTGGGGGGAGGCAGGCTATATAATTCAGGGGCTGGCTGGCTATATACTACAGGGGCTTGCAGCCAATATAATAGGGCTGTGGACTATATATTAAAGGGACTGGCAGGCTATTTACTACAAGGGTTGGCTATATACTAGAGGGGGTGGGCAGGCTATATACTAGATGGGGGCTGGCAGCTACAGGGGGGAAGGCGAGCTATACAGTACAAGGGCTGGCTGGCTCCATACTCCAGGGGGCTGGCAGGCTATATACTACAGGGGTTGTCAGGCTATATACTAGAGGGGGGCTGGCAGGCTATATACTACAGGGGCTGGCTATATATATACAGTATATACAGGGATTTGCTGTTTATATACTATAGGGGCTATATACTAGAGGGCTGGCAGATTATATACTTCAGGGGCTGGGGAGCTATATACTGGGGGGGCTGGCGGGCTATATACTGGGGGGCTGGCAGGCTATATACCACTGGGGGCTGGCCGGCTATATATTACAGCGGCTGGCAGGCTATATACTACAGAGGGCAGACAGTCTATATACTACAGAGGGCAGACAGTCTATATACTACAGGGGGCTGGCAGGCTATATACTACAGAGGACAGACAGTCTATTTACTAAAGGGGGCTGGATGGCTATATACTACAGGGAGCTGGCAGGCTATATACTACAGGGGACTGGCTATATATTACATGGGGCTGGCAAGCTATATACTACAGGGGGCTGGCATGATATATACTAAAAGGGGCTGGCAAGCTATATACAGGGACTGTTTATATACTATAGGGGGCTGGGTAGCTATAAACTAAAGAGGCTGGCTGGCTATATACTACAGGGGCTTGCTGGCTATATACTACAGGGGCTGGCTGGCTATATACTACAGGGCTGGCAGCCTATATACTACAGGAGCTGGCAGGCTATATACTACAGGGCTGGCAGCCTATATACTACAGGGGGCTGGCAGGCTATATACTAAAGGGGCTGGGAGGATATATACTACAGGGGCTTGCTGGCTATATACTACAGGGGCTGGCTGGCTATATACTACAGTGGCTGGCAGGCTATATACTACAGGGTCTGGCAGGCTATATACTACAGAGACTCGCAGGCTATATACTACAGGGGATGGCAGGCTATATACTATAGGGGGCTGGCAGGCTATATACTACAGAGGATTGCAGGCTATATACTACAATGGCTGGTAGGCTATATATCACAGCGGCTAGCAGGCTATATACTACAGAGGCTGGTAGGCTATATTCTACAGGGCTTGCTGGCTGTATACTACAGGGACTTGTAGGCTATATACTACTTGGGGCTGGCTATATACTACTGGGGGCTTGCTGGCTATATACTGGGAGACTGTGATCAATGCATTTCCCACCATTGACTTATAGTCAAGTCAATAGGTTTTTCCAGTTTTTTGTGTATATAAGGTACTATGAATTATATAAATTTAAAAAAATAATCATTTTTTCCACTTCTAATCCAAAATAAAAATGAAAATGAAAAGAAAAAAATGTTTTATTACCTTTTTAACTAGCTCTATGAGTCCCGAAAAAAACAAAAAAAGTCAGCATGCAAAAAAAAATGTCATGGCCCTTATACGGGCGCAAACGAAAATTCGCTAAAAATGCACGGTCACAAATCTATATATTCAAAGTGCACGTTTTATTAATCATTGTTTGCTCCCCATGTTCAAAAATCTATAACTTTTTCATTTTTCCGTGTACAGAGCTGTGCGAGGACGCATTATTTCTGCTTAACAAATTTTACTTCTCAGTGACGGAGCAAGACGCGTCACTTTCTTACGACTTTAACTGTGCGCTCCAAATGATACATCTACTTTTGGTCGGTACGATCACGGTGATACAGTGGCGTTTCAGGCATTTGGGCGCTATGTTCCGTTACGTGGTTCTCCACTTGGAATAACCGTTTCTATATTTTGATAGATCGGGCATTTTGGGACAACGCGACTCCTAACATGTTTGTGATTTTAACAGTTTATTTAGTTTTATATCAGTTCTAGAGAAAGGGGGATGGTTTTAACTGTTTGTGTTTTTTTTTATAAATTTTTTACTATATTTTTTAAAACCCTCTTGGGTACTTTAACCCAAGAGGGTCTGATTGTTCCTACCATATACATTACACAGGCACATTGTAACGAATCAAGGAAGTATACATCTTGAATGTGTAAGATTTGTTGCACTATGGGGCAATTACAAACTTTGTTGAACTCCAAAGGTCATGTGGTCACACCCCCCTCCTCCTGCATCAGGACTTGGAAACAGAGAACTGTTTAAATATTCCTGGACCCTCCCCCTCATTAACACTGTCCAATCCTGAATGACCCTGTGGACTAATTAACCCATGGGAGGTTCTGAAACTGGAACTACACAGAGAAGATATAAAACAATAAAAGATACAGGAAAAGACAAGCTGGGGGTCCCATATTCCTCCCACCTCCCAGGAATCAGGATTTACTTTAAGTTGTAAGTTTTTATTTTATTTAGTTATTTTTCTCCCTTTTTATTTTATTACTGTTTTGCCTTGTTTTGTGTCCTTTTATTTTGTAATTCTTTTGTTTTTAACATCTTTTTTTACAACTTTTTGTAATGAAAGGTTTTACTTTCATTTTGGTCCCTGTATGCTCTGCAAACTCCTAGCCTTGTGAAGTGTGGTTAGCTGTGTGACTGCTAGATAGCTGAGCGTGCATGTCTAGTGGTGGGACACGGTGACTGCTAGATATCCGAGCGTGTATGTCTAGTGGTGGGACAAGGTGACTGCTAGAGAGCTGAGCGTGCATGTCTAGTGGTGTGACAAGGTGACTGCTAGAGAGCTGAGCATGCATGTCTAGTGGTGTGACAAGGTGACTGCTAGAGAGCTGAGTGTGCATGTCTAGTGGTGTGACAAGGTGACTGCCAGAGAGCTGAGTGTGCATGTCTAGTGTTGTAATAAGGTGACTGCTAGAGAGCCGAGTCTGCATGGCTAGTGTTGTAATAAGGTGACTGGTAGAGAGCTGAGTGTGCATGTCTAGTGGTGTGACAAGGTGACTGCTAGAGAGCTGAGTGTGCATGTATAGTGGTGTGACAAGGTGACTGCTAGAGAGCTGAGCGTGCATGTCTAGTGGTGTAATAAAGTGACTGCTAGAGAGCTGAGCGTGCATGTCTAGTGGTGTGACAAGGTGACAGATAGAGAGCTGAGCATGCATGTCTAGTGGTGTGACAAGGTGACTGCTAGAGAGCTGAGTGTTCATGTCTAGTGGTGTGACAAGGTGACTGCTAGAGAGCTGAGTGTTCATGTCTAGTGGTGTGACAAGGTGACTGCTAGAGAGCTGAGTGTGCATGTCTAGTGGTGTGACAAGGTGACTGCTAGAGAGCTGAGTGTGCATGTCTAGTGGTGTGACAAGGTGACTGCTAGAGAGCTGAGTGTGCATGTCTAGTGGTGTGACAAGGTGACTGCTAGATATCCGAGCGTGTATGTCTAGTGGTGGGACAAGGTGACTGCTAGAGAGCTGAGCGTGCATGTCTAGTGGTGTGACAAGGTGACTGCTAGAGAGCTGAGCATGCATGTCTAGTGGTGTGACAAGGTGACTGCTAGAGAGCTGAGTGTGCATGTCTAGTGGTGTGACAAGGTGACTGCCAGAGAGCTGAGTGTGCATGTCTAGTGTTGTAATAAGGTGACTGCTAGAGAGCTGAGTCTGCATGGCTAGTGTTGTAATAAGGTGACTGGTAGAGAGCTGAGTGTGCATGTCTAGTGGTGTGACAAGGTGACTGCTAGAGAGCTGAGTGTGCATGTATAGTGGTGTGACAAGGTGACTGCTAGAGAGCTGAGCGTGCATGTCTAGTGGTGTAATAAAGTGACTGCTAGAGAGCTGAGCGTGCATGTCTAGTGGTGTGACAAGGTGACAGATAGAGAGCTGAGCATGCATGTCTAGTGGTGTGACAAGGTGACTGCTAGAGAGCTGAGTGTTCATGTCTAGTGGTGTGACAAGGTGACTGCTAGAGAGCTGAGTGTTCATGTCTAGTGGTGTGACAAGGTGACTGCTAGAGAGCTGAGTGTGCATGTCTAGTGGTGTGACAAGGTGACTGCAAGAGAGCTGAGAGTGCATGTCTAGTGGTGTGACAAGGTGACTGCTAGAGAGCTGAGTGTGCATGTCTAGTGGTGTGACAAGGTGACTGCTAGAGAGCTGAGCGTACATGTCTAGTGGTGTGACAAGGTGACAGCTAGAGAGCAGAGTGTGCATGTCTAGTGGTGTGACAAGGTGACAGCTAGAGAGCTGAGCATGCACGTCTAGTGTTGTGATAAGGTGACTGCTAGCGAGCTGAGTGTGCATGTCTAGTGTTGTGATAAGGTGACTGCTAGCGAGCTGAGCATGCATGTCTAGTGTTGTGATAAGGTGACTGCTAGCGAGCTGAGCATGCATGTCTAGTGTTGTGATAAGGTGACTGCTAGCGAGCTGAGCATGCATGTCTAGTGGTGTGACAAGTTGAGCTGTAGCTGTTTGAGGTGTGATTTATGCTCAGTTTGTGTCCTGAGTGAAGGTGAGCGCAAGTATGAGTAGGCTAAATTAACCCCTTCAATCGCACCCCAAGTCACGTGACGAGGTCCTCGCCGGGACAGTTACTAATATTATATATTGCAAATTTAATTAAAAACAATAATAATCCCCAAAAAAGTCTATTCTGAAATCTCCTTGAAAATACGGAAAACCGATGTTCAAGTTGTAGCCGGCGTGACATCAAAAAATTCTACCATCTTCGGCCTGTTTCCCCATGCTAAGTTGCGCAGGCGCGTGTGTGCCGTAGAGCTTGGTGACGTCACCGGCTCTCCTGCACTTCAGAACCCGGCGCACGCACGGGCGCGCGCATGGTGCGCCGAGCCCAAGTGCGGTGCGCCGAGTTATAAGTTAATATAACTTATAATTCTAAGATAGGGGCTTTATTCCCTTAACAAAAATATGCTACGGCACCAGCTCACCCTGAGCTCACCCTGACCCGGTGCTATGTATGTGTGTATAAACCTACCACTTTTAAGTGGTAGGTTTCCTTTAAGCTGTAAACTCAGAGCTAGTCCCACTATACACACATCATATACATCATACATCATATATACACATACACACTATACACATCATATACATCATACATCATATATACACATACACACTATACACACATCATATACATCATACATCATATATACACATACACCCTATACACATCACACAGTATATGTACAGCATATAAAAGTATAAAATAAAGAATCTTACCAACAAAGCAGCAACGCAGGATGTGGGGAAATTCTGGGAGGGGCAGGGGCTTCAGTTACTTTTACTTTCGCTGCTGGGACTCCTCATCCTCCTGTACCAGGGGTGCGTCTCCCATGGGTGCAGTAGAAGGGAAGGTGTTGGCTTCTTATAGTTTAGGTGCCATATAATACTTTTTGCTGCTATGCTGCTGCAGGTGTGGTGGAGTGCATGCAGTGTCGGACTGGAGTACCTTGGGCCCACCAGAGAAAATCTTTTTTGGGGCCCACCTTCCATGCAAATAGAAAGAATACTACAGAACCCAAAACACTTTGGGGAAGATTTATCAGAAGCATTCAACATTAGACAGCGTGAACTGAGACAGACAGATTTATACTGCACCAGGTATCATCCAGCCTCGCAATGTACGAATCTGGATGAAAATTCTGTTCTAGTATAAGTATTTTTAGTATAAATTTGCACCTTCTATTAGTTTGTTTAGATTACATCACAAAATAAGCCTGATTTTTGGGCACTTCTGAAACTGGTACTGAGGCACAGCCCTTTAGTCATATTAGTTGCAAAACTGTCTAAAAACTGCACTGTAAAGCTTAGTAAATAACTGCAGCACTCCAGCAAAGCTCAGTACACAAATACAGTACCAGAACCATATAAAATACAACATTTATACATTGCCAACGACAATCTTGGTCATGACAACACAGGTGACATTACTCTACTGCAAGCCCCAGGCAGGGAAGATATAGTTGGTGTACCCACCAACCTTTAGATGAGAGACAGACCTAAGAGCGAAATCTAGAGAGTGCTAAAAAATGTCTATTGTGACTAGCAGTGGCTATATAGTAGTCAGACACAGGGGCTCTGCAATACTCTCATTCTCCATGAAAGACACATTTTTCTCCAAATCCTGGATTGAGCATCTGTTATTTCTCTGTATGTGTATGCATAATGTGACAACTGGGTGTTCCCATTTCTTCTGTTAGAGACCTATGCTCAACATACACTACAACAGTGTCCTGTCATCGCTGCGGACACATCCTATTTGGCTTCACTTAATGAGACTTTATGTAGTGCTACATTACTATAGAGTAACAGCTGCAACTCTCAAGCTTGAATAGAGCTCCAATGCTGTATACTGCGGCTGTAGCTCCATGTACGGCTGTGTACTGCGGCTGTAGCTCCATGTACGGCTGTGTACTGCGGCTGTAGCTCCATGTACGGCTGTGTACTGCGGCTGTAGCTCCATGTACGGCTGTGTACTGCGGCTGTAGCTCCATGTACGGCTGTGTACTGCGGCTGTAGCTCCATGTACGGCTGTGTACTGCGGCTGTAGCTCCATGTACGGCTGTGTACTGCGGCTGTAGCTCCATGTACGGCTGTGTACTGCGGCTGTAGCTCCATGTACGGCTGTGTACTGCGGCTGTAGCTCCATGTACGGCTGTGTACTGCGGCTGTAGCTCCATGTACGGCTGTGTACTGCGGCTGTAGCTCCATGTACGGCTGTGTACTGCGGCTATAGCTCCATGTACGGCTGTGTACTGCGGCTGTAGCTCCATGTACGGCTGTGTACTGCGGCTGTAGCTCCATGTACGGCTGTGTACTGCGGCTGTAGCTCCATGTACGGCTGTGTACTGCGGCTGTAGCTCCATGTACGGCTGTGTACTGCGGCTGTAGCTCCATGTACGGCTGTGTACTGCGGCTGTAGCTCCATGTACGGCTGTGTACTGCGGCTGTAGCTCCATGTACGGCTGTGTACTGCGGCTGTAGCTCCATGTACGGCTGTGTACTGCGGCTGTAGCTCCATGTACGGCTGTGTACTGCGGCTGTAGCTCCATGTACGGCCGTGTACTGCGGCTGTAGCTCCATGTACGGCCGTGTACTGCGGCTGTAGCTCCATGTACGGCCGTGTACTGCGGCTGTAGCTCCATGTACGGCCGTGTACTGCGGCTGTAGCTCCATGTACGGCCGTGTACTGCGGCTGTAGCTCCATGTACGGCCGTGTACTGCGGCTGTAGCTCCATGTACGGCCGTGTACTGCGGCTGTAGCTCCATGTATGGCCGTGTACTGCAGCTGTAGCTCCATGTATGGCCGTGTACTGCGGCTGTAGCTCCATGTATGGCCGTGTACTGCGGCTGTAGCTCCATGTACGGCTGTGTACTGCGGCTGTAGCTCCATGTACGGCTGTGTACTGCGGCTGTAGCTCCATGTACGGCCGTGTACTGCGGCTGTAGCTCCATGTACGGCCGTGTACTGCGGCTGTAGCTCCATGTACGGCCGTGTACTGCGGCTGTAGCTCCATGTACGGCCGTGTACTGCGGCTGTAGCTCCATGTACGGCCGTGTACTGCGGCTGTAGCTCCATGTACGGCCGTGTACTGCGGCTGTAGCTCCATGTATGGCCGTGTACTGCAGCTGTAGCTCCATGTATGGCCGTGTACTGCGGCTGTAGCTCCATGTATGGCCGTGTACTGCGGCTGTAGCTCCATGTGTGGCCGTGTACTGCGGCTGTAGCTCCATGTGTGGCCGTGTACTGCGGCTGTAGCTCCATGTGTGGCCGTGTACTGCGGCTGTAGCACCATGTGTGGCCGTGTACTGCGGCTGTAGCACCATATGTGGCCATGTACTGCGGTTGTAGCACCATGTGTGGCCGTGTACTGCGGCTGTAGCACCATGTGTGGCCGTGTACTGCGGCTGTAGCTCCATGTATGGCTGTGTATGGCAGCTGTAGCACCATGTGTGGCCGTGTACTGCGGCTGTAGCCCCCTGTGTGGCCGTGTACTGCGGCTGTAGGTCCATGTGTGACCGTGTACTGCGACTGTAGCCCCATGTATGGCTGTGTACTGTGACTGTAGCTCCATGTATGGCTGTGTACTGCGGCTGTAGCTCCATGTATGGCTGTGTACTGCGGCTGTAGCTCCATGTATGGCTGTGTACTATGGCTGTAGCCCCATGTATGGCTGTGTACTGTGGCTCTAGCCCCATGTATGGCTGTGTATGGCAGCTGTAGCTCCATGTATGGCTGTGTATGGCAGCTGTAGCTCCATGTATGGCTGTGTATGGCAGCTGTAGCCCCATGTATGGCTGTGTACTGTGGCTCTAGCTCCATGTATGGCTGTGTATGGCAGCTGTAGCACCATGTGTGGCCGTGTACTGCGGCTGTAGCCCCCTGTGTGGCCGTGTACTGCGGCTGTAGCCCCCTGTGTGGCCGTGTACTGCGGCTGTAGCCCCCTGTGTGGCCGTGTACTGCGGCTGTAGCTCCATGTGTGACCGTGTACTGCGACTGTAGCCCCATGTATGGCTGTGTACTGCGACTGTAGCTCCATGTATGGCTGTGTATGGCAGCTGTAGCACCATGTGTGGCCGTGTACTGCGGCTGTAGCCCCCTGTGTGGCCGTGTACTGCGGCTGTAGGTCCATGTGTGACCGTGTACTGCGACTGTAGCCCCATGTATGGCTGTGTATGGCAGCTGTAGCTCCATGTATGGCTGTGTATGGCAGCTGTAGCTCCATGTATGGCTGTGTATGGCAGCTGTAGCTCCATGTATGGCTGTGTACTATGGCTGTAGCCCCATTTATGGCTGTGTACTGCGGCTGTTGCTCCATGTATGGCTGTGTATGGCAGCTGTAGCTCCATGTATGGCTGTGTACTATGCCTGTAGCCCCATGTATGGCTGTGTACTGTGGCTCTAGCTCCATGTATGGCTGTGTATGGCAGCTGTAGCTCCATGTATGGCTGTGTACTATGGCTGTAGCCCCATGTATGGCTGTGTATGGCAGCTGTAGCTCCATGTATGGCTGTGTACTATGGCTCTAGCTCCATGTATGGCTGTGTATGGCAGCTGTAGCTCCATGTATGGCTTTGTACTGTGGCTCTAGCTCCATGTATGGCTGTGTATGGCAGCTGTAGCACCATGTGTGGCCGTGTACTGCGGCTGTAGCCCCCTGTGTGGCCGTGTACTGCGGCTGTAGGTCCATGTGTGACCGTGTACTGCGACTGTAGCCCCATGTATGGCTGTGTACTGCTGCATCTATTTCAGAGCCTCCACCCCCACAGCATCCATTACAGGGCCCCTTCCCCCCCACAGCAGCCATTAAAGGGCCCCCTCTCCCCCCAAAGGATACATAACAGGGCCCCCTCCCCCACACCATCCATTACAGGGCACCCTCTCCAACATCATCTATTACAGGGCCCCCCTCCCCCACAGCATCCATTACAGGGCCCCCTCCCCCATATCATTCATTGCAGGGCCCCCCTCCCCACAGCGCATCCTTTACAGGGCCCCCGCCGCTTGCAGCTTACTTTACAGGCCTCCTTACACTTACCTCTTCAGTCCCGCTCCGATAATCCAGCCTGCCTTCCTACGCCCTTCTGTGCAGTTGTACAGCGCGTACAATCATGCCGCGCGCGCATACTGCTGCCGGCTGCGCACACACTGAAGCCAGCGGCGCACAGACTGACGCCGCCACCACTGCACAGAATGACGCAGGCGGCAGGCACACTGAAGCTGGCGGCGCGCACTGATGCCGACGCCACGTACTACCACATCGGAGGTACACTGTGACCTGGTGCTGGCGGAAACGTTGTCCGCCAGCGCTTGATCACAGATACTGAAGTGGGTAAGAGTCGGGACTCGGGGCCCACCGGAGGTTTCTCCGGTACTCCGCTGGGCCAGTCCGACGCTGAGTGCATGTACCCTGCAACGTTTTATTGTACTTTCCGGTGATCCATTCTGCCAACCAGCTTCAGGCTGCTCCTAGATTTCCGGTGCTCGGGTCCGACCCATCTACTTTCATTCCCTCTGTAGACAGATCCGGTGCCTCGCCCCTGGGCAAACTTATTTTATTAGTGCCCCTTCATCACACGTGTATCATGTATCAGGCTCCTGCTTGGAGCATTATAGTTTGGGAATGCCCGGGAATGGCTGCACGGAGCGATACGGTGCAGCACACGTGCGTGACCGTACTGCTCCGTACACGGAAAAAGGATAGGACATGTACGATCTTTCCCAGTGTTACGGCGCTGTGCCCCATACATCGCTCCATGCACCCCCCTCCTCTACATTGCAGCGGACGTATGCCCCCCAGACCGTATATAGTCGTGTGAATGTAGCCTTACACTATGGCCCACATTTACTAAGAACAGGACTTTCCATGATAACTTTCCATCACAAAACAGTCACGTGCGATCAGCGGGCCCCGGTGCGAACTGAAAATTGGAGCCCCTATGTACCTAAACACTTGCTGCTGGTCCTATTCCTCACATTATACTTCAAGGTACATATATACACACCACAGACATAAGCATGCATAATATGCATAAACACAGCACCATATATACCGTATAGACTCCTGTATAAGCTGAGTTTTTCAGCACCTCCACCTCGGCTTATACACGAGTCTATAAAAAAAAATAAACGTACATACTCACCTTGTGGTGCCCCCGGTGCTCCTCTTCTCTCTGCTGTAACAGCCGGCAGCCGGAGTCCATGCGCGTACATCAGTATTGCCGGATATTACCATGAATAAGCCATCAGAAGATTGCTTGTTCATGTCCCATGGTGGAGCTCATAAAAAAGTTAAAAAAAATGTTCTTAATTTCAAAAATTATGAAAATGTTAAGTAAACATGTGAGAAATGTTTTACAGCAGCTAATATACTGTAGATGGTAAAACTAGATCATTTTGAAAATGGAAATTTTTTTAGAAAATTCATGTTATGTGTTTTTTTATAAAAAAAACAAACAAACTCATCATATACAGGAGCTTCCTTAACTGTCCAGACAGGACTAATCAACCTGAGCTGGATGACTCATACACAACAGCTGGGGGAGGTGCCGCGATTGATTACTTCTGCCTGTTTGGGACAACAGGGTGATGATGTATTCTCTGCTTATGCTGGGTGGGACAAGGCTGGAGCACAATTAGGGTGAGGAGAAGCTCTGGGGCAGCCACAGGAGCAATAGAGACTCCCCGTCTCCTAGGGCGCGCACATGCCTGCTTCAGGGAATTTAAAGGGCCAGCGCATCGGTAATTGGCTATTCCTGTGTATTGACCTCTTGGAGGACATATTCTTCATCTGTCTGACACTGCACTGAGCTGCTCTCTTCCTCCAGCCCCCACCCTTGCATTCCAAGACGAGCTCACACACACAGAAATGTAGCAGAGCTGAGAATGTTATTTTGTGTTATATCCATCACATGGATCTGTCAACTCTGATCTGTCTCATCTCTTTTTCTATGTGTTAGATACTAGTAAAATGTTCAGAAGGTAAATGAAAGTGTAGATAAACCTTGTACCCTGATAATCTAAGCACATTGTCAGCACACAGCATCTCGCAGCACTAGAGGGATCATGAAGTGTCTGCTCAGAGAGTCCCACTCACACTCTGGAATCTTACACTGACCATTACTGAGTGATAGGAGCTACAACAGCAATAACACTGAGTAACATTGTAAAATAAGGGGTAAACATTATCTTTATTGTGTAAACATCACTAGGGGATTAAAATTCGATTTTTTTTTTCATGGGCAAACCCCTTTAAAGATATGGGGCGCCGTTTGTTCAGAATGTATTCTGTGCAACAAAATGTGTTCAGTGGCACAAAATTAATTTTGTGATCACAGAATTCATACTATGGACACAGAATTCAATGTTGTCATCACAAAATCTGTTTTGTGCTTACAAAAGTAATATTTATCGACCCAAATTGCCTTTTGTCATTACAAAAATCATTTTTGTGTGCACAAAATCAATTAGACTTTCACAGAATGCACAAAAATTATTTTGTGATGCAGTTTATTTTGTGTGAACAGAATGTATTTTGTGTCACAAAATATAATTGTTTGACTACAAAATGCCATTTTGTCGCACAAAATACGATTTTGTGTCACACACAATATTATTTTGTCACACAGAATTAATTTTGTTACACAAAATGCATTTTGTCATACAATATTCACAAAATGTATTCTGTAACACAGAATTAATTTTGTCAGACAAAATGCATTTTGTCATACAAAATTCACAAAATGCATTCTGTCACACAGAATTAATTCTGTCACACAAAATGCATTTTGTCATACAAAATTCACAAAATGTATTCTGTAACACAGAATTAATTTTGTCTCACAAAATGCCTTCTGTCACACAAAATTCGCAAAATGTATTCTGTAACACAGAATTAATTTTGTCACACAAAATGCATTTTGTCATACAAAATTCAAAAAATACATTCTGTCACACAGAATTAATTTTGTCAGACAAAATGCATTTTGTCATACAAAATTCACAAAATGCATTCTTTCACTGTGAAATTATTTGTTGCATCAAAAAGTTAGTAAATACAAAATTACCAAATAAATGAAGTAATTAACCCCTTGCTAATACGGCGCTGTCTCCCGGGGATTAGCGCTCAGCACTGTTCTAGTATGGCGCAAGTGCACCAGGGCTATCCCGTGCCACCATGTCACGTGATGTGGTGACATCACGATGGGATGCAGGTGACTGAGGCAGTAGAACCTCCAGCTGCAACGATTGCAGCGTTTTTGGGCTAAAAAACGTGTTTTTAGCTCCTTCCTCTAGCGGCACCATTCTGGTTTGGTACCGCTGGAGAGATGAGCAGAGCGTTACTGTGTGCACCAAAACACATTTTTCCTATCTTATCTCTATTGATCCCTATCTGTTCCCTCCTGCGTCCTGTGTGTTCCCTGTGTAATCACCATGCGTGATCACACTTGTCCTCCGTTTTTCCCTGTCTGTCCCTTCTGAACTCAAACGCACTTTTCAGTGCGCTGTGTTAGCGTTGTTCTGCACTGGACGCACTTTTCCGTGCGCCGTGTGAATAGCGGTATCTTTAGCGGTAGTTAGGTTGTCTTAGGGCAAGCTTGGTGCATCTGTAGCGCCATTTTGCACGTGCACATAGGGTTTTTTTTGGAGCCTGGTATTATTTTTTTCCGGAGCGCCGCAGGTGTACCTGTAGTTGGGTGCACTTATCTATTTTTTGTGTGTGCCATCTGTGCGGATTGTCTGTGTACGTTCTCTAGTTTTTTTCTGGTGCACACTTATTTATTTGCGTGCAGTGTCTCAGAAGACGTGCGCCGTGCTGGAGACATACAACATGCCGGCCTCTGACACCGAGTCAGCTAGTGGGGGTGATGTCCCCTTTTACCGATCATCATCCTCATGCTCCTCTTCCAGTGACCTGGAAGGACCCCCGAGAAGGTGCCGTAGGGTTCCTGTGCCTGGGACTTCTGCGATTGACGTGTCTGCGGCTTCCACTGACCCCACATGGGTAGCCTCAGATAATTATACCCCTCAGGTCCTCGACTTTTTGGACCTACCTGGAATTATATTTGACACGGCAGGGCTCAGAGCTGTGGACTTTTTAAAGTTTTCTTTTTGATGAGGAGCTGTTGAATTTAATTGTAGTCCAGACCAATCTCTACGCTGCACAGCATATGCCCAAAACCCCACTTCATTTTATGCACAACCCTACAGGTGGACCCCTGTCACTGCAGCAGAGATGGACAAGTATTGGGGCATAATACTCCTTATGGGGATTGTAAAGAAGCCATCGATCAGGGACTACTGGAGCACAGATACCAGATGTTCCGCACGGCGATGAGCAGGTTTTGCTTTGAAGCCATCCATAAGTTTATGCACTACACTGACAACACACAGTGCCCACCCAGAGACGACCCCAGTTATGATCGGTTATTTAAGGTCAGGCCCATATTAGATCATTTTAGTGCCAAGTTTGCCCAGGCATATACTCCCGCCAAACATGTGAGCATAGACGAGTCCCTGGTACAATGCAAATTCAAATCTGACTAATCACAATCCTTGTAATATAAACAATGTAATCTCTAGGGGGGAAAGGAAATGCACACTTGTTATAGCCTTTCTATTTTAAGGCTACATTCACTCGAAGTTTTGGAGGATGTATATACAGCCGATGTATATACGGCACATATATACGTTCCCCATACATTTCAATCGCCTCACGGCAGCCGTATGCTATCTGAGATTCGTTAAAGGAAACCTACCATAATAGAACTACCTAAAAAGATCTTTATCAAGGGGAGGGGAGGCATATAGCAGAGCTGACTGTGTGTGTGAGATGTAGCAGAGCTGAGAGTGTCATTGGGGCAGATTTATCGAGCTGTCTAAAAGTCAGAATATTCCTATCACAGCTCCCTTTAAAATATTCATGAGCACTGGTGAAATTAAAGCTGAGCTGTAATTGGTTGCCCTGGGCAACTAGGAATATTCTGACTTTTAGACAGCTTGATAAATCAGCCCCATTGTGTGTAATAGGCATCTCATGGATCTCATCATCTCTGATCTGTCTCATCTCTTTCTATGTCTCAGAAACTAGTGAATGTTCAGAAGGTAAATGAAAGTGTAGATAAACCCAGTACCCTTATAATCTAAGCACCTTGTGAGCTCACAGGAACTCACAGCACAGAGGACTCATGAAGTGTCTGCTCAGAGAGTCCCCGCTCACAGCACAGAGGGATCATGAAGTGTCTGCTCAGAGAGTCCCCGCTCACAGGACAGAGGGATCATGAAGTGTCTGCTCAGAGAGTCCCCGCTCACAGGACAGAGGGATCATGAAGTGTCTGCTCAGAGAGTCCCCACTCACAGCATCTCACAGCACAGAGGAATCATGAAGTGTCTGCTCAGAGAGTCCCCGCTCACAGCACAGAGGGATCATGAAGTGTCTGCTCAGAGAGTCCCCACTCACAGCACAGAGGAATCATGAAGTGTCTGCTCAGAGAGTCCACGCTCACAGCACAGAGGAATCATGAAGTGTCTGCTCAGAGAGTCCACGCTCACAGCACAGAGGGATCATGAAGTGTCTGCTCAGAGAGTCCACGCTCACAGGACAGAGGGATCATGAAGTGTCTGCTCAGAGAGTCCCCACTCACAGCATCTCACAGCACAGAGGAATCATGAAGTGTCTGCTCAGGGAGTCCCCGCTCACAGCACAGAGGGATCATGAAGTGTCTGCTCAGAGAGTCCCCACTCACAGCACAGAGGAATCATGAAGTGTCTGCTCAGAGAGTCCACGCTCACAGCACAGAGGGATCATGAAGTGTCTGCTCAGAGAGTCCCCGCTCACAGCACAGAGGGATCATGAAGTGTCTGCTCAGAGAGTCCCCACTCACAGCACAGAGGAATCATGAAGTGTCTGCTCAGAGAGTCCACGCTCACAGCACAGAGGGATCATGAAGTGTCTGCTCAGAGAGTCCACGCTCACAGCACAGAGGAATCATGAAGTGTCTGCTCAGAGAGTCCCCGCTCACAGCACAGAGGAATCATGAAGTGTCTGCTCAGAGAGTCCCCGCTCACAGCACAGAGGGATCATGAAGTGTCTGCTCAGAGAGTCCCCGCTCACAGCACAGAGGGATCATGAAGTGTCTGCTCAGAGAGTCCCCGCTCACAGCACAGAGGGATCATGAAGTGTCTGCTCAGAGAGTCCCCGCTCACAGCACAGAGGGATCATGAAGTGTCTGCTCAGAGAGTCCCCGCTCACAGCACAGAGGGATCATGAAGTGTCTGCACAGAGAGTCCCCGCTCACAGCACAGAGGGATCATGAAGTGTCTGCTCAGAGAGTCCCCACTCACAGCACAGAGGGATCATGAAGTGTCTGCTCAGAGAGTCCCCGCTCACAGCACAGAGGGATCATGAAGTGTCTGCTCAGAGAGTCCCCGCTCACAGCACAGAGGGATCATGAAGTGTCTGCTCAGAGAGTCTCCGCTCACAGCACAGAGGGATCATGAAGTGTCTGCTCAGAGAGTCCCCGCTCACACTCTGGAGTCTTACACCGACCATCACTGAGTGATAGGAGCTAAAACACCAATAACACTGAGTAACATTGTACAGTAAGGGGTTAAACATGATCTTTATTGTGTAAACATTGAGATGTGAGAACTTTATTTAATGGGAAAACCCCTATAAGGAGATTTCTTACTACCCAAAACCTTGTGGGCTCAGGGACCCGGTTTTGCCATCCAGCATTTAGTTTGCTTTATATAAAGGATGATAAATCCTAATGGGCTAAAGGAGCGGCTCCCCCTATCCACCAGGACCAACCTGCACCCCACATTACATCCATGTCACCCTGCACCCCACATTACATCCATATCACCCTGCACCCCCATATTACATCCATGTCACCCTGTACCCCCACATTACATCCATATCACCCTGCACCTCACATTACATACATGTCACCCTGCACCCCACATTACATCCATGTCACCCTGCACCCCCACATTACATCCATGTCACCCTGCACCCCACATTACATCCATGTCACCCTGCACCCCACATTACACCCATGTCACCCTGCATCCCCACATTACATCCATGTCACCCTGCACCCCACATTACATCCATGTCACCCTGCACCCCACATTACATCCATATCACCCTGCACCCCCATATTACATCCATGTCACCCTGTACCCCCACATTACATCCATATCACCCTGCACCTCACATTACATCCATGTCACCCTGCTCCCCCACATTACATCCATGTCACCCTGCTCCCCACATTACATCCATGTCACCCTGCACCCCACATTACATCCATGTCACCCTGCACCCCACATTACATCCATGTCACCCTGCTCCCCACATTACATCCATGTCACCCTGCACCCCATATTACACCCATGTCACCCTGCTCCCCACATTACACCCATGTCACCCTGCACCCCCACATTACATCCATATCACCCTGCTCCCCCACATTACATCCATGTCACCCTGCACCCCCACATTACATCCAGGTCACCCTGCACCCCACATTACATCCATGTCACCCTGCACCCCCACATTACATCCATGTCACCCTGCACCTCACATTACATCCATGTCACCCTGCACCCAGCATTACATCCATGTCACCCTGCTCCCCACATTACATCCATGTCATCCTGCACCCCCACATTACATCCCTGTCACCCTGCACCCCACATTACATCCCTGTCACCCTGCACCCCCACATTACATCCATGTCACCCTGCACCCCCACATTACATCCATGTCACCCTGCACCCCACATTACATCCATGTCACCCTGCACCCCCACATTATATCCATGTCACCCTGCACCCCACATTACATTCATGTCACCCTGCACCCCCACATTACATCCATGTCACCCTGCACCCCCCACATTACATCCATGTCACCCTGCACCTCACATTACATCCATGTCACCCTGCACCCAGCATTACATCCATGTCACCCTGCTCCCCACATTACATCCATGTCATCCTGCACCCCCACATTACATCCCTGTCACCCTGCACCCCACATTACATCCCTGTCACCCTGCACCCCCACATTACATCCATGTCACCCTGCACCCCCACATTACATCCATGTCACCCTGCACCCCACATTACATCCATGTCACCCTGCACCCCCACATTATATCCATGTCACCCTGCACCCCACATTACATTCATGTCACCCTGCACCCCCACATTACATCCATGTCACCCTGCACCCCCCACATTACATCCTTGTCACTCTGCACCCCACATTACATCCATGTCACCCTGCACCCCCACATTACATCCATGTCACCCTGCACCCCACATTACATCCATGTCACCCTGCACCCCACATTACATCCATGTCACCCTGCACCCCCACATTACATCCATGTCACCCTATACCCCACATTACATCCATGTCACCCTGCACCCCACATTACATCCATGTCACCCTGCACCCCACATTACATCCATGTCACCCTGCACCCCCACATTACACCCATGTCACCCTGCACCCCCACATCACATCCATGTCACCCTGCACCCCACATTACATCCATGTCACCCTGCACCCCACATTACATCCTTGTCACTCTGCACCCCACATTACATCCATGTCACTCTGCACCCCACATTACATCCTTGTCACTCTGCACCCCACATTACATCCTTGTCACTCTGCACCCCACATTACATCCATGTCACCCTGCACCCCCACATTACATCCATGTCACCCTGCACCCCACATTACATCCTTGTCACTCTGCACCCCACATTACATCCATATCACCCTGCACCCCCACATTACATCCATGTCACCCTGCACCCCACATTACATCCATGTCACCCTGCACCCCCACGTTACATCCATGTCACCCTGCACCCCCACATTACACCCATGTCACCCTGCACCCCCACATTACATCCATGTCACCCTGCTCCCCACATTACATCCATGTCACTCTGCACCCCACATTACATCCATGTCACCCTGCACCTCACATTACATCCATGTCCCCCTGCACCCCACATTACACCCATGTCACCCTGCACCCCACATTACATCCATATCACCCTGCACCTCACATTACATCCATATCACCCTGCACCCCACATTACATCCATGTCACCCTGCGCCCCCACATTACATCCATGTCACCCTGCACCTCACATTACATCCATATCACCCTGCACCCCACATTACATCCATGTCACCCTGCACCCCACATTACATCCATGTCACCCTGCACCTCACATTACATCCATATCACCCTGCACCCCACATTACATCCATGTCACCCTGCACCCCACATTACATCCATGTCACCCTGCACCCCCACATTACATCCATGTCACCCTGCACCCTACATTACATCCATGTCACCCTGCACCCCACATTACACCCATGTCACCCTGCACCCCCACATTACATCCATGTCACCCTGCACCCTACATTACATCCATGTCACCCTGCACCTCACATTACATCCATGTCACCCTGCACCCCCACATTACATCCATGTCACCCTGCACCCTACATTACATCCATGTCACCCTGCACCTCACATTACATCCATGTCCCCCTGCACCCCACATTATACCCATGTCACCCTGCACCCCACATTACATCCATGTCACCCTGCACCCCCACATTACATCCATGTCACCCTGCACCCCCACATTACATCCATGTCACCCTGCACCCCACATTACATCCATGTCACCCTGCACCTCACATTACATCCATGTCACCCTGCACCCCCACATTACATCCATGTCACCCTGCACCCCACATTACATCCATGTCACCCTGCACCTCACATTACATCCATGTCACCCTGCACCCCCACATTACACCCATGTCACCCTGCACCCCCACATCACATCCATGTCACCCTGCACCCCACATTACATCCATGTCACCCTGCACCCCACATTACATCCATGTCACCCTGCACCCCACATTACATCCATGTCACCCTGCACCTCACATTACATCCATGTCACCCTGCACCCCACATTACATCCACGTCACCCTGCACCCCACCTTACATCCACGTCACCCTGCACCCCCACATTACATCCATGTCACCCTGCACCTCACATTACATCCACGTCACCCTGCACCCCACCTTACATCCATGTCACCCTGCACCCCACCTTACATCCATGTCACCCTGCACCTCCACATTACATCCATGTCACCCTGCACCTCACATTACATCCATGTCACCCTGCACCCCACATTACATCCTTGTCACTCTGCACCCCACATTACATCCTTGTCACTCTGCACCCCACATTACATCCATGTCACCCTGCACCCCCACATTACATCCATGTCACCCTGCACCCCACATTACATCCTTGTCACTCTGCACCCCACATTACATCCATATCACCCTGCACCCCCACATTACATCCATGTCACCCTGCACCCCACATTACATCCATGTCACCCTGCACCCCCACGTTACATCCATGTCACCCTGCACCCCCACATTACACCCATGTCACCCTGCACCCCCACATTACATCCATGTCACCCTGCTCCCCACATTACATCCATGTCACTCTGCACCCCACATTACATCCATGTCACCCTGCACCTCACATTACATCCATGTCCCCCTGCACCCCACATTACACCCATGTCACCCTGCACCCCACATTACATCCATATCACCCTGCACCTCACATTACATCCATATCACCCTGCACCCCACATTACATCCATGTCACCCTGCGCCCCCACATTACATCCATGTCACCCTGCACCTCACATTACATCCATATCACCCTGCACCCCACATTACATCCATGTCACCCTGCACCCCACATTACATCCATGTCACCCTGCACCTCACATTACATCCATATCACCCTGCACCCCACATTACATCCATGTCACCCTGCACCCCACATTACATCCATGTCACCCTGCACCCCACATTACATCCATGTCACCCTGCACCCCCACATTACATCCATGTCACCCTGCACCCTACATTACATCCATGTCACCCTGCACCCCACATTACACCCATGTCACCCTGCACCCCCACATTACATCCATGTCACCCTGCACCCTACATTACATCCATGTCACCCTGCACCTCACATTACATCCATGTCACCCTGCACCCCCACATTACATCCATGTCACCCTGCACCCTACATTACATCCATGTCACCCTGCACCTCACATTACATCCATGTCCCCCTGCACCCCACATTATACCCATGTCACCCTGCACCCCACATTACATCCATGTCACCCTGCACCCCCACATTACATCCATGTCACCCTGCACCCCACATTACATCCATGTCACCCTGCACCCCCACATTACATCCATGTCACCCTGCACCCCACATTACATCCATGTCACCCTGCACCTCACATTACATCCATGTCACCCTGCACCCCCACATTACATCCATGTCACCCTGCACCCCACATTACACCCATGTCACCCTGCACCCCACATTACATCCATGTCACCCTGCACCCCACATTACATCCATGTCACCCTGCACCCCACATTACATCCATGTCACCCTGCACCTCACATTACATCCATGTCACCCTGCACCCCACATTACATCCATGTCATCCTGCACCCCCACATTACATCCATGTCACCCTGCACCCCCACATTACATCCATGTCACCCTGCACCTCACATTACATCCATGTCACCCTGCACCCCACATTACATCCATGTCACCCTGCACCCCACATTACATCCATATCACCCTGCACCCCCACATTACATCCATATCACCCTGCACCCCCACATTACATCCATGTCATCCTGCACCCCACATCACATCCATGTCACCCTGCACCCCCACATTACATCCATGTCACCCTGCACCCCCACATTACATCCATGTCACCCTGCACCCCACATTACATCCATGTCACCCTGCACCCCCACATTACATCCATGTCACCCTGCACCCCCACATTACATCCATGTCACCCTGCACCCCACATTACATCCATGTCACCCTGCACCCCACATTACATCCATGTCACCCTGCACCCCCGCATTACATCCATGTCATCCTGCACCCCACATCACATCCATGTCACCCTGCACCCCCACATTACATCCATGTCACCCTGCACCCCACATTACATCCATGTCACCCTGCACCCCACATTACATCCATGTCACCCTGCACCCCCACATTACATCCATGTCACTCTGCACCCCACATTACATCCATGTCACCCTGCACCTCACATTACATCCATGTCACCCTGCACCTCACATTACATCCATGTCACCCTGCATCCCACATTACATCCATGTCACCCTGCACCCCACATTACATCCTTGTCACTCTGCACCCCACATTACATCCATGTCACCCTGCACCCCCACATTACATCCATGTCACCCTGCACCCCACATTACATCCTTGTCACTCTGCACCCCACATTACATCCATATCACCCTGCACCCCCACATTACATCCATGTCACCCTGCACCCCCACATTACATCCATGTCACCCTGCACCTCACATTACATCCATGTCACCCTGCACCTCATATTACATCCATATCACCCTGCACCCCACATTACATCCATGTCACCCTGCACCCCACATTACATCCATGTCACCCTGCACCCCACATTACATCCATGTCACCCTGCACCCCACATTACATCCATGTCACCCTGCACCCCCACATTACATCCATGTCACCCTGCACCCCACATTACATCCATGTCACCCTGCACCTCACATTACATCCATGTCACCCTGCACCCCACATTACATCCATGTCACCCTGCACCCCACATTACATCCATGTCACCCTGCACCTCCACATTACATCCATGTCCCCCTGCACCCCACATTACACCCATGTCACCCTGCACCCCACATTACATCCATGTCACCCTGCACCCCACATTACATCCATGTCACCCTGCACCTCACATTACATCCATGTCCCCCTGCACCCCACATTACACCCATGTCACCCTGCACCCCACATTACATCCATGTCACCCTGCACCTCACATTACATCCATGTCACCCTGCACCCCCACATTACATCCATGTCACCCTGCACCCCACATTACACCCATGTCACCCTGCACCCCACATTACATCCATGTCACCCTGCACCTCACATTACATCCATATCACCCTGCACCCCACATTACATCCATGTCACCCTGCACCCCACATTACATCCATGTCACCCTGCACCTCACATTACATCCATGTCACCCTGCACCCCACATTACATCCATGTCACCCTGCACCTCACATTACATCCATGTCACCCTGCACCCCACATTACATCCATGTCACCCTGCACCCCACATTACATCCATGTCACCCTGCACCTCACATTACATCCATGTCCCCCTGCACCCCACATTACACCCATGTCACCCTGCACCCCCACATTACATCCATGTCACCCTGAACCCCACATTACATCCATGTCACCCTGCACCCCCACATTACATCCATGTCACCCTGCACCCCACATTACATCCATGTCACCCTGCACCCCACATTACATCCATGTCACCCTGCACTCCCACATTACACCCATGTCACCCTGCACTCCCACATTACACCCATGTCACCCTGCACCCCCACATTACACCCATGTCACCCTGCACCCCCACATTACATCCATGTCATCCTGCACTCCACATTACACCCATGTCACCCTGCACCCCACATTACATCCATGTCACCCTGCACCTCACATTACATCCATATCACCCTGCACCCCACATTACATCCATGTCACCCTGCACCCCACATTACATCCATGTCACCCTGCACCTCACATTACATCCATGTCACCCTGCACCCCCACATTACATCCATGTCACCCTGCACCCCACATTACATCCATGTCACCCTGCACCTCACATTACATCCATGTCACCCTGCACCCCCACATTACATCCATGTCATCCTGCACCCCACATTACACCCATGTCACCCTGCACCCCACATTACATCCATGTCACCCTGCACCTCACATTACATCCATATCACCCTGCACCCCACATTACATCCATGTCACCCTGCACCCCACATTACATCCATGTCACCCTGCACCTCACATTACATCCATGTCACCCTGCACCCCACATTACATCCATGTCACCCTGCACCCCCACATTACATCCATGTCACCCTGCACCCCCACATTACATCCATGTCACCCTGCACCCCACATTACATCCATGTCACCCTGCACCCCCACATTACATCCATGTCACCCTGCACCCCACATTACATCCATATCACCCTGCACCCCCACATTACATCCATATCACCCTGCACCCCACATTACATCCATGTCACCCTGCACCCCACATTACATTCATGTCACCCTGCACCCCACATTACACCCATGTCACCCTGCACCCCACATTACATCCATGTCACCCTGCACCCCCACATTACATCCATGTCACCCTGCACCTCACATTACATCCATGTCACCCTGCACCCCCACATTACATCCATGTCACCCTGCACCCCACATTACATCCATGTCACCCTGCACCCCACATTACATTCATGTCACCCTGCACCCCACATTACATCCATGTCACCCTGCACCCCACATTACACCCATGTCACCCTGCACCCCACATTACATCCATGTCACCCTGCACCCCCACATTACATCCATGTCACCCTGCAACCCCAGATTACATCCATGTCACCCTGCACCCCCACATTACATCCATGTCACCCTGCACCTCACATTACATCCATGTCACCCTGCACCCCACATTACATCCATGTCACCCTGCACCTCACATTACATCCATGTCACCCTGCAACCCCAGATTACATCCATGTCACCCTGCACCCCACATTACATCCATGTCACTCTGCTCCCCACATTACATCCATATCACCCTGCACCCCCACATTACATCCATGTCACACTGCACCCCACATTACATCCATGTCACCCTGCACCCCCACATTACATCCATGTCATCCTGCACCCCACATTACACCCATGTCACCCTGCACCCCACATTACATCCATGTCACCCTGCACCTCACATTACATCCATGTCACCCTGCACCCCCACATTACACCCATGTCACCCTGCACCCCCACATTACATCCATGTCACCCTGCACCCCACATTACATCCATGTCACCCTGCACCCCCACATTACATCCATGTCACCCTGCAACCCCAGATTACATCCATGTCACCCTGCACCCCCACATTACATCCATGTCACCCTGCACCTCACATTACATCCATGTCACCCTGCACCCCACATTACATCCATGTCACCCTGCACCCCCACATTACATCCATGTCACCCTGCACCCCCACATTACATCCATGTCACCCTGCACCCCACATTACATCCATGTCACCCTGCACCCCCACATTACATCCATGTCACCCTGCACCCCACATTACATCCATATCACCCTGCACCCCCACATTACATCCATATCACCCTGCACCCCACATTACATCCATGTCACCCTGCACCCCACATTACATTCATGTCACCTGCACCCCACATTACACCCATGTCACCCTGCACCCCACATTACATCCATGTCACCCTGCACCCCCACATTACATCCATGTCACCCTGCACCCCACATTACATTCATGTCACCCTGCACCCCACATTACATCCATGTCACCCTGCACCCCACATTACACCCATGTCACCCTGCACCCCACATTACATCCATGTCACCCTGCACCCCCACATTACATCCATGTCACCCTGCAACCCCAGATTACATCCATGTCACCCTGCACCCCCACATTACATCCATGTCACCCTGCACCTCACATTACATCCATGTCACCCTGCACCCCACATTACATCCATGTCACCCTGCACCTCACATTACATCCATGTCACCCTGCAACCCCAGATTACATCCATGTCACCCTGCACCCCACATTACATCCATGTCACTCTGCTCCCCACATTACAGCCATGTCACCCTTACCCCACATTACATCCATGTCACCCTGCACCCCACATTACATCCATGTCACCCTGCACCCCCACATTACATCCATGTCACCCTGCAACCCCAGATTACATCCATGTCACCCTGCACCCCACATTACATCCATGTCACCCTGCACCCCCACATTACATCCATGTCACCCTGCACCCCCACATTACATCCATGTCACCCTGCACCCCCACATTACATCCATGTCACCCTATACCCCACATTACATCCATGTCACCCTGCACCCCCACATTACATCCATGTCACCCTGCACCCCATATTACACCCATGTCACCCTGCACCCCACATTACATCCATGTCACCCTGCACCCCCACATTACATCCATGTCACCCTGCACCCCACATTACATCCATGTCACCCTGCACCCCACATTACATCCATGTCACCCTGCACCCCACATTACATCCATGTCACCCTGCACCCCACATTACATCCATGTCACCCTGCACCTCACATTACATCCATGTCACCCTGCACCCCACATTACATCCATGTCACCCTGCACCTCCACATTACATCCATGTCACCCTGCACCCCACATTACATCCATGTCACCCTGCAACCCCAGATTACATCCATGTCACCCTGCTCCCCACATTACATCCATGTCACCCTGCACCCCATATTACACCCATGTCACCCTGCTCCCCACATTACACCCATGTCACCCTGCTCCCCACATTACACCCATGTCACCCTGCACCCCACATTACATCCATGTCACCCTGCACCCCCACATTACATCCATGTCACCCTGCACCTCACATTACATCCATGTCACCCTGCACCCCACATTACATCCATGTCACCCTGCACCCCCACATTACATCCATATCACCCTGCTCCCTACATTACATCCATGTAACTCTGCACCCCACATTACATCCATGTCACCCTGCACCCCCACATTACATCCATGTCACCCTGCACCCCACATTACATCCTTGTCACTCTGCACCCCACATTACATCCATGTCACCCTGCTCCCCACATTACATCCATGTCACCCTGCACCCCCACATTACATCCATGTCACCCTGCTCCCCACATTACATCCATGTCACCCTGCACCCCCACATTACACCCATGTCACCCTGCACCCCCACATCACATCCATGTCACCCTGCACCCCACATTACATCCATGTCACCCTGCACCCCACATTACATCCATGTCACCCTGCACCCCACATTACATCCTTGTCACTCTGCACCCCACATTACATCCATATCACCCTGCACCCCCACATTACATCCATGTCACCCTGCACCCCACATTACATCCATGTCACCCTGCACCCCACATTACATCCTTGTCACTCTGCACCCCACATTACATCCATATCACCCTGCACCCCCACATTACATCCATGTCACCCTATACCCCACATTACATCCATGTCACCCTGCACCTCCACATTACATCCATGTCACCCTGCACCCCACATTACATCCATGTCACCCTGCACCTCCACATTACATCCATGTCACCCTGCACCCCACATTACATCCATGTCACCCTGCAACCCCAGATTACATCCATGTCACCCTGCACCCCACATTACATCCATGTCACCCTGCACCTCACATTACATCCATGTCACACTACACCCCTACATGACATCCATGTCACCCTGCACCCCACATTACATCCATGTCACCCTGCACCCCACATTACATCCATGTCACCCTGCACCTCACATTACATCCATGTCACCCTGCACCCCACATTACATCCATGTCACCCTGCACCCCCACATTACATCCATATCACACTGCACCCCCACATTACATCCATGTCACCCTGCACCTCACATTACATCCATGTCACCCTGCACCCCACATTACATCCATGTCACCCTGCAACCCCCACATTACATCCATGTCACCCTGCACCCCCACATTACACCCATGTCACCCTGCACCCCCACATCACATCCATGTCACCCTGCTCCCCACATTACATCCATGTCACCCTGCACCCCACATTACATCCATGTCACTCTGCACCCCACATTACATCCATGTCACCCTGCACCCCCACATTACATCCATGTCACCCTGCACCCCACATTACATCCTTGTCACTCTGCACCCCACATTACATCCATATCACCCTGCACCCCCACATTACATCCATGTCACACTGCACCCCCACATTACATCCATGTCACCCTGCACCTCACATTACATCCATGTCACCCTGCACCCCACATTACATCCATGTCACCCTGCAACCCCCACATTACATCCATGTCACCCTGCACCCCCACATTACACCCATGTCACCCTGCACCCCCACATCACATCCATGTCACCCTGCACCCCACATTACATCCATGTCACCCTGCACCCCACATTACATCCATGTCACCCTGCACCCCACATTACATCCTTGTCACTCTGCACCCCACATTACATCCATATCACCCTGCACCCCCACATTACATCCATGTCACCCTGCACCCCACATTACATCCATGTCACCCTGCACCCCACATTACATCCTTGTCACTCTGCACCCCACATTACATCCATATCACCCTGCACCCCCACATTACATCCATGTCACACTGCACCCCACATTACATCCATGTCACCCTGCACCCCACATTACATCCATGTCACCCTGCACCCCACATTACATCCATGTCACCCTGCACCCCCACATTACATCCATGTCACCCTGCACCCCCACATTACATCCATGTCACCCTGCACCCCACATTACATCCATGTCACCCTGCACCTCACATTACATCCATGTCACCCTGCACCCCCACATTACATCCATGTCACCCTGCACCCCACATTACATCCATGTCACCCTGCACCTCACATTACATCCATGTCACACTACACCCCTACATGACATCCATGTCACCCTGCACCCCACATTACATCCATGTCACCCTGCACCCCCACATTACATCCATGTCACCCTGCACCTCACATTACATCCATGTCACCCTGCACCCCACATTACATCCTTGTCACTCTGCACCCCACATTACATCCATGTCACCCTGCACCTCACATTACATCCATGTCACCCTGCACCCCACATTACATCCATGTCACCCTGCACCCCACATTACATCCATGTCACCCTGCACCCCCACATTACATCCATATCACCCTGCTCCCCACATTACATCCATGTCACTCTGCACCCCACATTACATCCATGTCACCCTGCACCCCCACATTACATCCATATCACCCTGCTCCCCACATTACATCCATGTCACTCTGCACCCCACATTACATCCATGTCACCCTGCACCCCCACATTACATCCATGTCACCCTGCACCCCACATTACATCCATGTCACCCTGCTCCCCACATTACATCCATGTCACCCTGCACCCCATATTACACCCATGTCACCCTGCTCCCCACATTACACCCATGTCACCCTGCACCCCACATTACATCCTTGTCACTCTGCACCCCACATTACATCCATGTCACCCTGCACCCCACATTACATCCATGTCACCCTGCAACCCCCACATTACATCCATGTCACCCTGCACCCCCACATTACACCCATGTCACCCTGCACCCCCACATCACATCCATGTCACCCTGCACCCCACATTACATCCATGTCACCCTGCACCCCACATTACATCCATGTCACCCTGCACCCCACATTACATCCATGTCACCCTGCACCCCACATTACATCCATATCACCCTGCACCCCACATTACATCCATGTCACCCTGCACCCCACATTACATCCATGTCACCCTGCACCCCACATTACATCCATGTCACCCTGCACCCCCACATTACATCCATGTCACCCTGCACCTCACATTACATCCATATCACCCTGCACCCCACATTACATCCATGTCACCCTGCACCTCACATTACATCCATGTCACCCTGCACCCCACATTACATCCATGTCACCCTGCACCCCACATTACATCCATGTCACCCTGCACCCCACATTACATCCATGTCACCCTGCACCTCACATTACATCCATGTCACCCTGCACCCCACATTACATCCATGTCACCCTGCACCCCACATTACATCCATGTCACCCTGCACCCCCACATTACATCCATGTCACCCTGCACCCCCACATTACATCCATGTCACCCTGCACCCCACATTACATCCATGTCACCCTGCACCCCACATTACATCCATGTCACCCTGCACCCCCACATTACATCCATGTCACCCTGCACCCCACATTACATCCATGTCACCCTGCACCCCACATTACATCCATGTCACCCTGCTCCCCACATTACATCCATGTCACCCTGCACCCCACATTACATCCACGTCACCCTGCACCCCACATTACATCCATGTCACCCTGCACCCCACATTACATCCATGTCACCCTGCTCCCCACATTACATCCATGTCACCCTGCACCCCACATTACATCCATGTCACCCTGCACCCCACATTACATCCATGTCACTCTGCACCCCTCTCTCTGACTCCCCACCTCTTCCTCTCCCTGACTCCCCACCTCCTCCTCTCCCTGCTCCCCACCTCCTCCTCTCCGTGCACCCCACCTCCTCCTCTCCCTGACTCCCCACCTCCTCCTCTCCGTGCACCCCACCTTCTCCTCTCCCTGCTCCCCACCTCCTCCTCTCCCTGCTCCCCATCTTCTCCGCTGCCTTTACTCCACCTCCTCCTCTCCCTGTACCCCACCTTTTCCTCTCCCTGCTCACCACCTTCTCCTCTCCCTGACTTCCCACCTCCTCCTCTCCCTGACTTCCCACCTCCTCCTCTCCCTGCTCCCCACCTTCTCCTCTCCCTGCTCCCCACCTTCTCCTCTCCCTGCTCCCCACCTTCTCCTCTCCCTGCTCCCCACCTTTTCCTCTCCCTGACTCCCCACCTTCTCCTCTCCCTGACTTCCCACCTCCTCCTCTCCCTGCACCCCACCTTCTCCTCTCCCTGCTTCCCACCTCCTCCTCTCCATGCTCCCCACCTCCTCCTGTCCGTGCTCCCCACCTCCTCCTCTCCCTGCACCCCACCTTCTCCTCTCCCTGTACCCCACCTTCTCCTCTCCCTGCTCCCCACCTCCTCCTCTCCGTGCTCCCCACCCCCTCCTGTCCGTGCTCCCCACCTCCTCCTCTCCCTGCACCCCACTTCCTCCTCTCCCTGTACCCCACCTTCTCCTCTCCCTGCTCCCCACCTCCTCCTCTCCCTGACTCCCCACCTTCTCTTCTCCCTGCCTCCCACCTTCTCCTCTCCCTGCTTCCCACCTCCTCCTGTCCGTGCTCCCCACCTCCTCCTCTCCCTGCACCCCACCTCCTCCTCTCCCTGCTCCCCACCTCCTCCTCTCCTTGCTCCCCACCTCCTCTCCCTGCACCCCACCTCCTCCTCTCCCTGCACCCCACCTCCTCCTCTCCCTGCTCCCCACCTTCTCCTCCTCTCTATGCTCCCCACCTTCTCCTCTCCCTGCTCCCCACCTTCTCCTCCTCTCTATGCTCCCCACCTTCTCATCTCCCTGCACCCCACCTCCTCCTCTCCCTGCACTCTACCTCCTCCTCTCTCTGCACCCCACCTCTTCCCCACCTTCTCCTCCTCTCTATGCTCCCCACCTTCTCCTCTCCCTGCCTCCCACCTTCTCCTCCTCTCTATGCTCCCCACTTTCTCCTCCTCTCTATGCTCCCCACTTTCTCCTCTCCCTGCTCCCCACCTCCTCCTGTCCGTGCTCCCCACCTCCTCCTCTCCCTGCACCCCACCTCCTCCTCTCCCTGTACCCCACCTTCTCCTCTCCCTGCTCCCCACCTCCTCCTCTCCCTGACTCCCCACCTTCTCCACTCCCTGCCTCCCACCTTCTCCTCTCCCTGCCTCCCACCTTCTCCTCTCCCTGCCCCCCACCTTCTCCTCTCCCTGTTCTCCACCTCCTCCTCTCCCTGCTCCCCACCTTCTCCTCCTCTCCCTGCTCTCCACCTCCTCTCCCTGCTCCCCACCTCCTCCTCTCCTTGCTCCCCACCTCCTCCTCTCCCTGCACCCCACCTCCTCCTCTCCCTGCACCCCACCTCCTCCTCTCCCTGCACCCCACCTCCTCCTCTCCCTGCTCCCCACCTTCTCCTCCTCTCTCTGCTCCCCACCTTCTCCTCTCTCTGCTCCCCACCTTCTCCTCTCCCTGCTCCCCACCTTCTCCTCCTCTCTATGCTCCCCACCTTCTCCTCTCCCTGCACCCCACCTCTTCCCCACCTTCTCCTCCTCTCTATGCTCCCCACCTTCTCCTCTCCCTGCACCCCACCTCTTCCCCACCTTCTCCTCCTCTCTATGCACCCCACCTCCTCCTCTCCCTGCACCCCACCTCTTCCCCACCTTCTCCTCCTCTCTATGCACCCCACCTCCTCCTCTCCCTGCACCCCACCTCTTCCCCACCTTCTCCTCCTCTCTATGCTCCCCACCTTCTCCTCTCCCTGCCTCCCACCTTCTCCTCCTCTCTATGCTCCCCACTTTCTCCTCCTCTCTATGCTCCCCACTTTCTCCTCTCACTGCTCCCCACCTCCTCCTCTCCCTGCTCCCCACCTTCTCCTCCTCTCTATGCTCCCCACTTTCTCCTCCTCTCTATGCTCCCCACTTTCTCCTCTCCCTGCTCCCCACCTTCTCCTCCTCTCCCTGCTCCCCACCTTCTCCTCCTCTCTATGCTCCCCACCTTCTCCTCCTCTCTATGCTCCCCACTTTCTCCTCCTCTCTATGCTCCCCACTTTCTCCTCTCCCTGCTCCCCACCTCCTCCTCTCCCTGCTCCCCACCTCCTCCTCTCCCTCCATTACTCTCCTCTATCCCTCAGAGCTGCAGCTTCTATCAGGGATCTCCATGGTTTCTGTGTAACTCTAGAGTTGCTCCTCCCACACAAGTCACGTGGCGATGACGTCATCAAAGGTCCTTTACACTACGAGGAAATATTATGTACAGTAACTTCTTAGAGCAGACACTTTCCTGTGTGTACAGTACAATGTGCAGGAGATCAGCACAATCCAGTCCCTGCCCTATCTATAGACCACAACCAGTGCAGACCAGGGAGACCTCACAACCTCCAGCCTGACAGCAGAGCTGGGGCTTCACTGCTGTCTCCAGGACCTGGGAATAAAGGAAGCATTTGATTGGTTGGCTGGTCTGTTTGACTGACAGATATTTCTCACAGAATAAGAATTCTGTCTCACAGAATAGTATTTTGTAGTACAGAAGTAGAATTCTGTCACACATCATGCCATTTTGTAGTACAGAAGTAGAATTCTGTGGCAGAGAATGGTATTTTGTAGTACAGAAGTAGAATTCTGTGGCAGAGAATGGTATTTTGTATTACAGAAGTTAAAATCTGTCGTACAGAATAGTATTTTGTAGTACAGAAGTAGAATTTTGGCGCACAGAATAGTATTTTGTAGTGCAGAAATAGAATTCTGTCGCACATAATGCCATTTTGTAGTACAGAAGTAGAATTCTGTGGCAGAGAATAGTATTTTGTAGTACAGAAGTAGAATTCTGTCGCACATAATGCCATTTTGTAGTACAGAAGTAGAATTCTGTCGCACAGAATGGCATTTTGTAGTACAGAAGTAGAATTCTGTCGCACAGAATGGCATTTTGTAGTACAGAAGTAGAATTCTGTCGCACAGAATAGTATTTTGTAGTACAGAAGTAGAATTCTGTCGCACAGAATAGTATTTTGTAGTACAGAAGTAGAATTCTGTCGCACAGAATAATATTTTGTAGTACAGAAGTAGAATTCTGTTGCACAGAATAGTATTTTGTAGTACAGAAGTAGAATTCTGTTGCACAGAATGGCATTTTGTAGTACAGAAGTAGAATTCTGTCGCACAGAATGGCATTTTGTAGTGCAGAAGTAGAATTCTGTCGCACAAAATGGCATTTTGTAGTACGGAAGTAGAATTCTGTCGCACAGAATAGTATTTTGTAGTACAGAAGAAGAATTTTGTCAAACAGAATGGTATTTTGTAGTACAGAAGTAGAATTCTGTCACACAGAATAAGAATTCTGTCACACAGAATGTCATTTTGTAGTACAGAA